>NW_023270680.1:934367-968735 GCF_011800145.1 Mirounga leonina
CTGCCTTCGGCTTAGGTCATGATCCCAGGGTCCTGGGATCGAGCCCCGCATCGGGCTCCCTGCTATGCGGGAAGCCTGCTTCTCCCTCTCCCACTCCGCCTGCTTGTGTTTCTGCTCTTGCTATCTCTCTCTGTCAAATAAATAAATAAATAAAAATTAAAAAAAAAAAAAAAAAGGCCACACGGCTTGTGTTGGAATTTTCTCTGGAGAAATGGAGTGCTATTACAGGCTTAATGCAGGGGAGTGACATGACCCAAGTCCTCCTCAGGAAATAATTCTTTTTTTTTTTTTGAAATTTTTTAAAAGATTTGTTTATTTGAGAGAGAGAATGGGGGGAGAGGCAAGGGAGAGGGAGAGAGAGACCCAAGCAGACTCTGCACTGAGTGCGGAGACCAAGGTAGGGCCTGATCCCATGACCCTAAACTAAGATCAGACCTGAGCTGAAACCAAGAGTCAGAAGCTCAACCTACTGCACCACCCAGGCGCCCCCCATGAATGAATTCTAATCACACTAACTGCAGTCAAGTGCATGTTTCTCCCTGCTCACTGGTTTTAAAGAGTTGTGATACTAGCACAAAATCTGATTAAATGCACTTGGCATTTGAAATGAGTTGTCCTTTTTACAACCGAATTATAAACCCGAGGCAAGCCAAGGGGACCCAGATTAATGAAAAGCTTCTTGGAGTCTGCAGGTCCCTATGGGGTCCATTTCCCATGGAAGCAATATTTTCAGTATTGGATAGGTTTCCTGCCTAAAAGTTAACCTATTCCTCTGTGAATCTGACCCACTGCGGGCTGGGAAAGGAAATGAGGAGAGACAGAAGGAAGATGAACAGGCAGGACATCCCAGGAGATTCACCTGAGGGGAAGGGACTTTAGGTGTGTCAAGTGGAAGGTGGAAAATAGCTCAAGCTAATGTCGGCTACATTTAGGGATTTCACACGTTGGCCAGCCACTACCGTTTATGACATTATTTCTTCAGGAGCCGCTGTTTCTACGATTGTGCACAGGAGGGGCTGTGTGGAGATGGTCAGATTCCTAATGGGATCAGTAGCACTGAGCAGCAGATTTGGCCGCATGCTGGGCAGGGGACGGGGTGGAGGGGATCTTCTGCTAGACTGTGGAGTTCTAACTGCTCACCTACAAGGACAAGGGTCCTGCTACGGACATACAGTTCCAGGATGGCCATGGGACACCTCCCCAAGCCTTTCAGAACCACGCCATGAGTTCAGAGACACACCCTGTGACCGCTCATAAGTTCTCTAGGCACCAGGGGAATCACCACTGATGCCCAACATCTGGGTGTGCTGCCAGACCAGATACCGTGACTTCTCCTCCTCAATCCATGTTCACCTAGTTTGTGATTTCACCTGCTCCACCAAGGAGGCTACTGTTTGACCCGTGCAGAAGCTCAAACACACACAGGAAACAGGGTGTTCTGTACTCTGATGGGGCTCAGGATACTCACATTCCTGCTTTAGTTCACAGTGGTTTCACACGGGCTCTAGGAGAACGATGCGAACTTCATCTTGTCCTTCCCAGCTGATACCAGTAGGCATTGCTGCTGGACTCCCTCAGCCTGGGCAGCAGTGGACGGGGGGCCCACTGAGTTATGCGAGAGGCATGTCCAGAGTTGACCTGCTGCCATGCATCTTTCTCATGGTCCTGGGCCCTCTTGAGCACAAGCCAACAACATGACCATCTCCTGAAGAAGCCAAGCCCTCCACGTCATGTCAGCGATCACTGCTGCCAGAACTGCCCTTATTTCCCCTGAGCTATGGCCCACAGAGTTCCTCTGCGTTCTGCATGTGGGAGAAGTGTTTGCAGACTTCTGGGCTGCAAGCCCCCTGCCCCCCACCCTGCAGGTGCAGCCCTGCAGCCCTGCAGCCTGTGTTCGGCCTCTGAGTTGGGGGAAGGGGGGCCCTGGCACTCTTTTTAAAGACAAGCAGGAGATCCCTCCTTCTGCCAAGATTATAATAAACCTGCTTCCATGGATCCTCAACCTCTTGATGCAGATTCCTAAGAACCCTGAGGAGCCCGAGCCCAGCCCCCTTGACCATCATCATAACACCCTCCAAATACTGAGGGACCAGTGAGTACCAGGCCCTGTGCTGCGTGACATATCTGTCCCTCTCTCCACGGTCCTGCAAGGCATTGGTGGATAGCCCGCCTCACAGGGGACAGAGCTGAGACTCCCCCACGGGTAGGACACCTTGCCTGAGTTGTTGCTGAGTCAGAAGGAACAGCTGAGAGCGAGAAAGTTGGATTTCTCCAGAGCGCCACAAATCATGTTTGTTCTATTAAAATTACAATAGCGATTTATCAAATAGAGGTATTTCACTAGAAACACAGAATATGTGCAGTTGATCTCAATGCTGAATCATGTTTCTTTCTCTTCCTCCTGTAGGGTGAAGTTTTTAAAGTTAGAACTTTTGTGGAAGAACATGGTTTTTAGGAATCAGTCAAAATTGTGATGAATTGTTTCATTTTCTGTAGTTCTAGTTTATACATTGTCAAGTGTTGGGTTTTGTTTTGTTTTTTTCCCAGATGATTTGAAAGAGAAACTAGACCATCGCCTGGAAATTTTTCGGGGCAAGATTAAATTAATAAGAAACAAAAAGAAAGAGGGACTGATCCGATCAAGGCTGATTGGAGCCTCTCGTGCTTCAGGTATGAGCCTTTCCTTCGGGACTTGACCCAATATCTGTGTCCCGGAGACCTTCCTGCCAGTGCAGAAATAATCTTCATGGGGCCCCCTCCAAGTCTCCACCAGCATAAACAAAAGAGTGGAAATGCCTTTTAGCCTGATGAATCTTTGGACCCTGAAAGTACGCATTCTGCTTCAAAATGTAGATGCCTTATTTCAGATGGAAGAAGGTATTTTATTGCAGGGGCCATAGTGTCAGCCCCCGTTATAGGATGAGTTCCCCCAGATTCAGACTGAGATGGAGCTGTACATGCAGCCAGGAGAGCAAAACTTTATGGGGACAGTGGGGGGCTGCGGTGCAGCGGCCCGTGCATGGGAAACCCCAAAGCCAAGGAGCTCCAGTGGGCTGTGTGGGTCTCCAAAGGTCAGGTGGGCTAGTGGGGAGCTCCAGAGCACGGATGGCCCAGGAGAGGAGTCCAGCT
This sequence comes from Mirounga leonina, assembly GCF_011800145.1. Taxonomy (NCBI): domain Eukaryota; kingdom Metazoa; phylum Chordata; class Mammalia; order Carnivora; family Phocidae; genus Mirounga; species Mirounga leonina. The sequence continues at coordinate 937,497 of NW_023270680.1, forward strand.
CTGGCTTTCCACGCCCCCCCCCCACACAGTGTGCTTAGTCATTGGCTGCGAGTCCCTGGGAGGCTGGGGGGCCTTGGTGTGAATACTGCAGCAGATCCCAAAGCCTGGGAAGCTGTCAGACCGGTTCACACAGCAGGTTCCCTTGAAGGGAGTCTGAGCTGAGAGGCAGCAGCATCACTCCCATCCCTGTCTCTGTGGTCACATGGCCTCCTCCCTGTGTCCGCCTGTGTCCACATCTCCCTTGGATTAAGGGCCCACCTACTCGAGCAGGACCTCATCCTAATGAATTTCATCTGCAACAACCCTATTTCCAAATACAGTCACCTTCTCAGGTACTGGGGGTCAGGACTTGCATATATCTTTTTGGGGGGGGACACAATTCAACACATAATACTACCATAGAGTTTTGGGTGTCTTTGTTTTGTTTTTTAAGGAGAAAGTCTTACTCATTTTTACTTTGAAATGTTCAAACCCACAGAACACTTACATAAACCTTCCCCTAGATTCACTAGATGTTAATATCTTACAATACCCACTCCACACACACACAGACACACACACACACATTGCATCTATGTCCAAAAGTAAGATTGGCTTATACTCTTCTTTTTTTGAACTCTTTTCTTATACTTTGCTTTACTAGACTTACAGAATGAATTGTATGGGGTGAATATCTATGTTAAACAGATTATCTGTGTTTGGAAAATTACATAAAATTGTCCTATAAACTGTCAAGGCACTGGTATCTTTTTTTGGTTTCCTCTCTAATCCAGGTATTTTTTGAGGAGTGAATTTTAAAGTGTTCAAACATAAGTAAATTCTTGATTATTAGCTTAATTCCTATTGTGGTTGGAATTTGTGGCCTGTTCTGTTGAGATTTCCCTTGCGTCTTAAAGCTAGGTCAATTTTTCAAAACTTCTATGTGTTTTTGTTTTGTTTTGTTTTGTTTTAAGGATTTTATTTATTTATTCATGAGAGAGAGAGAGAGGCAGAGGGAGAAGCAGGCTCCCAAGGAGCAGGGAGCCCGATGCGGGACTCGATCCCAGGACCCTAGGATCATGACCTGAGCCGAAGGCAGACGCTTAACCGTCTGAGCCACCCAGGCGCCCAAAACTTCTATGTGTTTTTAAAAAGAATAAATTTTATCTTCTTGGTTGTAGGTTCCATCTATGTCTAATTTTGTTTTTCAAATATTCTATATTCTCATCCATCTGATTTGACTCGATCCATAGTTGTGTTGCAGTCTTCGACTGTGATTCTAGATCTGTCCATCTGTCTCTCCCTGCAGTTTCGTCAGTGCTTCCTATGTACCCATCTATCCATATTTGCCCGCCGCCCCCACCCATGACGTAGGCATGCTCCCAGCTTCAAAGCGGTAGGGGAGGTGGGCAGCAGCTTGTGAGCCCTCATTGATTTAGTCACATGTTCACTCATCCAGTCAAGGATTTATCTAGCACCTACTATGTGCTGTCGATGTATATTTATTCTTTTTTTCTTCATTTGTATCAACTCTACTGAGATACACTTTATATAAATTCTACCCACTGAGCACGGAGATGGGTTTTCACGTGACATTAACGTGTGTGTGTGTGTGCATGTGTAGAACCGTTACCTTCCAGAGGAGTTAGTATTTGCGTCATCATGAAGTGACTGTCTGCCGTGGAGGCCCGCAGATCTGTCCCCAGCTGTCTGTCGCTCAGACTTTGTCACTTACCCAACTCCCCTCACTCTACCCCGGATGCACTGACCTTCTTGCTGCTCCTCAGAGACACTGAGCATCCTCCTATCTCAGAGCCTTGGCGCATGATGTTCTGCCCCTGGAATTTTCTTCGCGTGTCCTCATGACCTGCCGCATCACTTTGCTCAGTTCTCTGTTCAAATGCTACTTTATCAGAGAGGCCTTTCCCAACCACCCTGTGTGAAATAGCAAACCTCTGTCTCTCTCCACCATCCTTACCCTGAGTGGTTTTTCTTTCTGGTATTTGTTGCTGCCTGTCATTTGTCTGGGTTGGTGGTGCTGCCCACAGGATGATGGAAGTTGCCTGTAAACCACAGGAGCTGAGACAGCGCGCTGTGAACTCTGTGTTGTGCCCCTGGGAATGAAGGGAAATGACCAGGTTTGGGGAGAGCGCTCCATTGGGAGAATCAGAAGGCAGGCATTTTGCAAATGAGAAGGAGAGAGCTATCATCAGATGGTATGAATCTAAAGGAAAGGTTTTTGGGTTTTTTTGTTTTTTTTTCTTTCTGCATGGGAGCAGAGTCGATATGGTTTGGAGGGAGCCATGGGTAAGTAGGAAATGCCAGTGTTTCCCTGGACCCAAGGATTTTTGCCATCTGGGGGGAGAAGGAGGAGCTTCCTATCCAGAACGTCGATGGGGGCCAGCAGCATCTTCTAGGGAGGGTCAGGGTTTATATAAGGCAAGAAGGCTGTAAGAGAATTTTGTGGAAAAAATTAGTGTAGAGAAACTTACTTTACATGAGGGACCTTTGGAAAGGGTAAAAGGGTGGCCCACAGTGGAAGAAAAGGTTTTTGGGGGAGTACAGGGCAGCCTTGGGGGTGAGAACACAAGAGAGCATCTTTCACTGAATTGGTTTGGATGGTCAGCAAGCAGCCAAGAAGGCAGAGATGAGGTGTTGATTTCAGCTGCTGTCCTACAAGCAGAAGGTTCAAATCTAGCCTGGCGCTGAGAGCGCGCACTGTTGCTTGACATTGATACAGAATGAGAGACTTTTGTTGTCTAGTGTGAGAGACAGAACAATGCCCTCCCCCGAGGAGGTTTCCTGATCCCCAGAACCAGCTAATGTACCTTATGTGGCACATGTGATTAAAATTAAAGGCCTTAAAGTGTTCTGTTATTTGATTATGCTAAATTATTCTTCCATTCTACTGCTGAATCACATTTAGTTTATTTCTATTTGGGGCTCTTACCAAATATACAAATCCTTGAGTCCCTGTCTCTTGGCAGATACGCGCAGCATTTCCATAGTGCGTATGTCTAGAAGTGGAATTGCTTGGTTAGGGAGTATGCAGATGTCCTGATTTACTAGGTGACGACAGACTAGTGATAATCAAATGATAGAATACTTTAGTAACGGGCGCCTGGGTGGCTCAGTCGTTAAGCGTCTGCCTTCGGCTCAGGTCATGATCCCAGGGTCCTGGGATCGAGTCCCACGTCGGGCTCCCTCCTCGAGGGGAAGCCTGCTTCTCCCTCTCCCACTCCCGCTGCTTGTGTTCCTGCTCTTGCTATCTCTGTCTCTGTCAAATAAATAAATAAAAATCTAAAAAAAAAAAAAAAAGAATACTTTAGTAACAATGAATGGCCTACACTATACCCAATTTCACGGATGAATACATATCATTTTGAGGGAGCAAAAGAAGCTAAATGCAAAAGAATAAAGTTGGAAAATCAGCAAGACTAAGCTTACAGTATTTTTATGGATGCATAGTTAGAGGAAAAACTAAAACAACAACAACAAAAAAACCCCACAACAACCAGTAAGTTATTGCCATAAACCTTTGGTTAAATCAGAGTGTAGAATGGGAGGTGGTAGGAATTGGGGAACACAAAATCCTAGGATGCTAACCATGTTCTAAGTTTTGATTAAGTGGTAGTTCTATTTGTGTTTACTTTCTGATACATCATGGAGCTCTACATTTATCTTTTATCTCTTTTTTTTATATACATGTTTCTTACAACTAAAAGTTGTGAAATAAAAGTATGAAATAAAAAATACGAAAATATTAAAATTGGGACACCTGGGTGGCTCAGTCGGTGAAGGATCTACCTTCAGCTCAGGTCGTGATCCCAGGGTCGTGATATCAAGCCCTGACATGGGCTCTGTGCTGGGCATGGAGCCTGCTTAATATTTCTCGCCCTCTGCCCCTCCCCTGCCCCCCCAAGGAAAAAAGAAAACATTTTAACATCTTAAAAATGATTGCTTCAGAGACCAAATCAAGAATATTTTAATGTTGGGGCGCCTGGGTGGCTCAGTTGGTTAAGCGACTGCCTTCGGCTCAGGTCATGATCCTGGAGTCCCGGGATCGAGTCCCGCATCGGGCTCCCTGCTTGGCAGGGAGTCTGCTTTGTCCTCTGACCCTATCCCCTCTCATGTGTTCTCTCTCTCTCATTCTCTCTCTGTCAAATAAATAAATAAAATCTTTAAAACAAAAAAACAAAAAAAAAATTAAAAAAAAAAAGAGAATATTTTGATGTTATTTAAAATAAACTAAATGTAATGAGCTACGTTTAAATGTAAAAAAAATGTAGAAACTAAAGACAGGCAGAAAAGAAAAGAAAATGAAGGAGGAGGAGCCTGTGTGAGGCTGATGAGGCATGTGTTGTTTTCTAAAACCAGCCACGACCAGAGAGAGAAAGTGCCCCTGGATTGCAGGCGACAAAGCAGGTCTCTCTGCAGGGAAGGTGAAGTGAGCAGTCAGGGGTTTGGCACATCCCACACACACACTCTGGGAGAAAGGCAGGGAAGGCTCCTCATCAGGTGGATTTGATCCCATGCCCCTCACTCACTGTAGGCCCTATGGAGAAGCTGGCTTAATTGGGGAAGATGCCAATCTGGGATTAAATGGGATTCAGATGAATTACCTCTAACAGGCTATCTCTGTGAACACGAAAGAGCATTATTCTTCCTATAACGGAGGCCAATGGATGCAGAACAAATGCTCCATTTCCTGGCAATAAACTTGAGATTCCCACGGAATCTTCCTGTGAGTGTAGGACTCCTCCAAGAGGAATCCCATGCCACTCTGTGTTCGTTATGGTGTGTAAAGTACCCCCATAAAATGCTTTAGGATGAGTGTAAAAACAGTACTGTTCATTGGAATGGAGGTGCCGGGTAGCTTGTGTCCATAGGCTTCACAGTTTACATTAGAATTAGGAAAAGCTTGATATTGCACCTAGAATAATGTTAATTTCTTTTGCAACTTGACACTATACTTGTGGTCTTTCTAGGTCATTAAATTGTCGGAAGTTGAAATATTAAAATCTGAGCGCCTGGGTGGCTCAGTTGGTTAAGCGACTGCCTTCGGCTCAGGTCATGATCCTGGAGTCCCGGGATCGAGTCCCGCATTGGGCTCCCTGCTCGGCGGGGAGTCTGCTTCTCCCTCTGATCCTCCCCCCTCTCCTGCTCTCTCTCTCTCATTCTCTCTCTCAAATAAATAAATAAAATCTTTAAAAAAAAAAAAGAATCTTTAAAAAAAAAAGAAATATTAAAATCTTTAAATGCTAAGGGTGCATACACTACATATGATAAATAAGACACAAGTCAGTATGGGAAGAAGGGCCTCTGTTGTTGCTGTCGTGGTGGTTCGGTTATTTGGGAGACCATTAGTTATTTGGGAAAATTTTTAATCTTCATCTCATACCGTAATCTGAATAAATTCCAGCTATATCATTAATTTTAGTTTTTAAAAACTAAATCATTAAATTATTATAAGAACTTTAAAATTACAAAAAGAAAACCTAGATCAATACTCACCTGTTCAATGAATAATGAAGAAATTTCGAAGCTTAAACCTGAGGGAAAGGACAGAGCTGACTCCCAAAACAGTAAACCTATTGTGAACAAAAAAATGATAAAACTAAGTAACAGTAGACTAGGGGAATTCGTACGACTTCCATAGAAAAAAAATTAATATCCTCAGTATGTAAAATGTATCTACAAAGCCGTTAAAAAAAGAAAAAAAAAAAACCCCAGGGCTCCAACACCTAAATGCGCAAAGGATATAAACATTTCCTTTACTAATGGCTAATCACCTGAAAAATGTTCAACCTCACTAATGATAATTTTAAAAAGATGGGTTTTTTTAATTGAGCTGCAATTGACATACAACATTGTATTCATGTCAGGTGTACGACATAATGATGTGACACATGTATGTATTGTGGAGTGATCACAACAAACCTAGTTAACATTCATTACCTCACATATTTTCTTGTGATGTGAGAACTTTTAAGATTTATTCTCTTAGCAATTTTCAAAAATACAATGCAGTATTGTTGACTATAGTCCCCATGCTGTACATTACATCCCCGGACTTATTTATCTTATAACAAGAAATCTGAACCTGTTGACCACCTTCACCTATCTCAGCCACTCTCTCCTTCTGGCAACCACCAATCTGTTCTCTAATCTAAGAGTTCAGGGTCTTTTTAGATTCCACATGTCAGTAAGATCATACAGTATTTGTCTTTCTCTGACTTATTTCACTTAGCATAATGCCCTCAAGGTCCATCCATGTTACAAATGGCAGGATTTCCTTCTTTTTAGAGCTGATATGATAATAATATCCCGTTGTGTACATACTACAAACTTCTTTATCCCTTCATCTGTTGATGGACACTTAGGGTTGTTTCTATGTCTTGGCTTTTGTAAATAATGCTGCAATGAACATGGGAGGACAGATAACTCTTCAAGATAGTGATTTCATTTCCTTCTGATGTATACCCAGAAGTGCAATTGCTAGATTATATGGTAGTTCTATTTTATAATTTTTTGAGGAAACTCCATACTATTTTCTGTAGTGGTTGCACCAATTTACATCCCCACCAACAGTACACAAGGATTCTCTTTTCTCCATATCCTTGCCAACATTTCTTATTTCTTGTCCTTTTAATAATAGACATTCTAACAGGTGTGAAGTAATATTGTGGTTTTGATTTGCGTTTCCCTGATGATGAGTGATGTTGAGCACCTCTTCATGTATCCCCCTAGTTGGGGGGGAAGGGACAGTCAGGCAGTCATGGAAGTTTGGGTTCTAACATGGGACTGGAAATCCTAATTGCTGAACGGAGAGAGTGTTTCCAACTTCAAGTAACTGTGAGACCTTCAGTTAACCAAAGAGTAACCTGCTCTGCACCTGCTCTGGTTTGTAACCAAGGGCAGGGAAAGGACCAGTCCTCCCTGGGGATTGAAAGGAACAAAATAAAGTGGCTCTTCCGAAGAGTCCTGCTTATTCAAGAACTCGGTAGAATAAACATGAACACGTAGATGCCATTTTGGATGGGTAGATAAGAAACCAGTGAGCTGAGCTGAGGGATCAAGTTTCTATCACTTTTAATGATTTAAAATACCATGTGAATTGCACATAAGAATAATTGCACTTTGGTTAAGATGTAGAGGATGTACTCTTTCTTTCCTAAGGATGTTAGTGGGGTTTTCTTTGAGATATAATTCACATGTAATTCACCCATTAACGTATGCAATACAGTGTTTTTTAGTATATTCCTGGGGTTATGCAACCATCACCATAACAGTTTTAGAAAAAATTTTTTCCTACTCCAAAGAAACTCCATACACATTAGCAGTCACTTGCCATCGCCTCTCATCCCATTCCCTCCACAGCCACTAATCTACCTTCTATACATACAGATTTTTACCTATTCTAGGCATTTCATTTAATGGAATTATATAATATGTGGTCTCTTGTAACTGGTTCCTTTCATTTCCCATGATGTTTTCAAGGTTCGTCCATGTTGTAGCATGGGTCAGTATTTCATTCCTTTTTATTGCCAAATAATATTCCCATTATGTGGATATATCCCATTTTGTTTATCCATTCATCCATTGATGGGCATTTGAGTTATGACTCTTACTCTTAGGAAGAATGTTGCTATGAGCACTCATGTACAAGACTTTGTATAAACCTAAGTTTTCTTTCTCTTGGGTATTTGTGTACCTTGGTGTGGAATTGTTGGGCTATATGACAGCTGTATGTGTAACTTTTGAGCAACTGCCACATAATTTTCAAAAGAGACCGCAACATTTTACGTTGCTATCAGCAATGGACAAGGGTTCGAATTCCTCCACAATCTCATCAACACTTGTGATTGTCTGCCTTTCTGATTACAGCCATCCTAGTGGATATGAAGTATTATCTCAGTGTGATTTTGGTTAGCTTTTTCTAACGATTAAAGATGTTGAGCACTTTTCATATGCTTATTAGCCATTTGTATATCTTTGGAGAAATGTCTGTTCAAATCCTTTGCCCATTTTTTTTTAAGTAGGCTCTACACCTAGCATGGAGCCCAACATGGGGCTTGAACTCACAACCCTGAGATCAAGAATTGAGCCAAGATCAAGACTTGAGCCAAGATCAAGAGTAGGATGCTTAACTGACTGAGCCACCCAGGTGTCCCTCCTTTGCCCATTTTTTAAATTAAGTTGTCTTTTTTTTATTATTGAGTTGTAAGAGTTCCTTATATGTTCTGGATCCAAGTCCTTTATCAGATGTGTGATTTTCAAATAATTTCTCCCATTTCGTGGATTTTTTTTCAACTTTATGGTGTCAGTTTAAGCACAAAAGTTTTTAATTTTGATAAAGTCCTATATATTTTTTCTTTTGTCACTTGTATTTTTGGTGTCATATCTAAGAAATCATCTAACCTGAGGTCAGAAATGGGTGCCTCTGTTTTCTTCTAAGAGTTTTATAGTTTTACCTCTGACCTTTTTAGGTCTGTGAGTCATTTGACTTAGTTTTTATGTTTGCCGTGAGGGAATCCAACTTCATTCTTTTTCTTCTTCTTCTTTTTTTTTTTCTTAAGTAGGCTCCGTGCCCAGTGTGGAGCCCAGCACAGGGCTTGAACTCATGACCCTGAGATAAGGACCTGAGCTGAAATCAAGAGTCAGACGCTTAACCCACTGAGCCACCCAGGTGCCCCTCTTTTTCATGTGGATACCCAGCTGTGTTGGGACCATTCATTGAAGAGACTATGCTTTCCCCCATTGAATTGGCTGGGCACCCTTGTCAAAAATCAACTAACCACAGGTGTTTGGTTTATTTCTATGCTCTCAAGTCTGTCCCTTTGGTCTCTTTGTTATCCCTGTGCCAGTATCTAACTGTTTTATTATTATAGCTTTGTAGTAAGTTTTGAAATCCAGAAGTCCTTCAATTTTTTTCTTTTTCAAGATCTTTTTAGCTAATGGGGGTTCCTTGCCTTTCCATATGAATTTTAGGGTCAGTTTCTGCAAAAGAACCAGGTGTGATTTTGATAAGAATTATACGGAATCTAGAGATCAATTTGGACAGTATTACCACTTCAACAATATTAAGTCTTCTGGTCAACCATGGAATGTTTCTCATACCTTCCTATGATTTTATTCAAACTCTGCACCTAAATTTTGGGGTCCCTTCCAATTTGAGCCCATTAGGGTACTTTCACAACATGCATTCTTCATTTTGGCCATGCCAGTTTTCCCCATGTTCTCTAAGCAGATGCTCATTAAAGCTTGAACTCAAGAGCAAAAATAATTATGCATTTTTGTATCCCAAGCACCAAAAAATACACAAGTTATCCTTGCATTAAACATTGGCTAAATTGAGTCAATCAATCAAGGCCACACTAAAATAATATATTTTTTAATTAAAGCCCAATTCAGTTCCACCTGCTTCTTTAGAATCTTACCCAAACCACTCTCTAACCCACAGTTCACCAGCTTCTTCTGAACATCTATGGCACATCATGGTACATGATGTAGTACAGAATAAAGCATATGTTTCTAGTCCCCACCCACCCCCAGTGAATCTGGAAGCACTGTAAAAGCCAAACACATAATAAATGCTTAACAAATACTCCTTGCACTGAACTTTGATTTGGGTTGTCAGCTGTCTTATCCATGTGTGCTAACACTAGCCTATTCTTGCCTCCCCAGGGGATGTTCTGGTGTTCCTGGATAGCCACTGCGAGGTGAATCATGTGTGGCTACAGCCCTTGCTGCACGCCATTGCCAAGGACCCCAAAATGGTGGTGTGTCCTCTGATAGATCCCATTGACTATGAGACCCTAGAATACCGGCCCTCTCCGGTCATAAGGGGTGCTTTCAACTGGCATCTAGAATTTAAATGGGATAATGTTTTCTCTTATGAGATGGATGGACCAGAAGGACCCACTAGACCCATCCGGTAGGAGATTTCTTCAGGTTATGGGAATATGTATTGGGACCTGGGGAGAAAAAGATGTTAGAGATGATTCTTTGCATTTCTTGGGCTTAATGAAGAAAAATATTTTGTTATTTATCCTGTTTCTAAAAGTCTATGATTATAGGATTTGGTAGGTTTTTAATTTCTTTGATTGGAAATGAGCATCTCACCCCAGTTAAGAACACTGCCATGGATAGTGTCCCTCTGGTTTCAGGTGTCTGTCTTTAGAATGTGGGCTTGGATCTCAGGAGCTAATTGCATGTGGTCAATGAATGAAATGCTAGCACTATGGATAGCCCAGAAAAAGTAGATGTCTTTGCTAAAGTCATATATAAAACATTTATCTAAGTGCTTTCCTCTATAACTTTATAGAGATGAATACGATTTTCCTGGATTATGAGTCTTGGAAAATATATTTCTAAAGGAGAACAATTTGATGTTGTGACTTTTAACTGCATCTATGAGGCTAATTTCTGAAGAGACTTCCTCCAGGTCACTCCCCACATTTACTGATAACCGATGCCTGGCTCCTCCTCTTCCTCTACTACTAAGCTCTTTGTTTTACAAATCACACGAGTAAATCTTCTAACACTGCAGCCTAGCAAGTCCTTGATCTCCGTCTCTATTTTAATTTAACTAGAGCTCTGTGACCTTGTGCAAATTACTTAACCTCTCTGCACCTTATTTTCTTGTATGTGAAGTCTGGAGGTTAATGATACTTCACAGGGTTGTTAGGAAAATGACTTAGTATATCAAAGCTTAGAACAATATCTGTCCATGATGAGTACTATATCAGTGTTTATCATTGTTTGCTATTATTATTCCTGTAGCCATATCCTGGGCCTTTCATCTTCTAAATTACCAGATATCTGTTTCTTTGGCCACAGCCTAAGATGTTCCTAATTTTTTCCTGCTATGCTCCACCCACACCTACCCCTGGACATCATCGGGATCTCCAGTTCTCTGATTTCTGTTTTTACCCCTCATGGTTTCTTTCTTCTTCTCTCTCTTTTTTTAAGATTTTATTTGAGAGAGAGAGCGAGAGAGCACAAGCAGGGGGAGCGACAGAGGGAGAGGAAATAAAGACTAAGAATCAGGAAGAATAACTGGGAAATTATTTAGTACTTTATGCTGGAACCATAACGGGATACTATGTAGCCGTGAAGCATGACTACACCTGCAGGCTTCCGCAGCCTACTCTAACCCAGTGATTAACCAGCTCCAGGGGACTCAGCCTTTGTGATGACTCTGACATGACATCTGTCCATCTCTCTGCCTGTCCCTGTGGTCCAGGCCCACACTGTTCCAGGCTTAGACTCTATGCTGTAAGGGACAGTCTGGCCTGCAGGCTCCTTTCCCTCATGCCAATCTCTCTGTTGTTATAGTAACTTTCTTAAAACCCTACTTTGCACATGTCACCAAATGTCTTTCCTTTGCTTTTAGGATACTAGATCCCTTCGTGCACCTTCCACTGTGTGTAACTCTGATCTTTGCTTTGTTCCAGCATCATTTGTTAGCTGTTTAGGACTCTGTGTACAGCTGTATAGGTTGTGTACTGCACATCTCCACGAGGCATTGTTCATATAGATCATAGGTGATTGGCATCCCTGGAGTTGTGCAATAAGGCAGCCCTCTGCTGGGCCGGTTATCTCTCTCAGCTTCACTGTCGTCATCTATAAAATGACGATGATAATAAAATGCATACCTCTCTGGATTATCGAGGACATTAAATAAGCCAGTGCTTGTAAAGAACGTAGCCTAAGGTCTGACACAGGGGAAGTGATCAATATAAATGGTTGCTCTTGTTACTGTTATAGACTTCAGAATGAAAAAGAATAAAGATAACACTTCATTTAAGTAAAATTTAATATGTAAAAATCTTGATTTACTCAAAAATAAAAAAATAAAGCATCAATCTTTGGAGTTCATCTCAAAATGAACTTATTTAATTTAAAATAAAGTTACTTTTAGTAAGAAGTAGTTGCAGTATTCCATTTACAAAAAAAATTGACATAATTTTATAATATTTCCATATGTCACATATCAGACATGCTTTAGGCTCTAAAAATTTCAATAGGGAAACCATTCCTGATACTTGCTGAGTAGTAACATTTTTGGAACTCCAAGACACTGTTAGTATAGATGTAGTCACACATGCTTTTGAAAACAATTTGACAATCTTATAAATGTTATTCTTTAATGCAGTAATTCCACTTCTTGAAATATTTCCCTGAGGAGTTAATGAGAAGTAAGTACAAAGACATCTATTGCAGTGGCATTTATATTGGTTAAAAATAAAAACAACATAAATGAACATTTATGTTCAATAATGAAATGGTTAAAAACTATATTCATATTTTGTAGAATATTATATAAAGTTTTTTGAAAGCTAATTACTATAAAAGGCAAATTCTCACAATATGCTAATTAAAAAATCAAGCCATAAAAGAACTTAGCATGATACCAATTACTTATAGACTATATATTATACATGTGATCTGTGTTATAACCTACAGTTCACCTTGAACAACATGGGAGGTAGGCACGCTGACCACCCTGTGCAGTCAAAACTCTGAATGTAGCTTTTGACTCCCCAAAAACTTAACTGCTAAGAGCCCACTGTTGACTGAAAGCCTTACTGATAACATAAACAGTTGATTACCCCCCAGCATCCCCACCTCAGTGCATGGCAACTCCACCTTCCAGGTACCTAGGCCAAAATGTTGGGGTCAGCCTTCACCCTTCTCTTCCCTCCTATACCCACATCCCACTCATAAGCAAATCTGCTGGTTCCAGCTTCAAACTACATCAGGAGTTGGACTGCATCTCATTTGCCCTCATTGCTGGACCCTTATCCACCATCCTATCCTCTTCCTCCGGGACCACTGCTGCGACTGGTATCCCTGTTTCCACCCTTTTGCCCCGACAAGAGCTGGGACCTTGGCCTGTTGACTCACTAATGTATCTCTAACACATCGTAGGTGTTTAATACATACTTTAAAAAAAATGAAAGAGTAGATGAACATGTGATCATTTGCGAACTACTTACTTTAGTGTTATCGGGCCCTGCTATTGGTGGACAAAAAAAAAAAAGATGCTTTGTAACATTATGTTTTTCCCAAAAGTAAATATTATAATTCACTTAATGTGTTTAGAAAGGGAGATTTGTAAACTCTAATACCCAAGTCAATATTTGTCCCCAGGGGTAACTCACATTCTAAAGATAATGTTCCCTTTCAAGGAAAAGACAACATTTAGAAGATACCATTATACAATTCGGTGAGAGCTAAGTGAAAGTTACTGAGGGGGCGCCTGGGTGGCGTAGTTGGTTAAATGTGGGCTCTTCATTCCATGAGGAGTCTGCTTGAGTTTCTCCCTCCCCCTCCTTTTGCCCCTCCCCACCCCCGTGTGCTCTCTCTCTCTCCCTCTCTCTAAAATAAATAAATAAATCTTAAAAAAGAAAAGTTACTGTGTACTGTTAGGTAGTTATGGTTTCAATTTGCTAATTTTACATATCTAAATATAAACAATTTTGGTATCAGTATTGCTAGTTTCTAGTTTTTATGTTATTGCTAATATTCAATATAATTTTGGCAAAAAATCCAGAATGACCGAATCTGTAATTTAATATTTATGTGTCCTTTTTAGGTCACCTGCAATGGCTGGAGGAATTTTTGCTATAAATAGGCATTATTTTAATGAGATTGGACAGTACGACAAGGACATGGAACTCTGGGGAACAGAAAATTTGGAACTTTCACTAAGGGTAATTCATACTTGGCTTTTTAAATAGTTACCTTTGTACCAAGAGAGCGAACGCTGACTTCAAACTTTGGCTCGGTTTTCCTGCCTGCGCATCTGGTACCGTTCCCATATCACGTGAAATAAATGATCTATGGGACTCCTCGCAAGATGTGACAATAGTTAGTAAAAAACCAGCTTTTATTACTGTATATTTTATTTCTTTTCTTTTTTTTAAGATTTTTTTATTTATTTGACAGAGAGAGACAAAGCGAGAGAGGGAACACAAGCAGGGGGAGTGGGAGGGAGAGAAGCAGGCTTCCCGCCGAGCAGGGAGCCCGATGCGGGGCTCGATCCCAGGACCCGGGACCATGACCTTAGCCGAAGGCAGACACTTAACGACTGAGCCACCCAGGCACCCCTGTTTTATTATTTCTAATGTATGGCATATTGAACTAATGTAATGTTTTTATTTATTTGTGAAAGCTCTTCTTAATTATACTGATTGTCTTGGTGGTTGTGGTATGGTGGAAATAACAGGATGAGGCAGTGGGGGACTTGGGTACACTAACTCTACAGGCTATGTCAGGCCTCAGTTCCCCGTCTGCAAATTGAGAAGACTCGGTAGGGGGTGTCTAGGTTGTCTCTCAACTCTTCAATCCCGGGGTACCTGCTACAACGTGGGTGGAACTTTGAAAACATGGTGAGTGAAAGAAGCCAGACACCAAAGGCCACATATTTATATGAATGAGTCCACTCCTAGGAAATGTGCAGACTAAACAAATCCATAGAAACAGAAGGTAGATTAGCGGTTGCCAGGGGTTTGAGGAAGAAGAATGAATGCTGATGGGTCCCAGGGCTCTTTTGGGGGGTGGTGAGAATGTTCCAGAATGAGATAGAGGTGTTGGTTGGACAACCTCGTGAAAATACCCAGAGTCACTGAATTGTATACTGTGAAAGGGTGAATTTCTTGTAGAATGTGAATTACATCTCAAATCTAAAAGTAGATTTGACTTTTAAATATTCCCGTGATATTAGATCACTAGACATTAGGCATCAGAATGGGTCCTAGCTCTGTCACTAACTTGCTGGGTCAGCCATTAGTTTTTCTAATTCCCTATTTCCTCACCTGGTAAATAGGAATAAATATAAATGCCATTCTCAGAATTTTGTGAAGATTTTTGTGTTTTTGTGGTTTTTTAAAATTTTATTTAAATTCCAGGATAGTTAACACAGTGTTATATTGGTTTCAGATATGCAATATAGGGATTCAGCAATTCCATGCATCACCTGGTGCTCATCAGAACAAGTGCACTCCTTAATCCCTATCACCTGTTTCCCCCATCCCCCACCCTCTCTCAGTGACCCATGGTCACTGCAATATTTGACAAATGTAGACCAGTTTTTTCCAGGCATTTTCTTGGAGTTTAGAACAACGACCCCGGTTCCTCTTCCATAGCTCTGTTCTCGGTGTCCGCAGGAGTTTCTTCTGTGCATCCCAGAAGCATGCGTATTCCCGAGACTGGTGTTCTTGTCCGCTGTCCCTTCTTGGCCCATGTGCTCCTCAGGGCTCAGGGCTGACTTCAGCTGTTTTGTACCCACGAAGCCACAGTGGTTGTTAATATGGTGCAATATTTCCTTACCTGGTGGGGAAGAACTTCGACTCTGAGCCAACTGAATACTGCCCACAGGCAGCCCACCAACCTCATGGATCCATGAGCTTTCCATGACCAGCAACTAAAGGGACAGCGCCGGGCAGGGCAGGGGCACGCGACCTGTTGTCGCGCCTCTGTTTTGAGCGGCCTGGGTCTGTGTCATCCCTTGCTAATATTTTTCAGGGCACACCTGCATCAACTCCCATGGTTCTCACTAACACCTGTGTGGTGACAGTACCCAGGCCTACGTTTGTTAAGGTTAGGACTCTCTCAAGAGTTCTAATTAGGTCCAGTGTAGCCTTTATGCAGGAGCACCTGCTATGTTGGGCTATGCCGCACGCTGGGCATTTGTGAGAAGGCACAGCCCTCATCCTTCCGTTCACTCACTCAGCAATACTGAGAACCTGTTGCGTGCAAAGTGCTCTGTTAGTACCAAATACAGCGGCACACAGAGCAAATGTGGCTCCTGCTGGCCTGAAGCGCCGTGCACTGAAGTGGAGAGAGGTGATGAGTTACTTGTTTTTGCTAAATGCAATGAAGGAGAAATACAGAGCACTACGAGATCAGATAAAAGGGGACTCTAGCCTTGTGCTGGGGCAGGTGTGTGTCTTAGATGGCTTCCCTGCAGAAATGGCATTTTTAAGTTATGGGGTAAATGATAAAGATGTATTTCATTTATCTGACAAGGTCTTATGTATGTGACATGCACTGCTCTGGAATCTAACAGATATTAACTTACTTAATCTTCCTGATAAGTCTGTGACCTAGGTGCATGATCTCCTACTTACAGTGGAGAAGCTGGGGCACAAAGTGGTGGAATAACTTGCCTCGATTCACGGAACCTGAGGGTATATTCTCCAAACCTATTGTGTCCTGCTTTGTACTATCTACTCAGCTTGAGGTCTGGAGACCTCGCCAGCTCCGTTCTATTCTCCCTAAGTCATTTCTCTCTGGAAGCCTCCAAAGCTCTGAATTTGTTTTAGTTGTCCTGTTACGGTCACTCTGGAAAGTGGGGATGGGCTGGGTGCCCACGGAGCTGCAGCTTCACCCCCAGCCTCAGGATGGTTTTCCTAACTGGGCTGCAGATCCACACTTCGGTGTCCTGGTGGAGTGGAGGCTGGCCTCCAGCAGTCCCCGACAGCCTGCATGGCCTGCTGCTCCATCCTGGTGGCCCCAGATACGGGCAAGGTGCACTGCTCCAGACCCAGAGCCCTGCCATATACTCTGAGGATCACCGGCCTCACGTGGGACGGGGTGACACCAACATCTAATGTTGAAGCCAGCTTAGATTCAGCCCAAGGTGGCCAAACCTCTTTGGATGCTGTGATTTGAAAGCAAACCATGCACTCACAATAGAGGTATGGTAGACCAAATTATTAGAGTCTACATAAGGGGGGATTGAGCATGCTCCTCAGCAGCCCCCTGCTCTCTGACCACAGCTCGCCACGGGTTACTTCCATGTCCTCAGAAATTCCACCTCTCGTGGGTTGCCCCAAGGCCCTCTTTCTCTTCTCCCTCTACCCTCTCAGTAATCTTATCCACACCACACTTCAATGACTACATGCCAATGACCCAGTTCTAGCTCCTTCCCAAGTCCTTCTGTGCCATCAGCTTGTGCATCTAATTGCCTACAGGTTACTCTCCTGTAGGATGAATATCCCATGGTTATCCTCAACCCAACATTTCAAAAACAGAGCTCTTTCTACCCCCTTGAACCCATTCCTCCTCTCGTGTTCCTTTCCTCTTTGGATGGATGATATGCTGCCCTCCACCTGCCTGCAACCATCCATCCCCCTTTCCCCCAGAGGACCTTCTTGGTCTCCACTCTCCCTTTCATGCCCCACTTCCGCCCACCATGTACGGTTAGATCTAGGTCTAAGTCATCACTCACCTCTGTCCGCTTTGCTCTTTCCCACTACCACAGTCCATAGTTATAGCTTTGGTGTAATCTCTTCAGGAAGGCTTTCTTGACCTTATCCTCACTCCCCCTGCATGCCCACGCACATGCGCGCGTGCACACGCACACACACACACACACACATCCAAGTCTGGGGTCTCTTCTCCTGTGTGTGCTCACACATCACAGCGTGTACTTTACCCATTACAGCACCTGTTCTGCCGTACCCTAGTTGTCACTTGTCTGTGTGTTCAGGGCAGGCTCTGTGGGCATATAACCTGTGTGGTTGCAGGGGGCCACGTTTGGAGGGACCCCTCACTTAGTGGAATACTCCTGAAACTCATTATAATTTTTGAATCAGAGACTCCATTTTTATTTTGTGCTGGGCCCCATCGATCTGTGTACTCACCAGACCGTGAGTCCTGTTGGGGCAGGGACACGATCTGACTTGCTCACAACTGTGTCCCTCAGCACCTGGTATGTTGACCACGTAAAAAGTGGTTGGGAAATATTTGTAAGTGGTTGAACCACTCAGAGTCTAAGAAGCCTCATGTCTAAATGATCAGAATAATCATGTGCATCCACTGAGGCAATGCGCATCAGGCATTTAAAATAGGGTCTGCCACCTAATGTGCCCTCAGCCAATGTCAGTTCCTTTCTTTCTATGTGACAGCTGTCTCAGAGTTCTCATTCTAAATGGGAGCTGGCTAGCAGCCTCTTCTGACTTTCTGCTGAGATGTTTATGGAGACTGGAGAAAGTGGGATCCCACTAGAAAAGAAATCTGATGGACTGCCTGAATCTGGAAGGCAGCCCCATAACTGTGAGGCCAATGGGACAGCCTGAGAAAATCCGACTCTGGCTTGGTCACATGAGGTGCCCCTACGTCACCTCACAAAAACAAATACAGATTACAGAAGTAAGAAAATACTTAGTAATGCCCTGATTTCTCCCTGCAGACTCAGAGAATAGGCAGCCTTCCAACCCATATATGTCAGTGGAGCAGGGCCAGTGAGGCTGGACCATGATGTAAGGAGAGAAGGATAAGGAAGGCCGGAGAGGGGGCAAGGGTAGGACGCCACAGGACCTTGTAAGGACTTAGATTGTATCTTATGCACGGTGGAATGCTGCAGGTAGGTTTTAAGTAGACAGTGATGGAGATGAACAAAGTGGAGGATAAGCAGGGAGAGCAGGAGCTTCTTGTGATGATCTGGAAAAGGGTGACCTTGGATGGAACTAGAGTGGTGGTAATGGAGGAGGAAAGACTAAACAGATTCCAGGCATATCTTATGAGTGGAGTGGTTGGAACTTAGAGACCAAGCAGGTAAGATGGATGTTAAGAGAAAGTGGTGTCCCAGACGAGCCATTATCAGTCGGCTAATGCCGTGACAATGCTATGTTACAAACCAGCTCAACACTGAATCACTTAGACCAATAAGCGTTAGGTTGTTTCTTTCATATGTTCATGGGCTGGCCAGGATGACTCTGCCTCTGAATTTAGATGGTCTGGGCTTGGCTCTAGTCTTTGACTTTTGTTCAGGTCTGTTCATCATTCTAAGTATTAAAATTTTACTAGTGTTCTACTAGTATTACTATTCTACTAGTATTTGTAGTACTGGTATACGAGTGGTAACTAGTATCAACTCAGCATATTTTTCTCATTTGGTTGGGCAAAGATGCAAAAGTCAAGCCAAACCACACAGCATAGTTAAAGCCTCAGCATGCATCATGCCTGCTCCTGTTCTGTTGGCCAAAGCAACAGAGGGACAAGCCCAAAGTCAGGATGTCAGAGAAATAAAGGTGAGGGATGGGGGAGTGAGCTAATATTTGTGGAACAATATTTCCATCTATCACACCAAGTTTCTGGAATAAACAACCAAGTGGATGGAGGTCTGTTTTACTTAGTGAGTAAAACTGCAGTTAAGAGAAAA
Organism: Mirounga leonina; assembly: GCF_011800145.1. NCBI lineage: Eukaryota > Metazoa > Chordata > Mammalia > Carnivora > Phocidae > Mirounga > Mirounga leonina. Next base: position 956,653 of record NW_023270680.1, read on the forward strand.
ATGTCCCCTCGTGTATCAGTTAGCTTTTGCTGTATAACAAACTATCCCAAAACACAGTGGCTTAAAAGAGCAAACAATTGTTATTTCTCATAATTCACTGTGTTGCTAGAGTGGCTTTTCTGGTCATAGACAGGATGGCTATTTATACTGTTGTTGCCTCTACATCTGTGTTCATCCGGAGGCTCAGCTGGTGCCGGCAAGTTTAGGATGACATCATTTGCATGTCTAGACATGGTGATAGCTGGGCAGTGGAGATGACTGGTCATTTGTCTCTTCTATCAGTCAGGCTAGCTCAGGCTCATTTCCAGTGAAATGGTCACAAGGTTCCCAAGAGTAGCAAGAGAAGGCAAGTGCCATGCAGCAAACACTTTGCAAGCATCTGTTTGTGTCACATTTGTTAAGGTCGCATTGGCCGAAGCAAATCATGAGGCCAAGGCCAGATTTAAGAGATGGAGAAATAAGCTTTACCTCTTGATGGAATGAGGTACAATGTTACATCGCACAGAAGTGTGCATATAGGAATGAAGAGGATCTGTGGCCATTCTTGCAACCTACCACGCTTGACTACTGCAGAGATACATGCTTATTTACAAGCACCATCTCTAAGCATTTTATAAGTATCAAATTATCTAATGCTCATAACAATCCCATGAGGTGAGTACTGTTATGCTCACTTTACAGGTGAGGAAACTGAGGCACAAATAGGTTGAATAGCTGCAGTAACTTGCCTTAGTTCATATAGCCGTTGGAGGACTCGAACCATACTGAGCAGCCCCAGAGTCTGTGCTCTTATCCACTGCGTTAGCCTAACTCTCAGTGGGGTACTGGTGTTATTACTACTACTACTATTAATAATAATAACAGTAGAATCAAGGAGCTGGATGGACAACTTCCAGCAAAATATCTGAGGAAGCAAGATGACCATCATCTCCATGGACAGTGAACCCAGCAAAATGTATGTTCAGATGGATCATGTCCCTCTTGAGAATGAATCAAGAGTAAAAGAACAAACACATGAGCCCTATGAAGATTAGGCTAAATTGCTTTAGCTTCCTTCAATTTGATATATTTTTTAAAGATTTCTTTCTTTCTTTCTTCCAGAAGCAGGGAGGGAGGGCCAGAGGGAGAGAGAGAATTCCAAGCAGACTCCACGGACTCAATTCCATGACCCTGGGATCATGACCTGAGCTGAAACCAAAAGTCAGACGTGCTCAACTGACTGTGCCACCCAGGCACCCCATGATTTTTGAGAAAGTTTTTTTTTTTTAAGATTATTTATTTATTTATTTATTTATTTGACAGAGGGAACACAAGCAGGGGGAGTGTCGGGAGAAGCAGGCTTCCCGCTGAGCAGGGAGCCCGATGTGGGGCTCGATCCCAGGACCCTGGTATCATGACCTGAGCCGAAGGCGGACACTTAATGACTGAGCCACCCAGGCGCCCCAAGAAAGTTTTTTGATAAAATTTTTACTCTTGTACCTCTTTCATCACTTTGATTACTTTTGTTTTCTATTCTGTATGCCAGATTTCTTTTCTAGTCAAGAAACATTTCAAACATATAATAAACAGTGATTTTCTCCAGTCTAATTATTAAACAGATATTAATGATCTTCCAAATTTCCTTAAGTTCTCACTTTAAAAAAAGAGAATAAAACATTATAGATAGCTAGTACCAGTTAGCTTTTGCTATATAACAAAGCACCCCCAAACAGTAGCTTAAATGAACAACTATGTAGTTCTCAATTTCAGATGAAAATGATATCCAGGGGTGCCTGGGTGTCTTCGTTGGTTAAGCGTCTGCCTTTGGCTCATGTCGTGATCTCAGAGTCCTGGGATCGAGCCCCGCATCGGGCTCCCTGCTCGGGGGGGAGTCTGCTTCTCCCTCTGCCTCTGCTCCTCTCCCCACCACCCCCCACTTGTGTACTCTCTCTCTCTCAAATAAATAAATAAAATCTTAAAAAAAAAAAAAAAAAGAAAGAAAATGAGATCCAGAGAGGATGTGTCTGATCATAAGCATGTGGCTGATCTGATAAAAAACCTAATGCTTTGGAATTCTGATCTAACGGTTTTTCTAAGGGAAAAGGAATTCCGTAGATATTTTTCTAGACATTCTGAGGGGCTTTTTCTGGTTATTTCTAAAGAAATCTAGAGGTTAGTTGCATGGGTCATTAGGTCTCATGTTATGTCAGAAGATGCATTTTCTTAAACATCATCCCTTCTGACTACCTGGGGGATATACTTCACCCTAAGTATTGTTCTTACAAACAATGTGAGTATTGTGTTCAGTGAAAGCCTTGTTTCCTATTACTGTTTCCTAAATGATTAGGTGGATTTTATAAGAAATTGTCTATAAAACTGGGCTATATGGTCTTGGCCAGTCTGAACAGTGATTTTCATTGTGGCGAGCATCAGAATCACCTGAGGAGCAGATTAAAATACAGATTTCTGGGCCCAGCCTCACAGTCCCTGGTGCAGTAGGTCTGGGTGGGCCTAAGGCTTTTGCATTTTGAAGTTTCTGAGTGGTATGATGCTGCTAGTTTGGGGACAATGCAAGAATCACAGAATTAGAGTAAACAAAAAAGTCATGGCAAGTATACTGTGAGATATGTAAGTGTATGCACAAGACTTATCCTATAAGCACATTGTGTTATTATTTGTAATACTAAAAATTGGAAACTACCAAAATATCTGAATAATACAAAACTTGTAAAATAACTTCACACACCATTAAATGAAAAAAACCCACAAGTTATCCCAATGTTGTGTACATATGTGTGTATAAACACGGACCTGGATTAATATTGACTAACAGACTATCAGGACAAGAAGTGATTTTTAATTTCTAATGTGTACTTTTCACATTTGTTGAGTTTTCAATGGCCATATTTTGTGCAGTAAAAAAGCTGTTAAAAATAAGTGTTATAAAGTGTTTTAAGTACAAAAAAGAGGAATTATTGAATTTAGCCCTGATTAGTATTTCTCTTGTTCCCTGCTGACATCCAGCAATACTTAGTCACGCTCAGAATATCGTTTGAGAATATTTGAAGACAAAATATCTTGCCATTTTTCATACACAGTCAGCATCAGAATTGGTCACATATGGGGCGCCTGGGTGTCTCAGTTGGTTAAGTGTCTGCCTTCGGTGTAGGTCATGATCCCAGGGTCCTGGGATCGAGCCCCGCATCAGGCTCCCTGCTCAGCTGGGAGCCTGCTTCTCCCTCTCTGCCTGCCACTCCCTTTGCTTGTGCACGCGCTCTCTCTCACTCGCTCTCTCTGTCAAATAAATACATAAAATCTTTTAAAAAACAAACAAAAAAACTCCAAAGAACTGGTCACATATGAGGGAGACAGAATCACTTGGTATTTGGAGAGCTGGCTCTGAGGCCAAACTTCCTGAGTTTAAACCCTGCATTCTCTATCACTGGGCAAGTTTCTTAACCAACGTATGTACTAATTTCTTTATCTGTAAAGTGGGGATAATCACAGTACCTTCATTATAGGGTTGTTGTGAGGATTAAATGAACAACTTAAGAAATGTTAGCTATTCTTTTGTTTGTAAAAAAAAAAAAAATTCTGCAGTTGCCTTTTACTAGCAAACATACATTAATGTTTTCCGGTTTTGTCTAGATCTGGATGTGTGGAGGCCAACTCTTTATACTCCCCTGCTCTCGAGTGGGACACATCAATAAGCCGCACTTTCCAAATCAACCTGGGCTTGTAAAAGCCGTGACATATAACAATCTCAGATTGGTGCATGTTTGGCTGGATGAATACAAGGTAAAGGAAGTGTCTCTGATTTGGAAAGACAAGGAAGAATACAGAATGGGACTTGCTCTAAAAGAAACCTGCTACTATCTTTCTAGATAACAAGTTTTGGGGTTTTTTTCTCTGTTTTCCTTAAATTAGCCTTCAGCCACTCATCTACCTTCCCCAGACCCTATTCTTGATTGGTTTATTCTAACCTATTACACTGGAGCATTACTTTTTAATTTCTAGGGAAGCTCAAGTTTCTCAGAAGTAAATCAACCACCATAGGAAGTTTGCTTTGTTTTGTTTGTTTCGCCCAGATCTATTTTTCCCCCTAAGGATTGCCCCTCTGAAGCAAACACCTCTCCCTGCTTCCCTCCCCACAGGCAACTCTTTAGATTCTCTTCCTCTACTACCAAGTTCTCAAGGGATGCAGCTACTGTGACCTGGAGACCGCGCAAGAACCTCCACTATCTCTTTTCTACCGACAGTCAAAGATTTCTCTATCAAAGCCTTGCCCCTTCACCTGTGCACCTCCCTAAGGCTTCAGTCCCTAGCCAAGACCTAAAAGGGTGCACAGACAGAGAACACGTAGCTGTGGCCTCATTTGAAAGTTGTCCCTCCAGGATCCATGCACGAACCAATATGGTGGTAACCCCAACAAGACCTCATTTCAGATACATGGGGAGAAATATGTAAGAATCTCTCTATGATATTCTATGTTCTGGTCTCAATCTAATATTTCTTTATTATTTTAAATTATAAAAGTAATAACACTCTTTCTCTAGTAATCAGGGCAATGTGAATTAAAACCTCAATGAGATATTTCTACATAGCCACTTAGATTGGCCAAAATGTTTCAAGCCTGATAGGACCAAGTATGGGCAAACACAGGAATTCTCAGACACCGCATGTGGGAGTATTCATTATTACAAACTCACCTTGGAAGACAGTTTGGCAAAATCAAGTAAAGATCATGAATATCCCATGATCCAGCAATTCTATTCTGTGCATACACCCCAGAAAGGCATGCTTTTGTGCAGGAAGAACACGTGAACAAGAGTGTTTACAAACAGCATTGTTGGTGTTATCCAACACTAAATACAACCCAACTGTTCCTCAAGAGTAGAACGGATGAATGTGACGTATTTAATTGATATAATTCTATACAGCCATGAAAATGAGCCAACCGTAGATACACATACAACAGTACAGTACACCTTAAAGACATAATGGTGAACAAAAGCAGCCAAACACAATAGAGTATATACTGATTTATTCCATTTACTATTAAGTTAAAAATGGGTAAAATTAAGCCATGTAATTTATGGGTGCACAGTTAGATAAAGCTAAAAAGAAAAGCAAAGACATGAATACATAATCAAGATACCATTTAAAACCAAGGGAAAGCCTATGCTCAGGACGGGAAAGGCAGGGGACTTCGGGATGCCATTTATGTTCTATTTCTTGACCTAGTCAATATGACGGGGATTGATTTTTCAGCAATTCATTAAGTTGCACATTTAATTTTATGTACTTTTTGTATGCTTATATTTCCCGATTTATAAAAGAAATTATTTTTTAAAAGGTAAAACATACTCATGTTTGAAAGTCATACAGTATTGAAAGAGTACTAAGTGAAAAGCAAACTTTCTCAGACCATAGTTCCACCCCTCAGAAGTAACATTAAATTAGCAATCACTAAATCACTAAATTTAGTAATCACTAAGACTAATAGTTTCTTGTTAACACACATTTAAAAACAAATATATATCTTTTTACATAACTAGATTCACACAATATTTTGTTCTGCAATTTTTCTACCTGTTAGCATATTTTATTTTAAAAATCTTATTTATTTATTTATGAGAAAGAGAGAGAGAAAGCATAAGTGGAGGGGAGGGAGGGGCAGAGAGAGAGGGAGAGCCGACTCCCTGCTGAGCAGGGAGCCTGATGAGGGACTCAATCCTCAGACCCTGGGATTATGACCTGAGCTGAAGGTAGATGCTTAGCTTGACTGCCACCCAGGTGCCCCTACCTGTTAGTATATTTTAAAAACATACTTTCAAAGTCTTTTAAAATCTGAACATATAAACATATCATTCTTTTAAATATTTCCTTTGAATGGATCTCCTAAAATTGATCCCATTAATAAATAGCCCCCTACAGATAAACATTCTGATTATCTCAGCTTTTTATTAATCCTTAACATTGCTGAAATGCGCATCCTTTACACTATCTTTTTGTACATTTGTGCAGATATATCTCTGGAGTAAGTCTCAAAACATGGACTTGCTGGGCCATGAGAGGTACATTTTATATTCTGATATAATCAGAGTGCTCTACCAACTACCATCGCTATCACCAAATACATAAGTGCCTGTCTCCTCACAACTTTTCCAACCCTGATTTTAATTAAACTTTATATTCTAATCTGATAGGTTGGAAATTATTATTATCTTATATTGCATTTATTTATGAGAGATCTTGAGCTTATTTTTATGTTTGTTGATTTTTTTCCTGTGAATTCTGGCCACAGACTTAAGCAGTTGACTTGAACACATCTAGGACTGAGTAGTTTACTGAATTTCACAGAGGATAGAGTGACAAAAAGGTCCATCTAACCTAAAAAGCATATAATGTTTGGCATAAAATCAATGGATGTATGACCTGGAGCACTGGAAACTGTAGTGAGTGACATTAGACAAGAGAGGGCTTCGCACAAAATGTTGTCTAAGGTCCTCTCTGCCTTTGCTCCCCAACAGCAATACCCCCTCCCATCCTCAGGCCCATCCCCTGCATTGATCTGCCCTGGCAACTAGGAGTGGCAAGACATGATGGCAAAGACCTACAATGGTCAAGTGTCCCGGGGAGAATCCAACATGACATGCCCATAATACACTAGCTTGGAGAAGCAAGTTCCTTCTCTTGTTCAACAATATTACTGTACTATATTCTGGGCACTGGGAAACTCAGATGAAAATACAAGGCTTCAGTCCATTTAGAATTTCTTTTTTAATATGGGGCAGACTGAATCCACTAGACATCCGTACTTAATACTGTCTTAAATCAGAGCATATAACAGACAAACCAGGTGTGGTGGTGATAATGGTCCGTGCTGACATGACACCATATGCCAGCCTTTTTTCCCCAGTGCTCTGCAGGTATTAGATAGAGGGTTCAGTCCTCACGACAACCTCACGAGGGTAGGGGCAGAGGCCACATAATAACAGAACAAGAATGTGAACCCAGGCTGTCTTCCCCCAGAGTCAATTTGCCGTTAGCCCCTCTCCCATCTCCCATTTCTGAAACCATGAAAGTGTTGACTGGGACCAGGGAGTGAGGGTTTTGTCCTTGAGTCTTGAAAGAGCAGGAGAAAGGGGATATATCACAACAGGTGTCTGGGATTCTTGGGCTCCTAAGAAGCAGGACCTGGATCCCTGGTTCCCTTCCTGGACCCCTCTACATCATCTCGCCGTAGTTTGTCACAGAACATACTGTGAATACTTGTGGGGCAGGTGAATCCCAGGTACCACGTGTGTCTCTGCCCTCACTCCATGGATGGAATCGGAAGGTCTTCTGTTTTTATTTTTTTAGTTCGGGTGATAGAAATAGATGCTCCTACGTTAGATATGACTTGTCTGGTTTAATGAAATGACTCTCTATTTCCATTTAGGAGCAGTTTTTTTTACGGCGACCTGGTCTGAAATCTGTTGCCTACGGAAACATTAGTGAGCGTGTTGAATTGAGGAAACGACTGGGTTGCAAATCATTTCAGTGGTATTTGGAAAATGTCTTCCCAGAACTGGAGACATCTAAGGGCAGCCAATGAAAAGGAAACAAATCATTTTCATTAATGAAGGGCTAAAAATCCCCCTAGGTCTTCAACACAGAGAAGAGTGCAAGTTTGGAACATCATGAAATGATGTGACATGCAGTAAGAAATACAACCAGAGTGCTCTAGAACAAGAGTGCCTTTCCGTCTTCTTTTAACAATACTTCTTAACACTTTGTTACACATGCCACTAAATTTCTGGGGTGGCAAAACCTTGAACATTAGAAATATACACGGTCACACAGTTAAGACTATCATACAATTGAGCAAGGTAAAGTGTATTCTCTTCGTTATTTGCCAAACTCACTTGGTCCCATTAGACCACAGGGAATGCTCCACTCTTGGAGCCTTTGTCAACTCCATTCCACTCCAGGCAGGTGACCTGGCCTGGTGGCCTTCTCAGTAAGACGTTCACAGAGAGCCTTGGTTGGTACGTACCAACTGTGGCTCAACTGTATTGAGCTCCTCTCTTGCTGCCAGTGTAGATTTTGGTGCTGATTCCTTGCTTGGTTGGGTTCCTGAGTTTCTGATGTCCCATCCACTTGCCGTGGTGTCCCAGTCCAGTTCTCTAGGCCACCCTTCCAGTTTGTGCCTGTCAGTCCTTTTGTCACTTGGAGACAGTCCTTCTTCCCTGCTTCTGATTTTGCCTTGTTCATATTTCTCCCCTCCTATGGCTCTGGCCTGTAGCTCTCCTGATACTTCTTGGATTGTGTACTCTGTTGTTAATCTATGTTCTGGCTAAGAACTGTTTAGCTGGGACTGGGGAAGAAGTAGCTAAGTTCCCCACCTACCCTGTGTGAACATACTTCCAAATGTCTAAAGTACTTCTTTTGGGTTAGAGGGATGGCTGTTGTGTTCACCCTGGTGAAGGTGGCTAGAAAGGGGACATATATTTAATTCACAGAGAAAATGAGGGAAATAACACATTGAAAGGAATAAAAGGAATGGGGGAGATTTGGGGTAGGATCACTAAACCTAGCACATAAGCTAGTTTTTACAGAAGGAGACAACTTATCTATTATGCTCACTCAGTCAACAACTGAGTGGTCCTCCAGGGCCAGATATCCTTCTTGGTGCTGGGACGCAGCGGACAAGGGAACAGGAAAACATCCCTCCCTTCATGGGGAGTTTATATAATCTCCTTATACATATGTATTTAGTAAAATACTCTATAGAATCTGTTGTTAGAACGACATGGGGAAAATCCAGGCTCATATATTACAGGTGGCCAGGGTAACTTGATTGAGCCTTTAAAAAGTCAATCTGGCAACACAAAATAAGCACCACATTATGATTATATTCTTGGCCCATATTTATACCTTACCTGCTTCTAGAAAGTAATAAAAAATGATTATAATAAACCCATGAATCTTAAAATTAGTGTAAAATACAAAATAGAAATCTGTAGCAGAAGGAAAAAAGAATTCTAGTATAAATAAACCATGATTTTGAAATAACTTTTTTCTAGTTTTGAAATCTGAGAATAATTTTTTTCTTTGGTAAGCATAAAGGAGGATGTTGTAAGTATCAGCTTTGCCAAAAGAAAAAGACAAATGTTCTTAGAGCCATGAAGCCTAATAGTAGGTCTTCGTTTTCTTTTTTTTCTCCTTAGAGAGATAGAGGGCACATGTGCAGGCATGGGGGTAGAGGGGCTGGAGGAGATGGGCAGAGGGAGGGGGAGAGAATCTCAAGCAGACTCCCCGCAGAGCAGGGAGCCCGACACAGGGCTTGATCTAGACCCTGAGATCATGACCTGAACTGAATCCAAAGGTCAGGCGCTCAACAGACTGAGCCACCCAGGCGCCCCTTTAGTCTTAGTTTTTTAATGTGAATGTTGGTTCAGGTACCAGATAACAATGTAAGTCTTAGAAATGATCTAGTATGTTCCTTAACTTCTTTTGAATATTGACTCTGGAATAGAAATCAGAATAAACATCCAAGTATTGGTGTGATTGAAAGGAAATCCATATTAGCCTATAGGTGGCAATTTTCTGTTTCATGTGGAAACTTAAAAATCTGATTTCTATCGTGGAGCTAGTTGAGAAGTAGCTGCTAACCCACTCAAAGCTATTCTCAAAACACAGTTTTTGGTATGATCTAATGTTCAGACAAGGCTTAAAGTAAGCCTGGGAGTTCTCTAATTAAAGCATACTTCTTGGAATGTAGCCTAAGACACACCAGCATGAAACTGAGCTCCCATTACGTTTCATACACAGTGGTAAGTATTCTCAGTTCAACCACACCATAAAATAGGCCCTACTGTTACTGCCATTTCTTTTTTTTTTTTTTTTAAAGATTTTATTTATTTATTTGAGACAGAGAGAATGAGAGAGAGAGAGAGAGAGAACATGAGAGGGGGGAGGGTCAGAGGGAGAAGCAGGCTCCCCGCCAAGCAGAGAGCCCGATGCGGGACTCGATCCAGGGACTCCAGGATCATGACCTGAGCCGAAGGCAGTCGCTCAACCAACTGAGCCACCCAGGCGCCCCGTTACTGCCATTTCATAGATGAGAAAACCAAAGTTAGAATTTGTCCCGGGTTGGGGTTGCCAGTTTTAGCAAACAAAAATACAGGATGCTCTGTCTTTGAAATTTGTATTTTAAATAAGCAATGTTTTGTTAGAAGTATATTTCACATATTCCACGGAACATACTTATACCACAAAATTGTTCTTTGTTTCTCTGAAATTCAAACTTCAGGCCATCCTGTATTTCATCTGGTAACTTTATCTGGGCACAAACTAACACAGCCCATATAGTAGCAGAATCAGCCCAGTCTCAGACTCTGGGCTTCACCACAACGTTAGGCTGCAAAGGGCATTTTAGTCATTCTTCATAACAGTAAAACTGGAGCTAACACAAACCTCAATGGCTAGAATTATACCATTATACATTAATTTGATGGAATAGCATATAAACCCGTTTAAAATAACAGCTAGAGGGCGCCTGGGTGGCTCAGTTGGTTGAAATAACAGCTAGAGGGGCGCCTGGGTGGCTCAGATGGTTAAGCGTCTGCCTTCGGCTCAGGTCATGATCCCAGGGTCCTGGGATCGAGTCCCACATCGGGCTCCCTGCTCAGCGGGGAGCCTGCTTCTCCCTCTCCCACTCCCCCTGCTTGTGTTCCCTCTCTCACTGTGTCTCTGTCAACTAGATAAATAAAATCTTTAAAAAACAAACAAAAAAAATGGGGCGCCTGGGTGGCTCAGCCAGTTAAGCGACTGCCTTCAGCTCAGGTTATGATCCCAGGGTCCTGGGATCGAGTCCCACATCGGGCTCCCTGCTCCTTGGGAGCCTGCTTCTCCCTCTGCTTCTCTCTCTGTCTCTCATGAATAAATAAATAAAGTCTTAAAAAAAAAAATAACAGCTAGAAAAAAATTCCGTTCCAGAAGGCCGACATTTAAGCATCTGACGCTATCAAGGGTCGGGAGCAGGTGAAGCAGCGGCAGCTCAGGCTCTGACTTGTTCGCTGGCACGCGGATTTCAAACTTCAGTTTGCCTGAGTCTCCTGCAGCTCTTGGTAAAACGCAGATTTCGATTGCTAGGTAGGTGTGGCAAGGGGCCTCCGATTCTGCAGTTCCAACCAGCCCCCAGGTGACACCGACGCGGCTTGCTGCGGCCGCTGTCCCTCAGGATGCCTCCCTTCTGCACCTGACCACCGGCGTGAGGTTCTTCCACGGCTTCGGAGGCACACCGCAAGGCCCTCACGCTTGAACCCACATTTCTTTGAGCAAAGCTGAAGTTGTTCATCTTTTAAGATGTACAAGCCCGCTTGTCCTTAAGGAGGCTTTCGTATACGAGGGGACAATCCAAGCCGCCGGTCACAGACCTTCAGGGCCACCGCCAAGCCGGCGCGTCCCGAGCGCTCAGGACGTCGCGGGCGCCGCGGGGCGCACACGCCAGGCGCGGACGGTGACGTCACCCGCGCGGGGAGGGGGGGGCGCGGTGCCTCCTATCACGTGACCCCAAGGGCACGCGCGCTCGGTGCGAGACTGCGGCGCGGCGGCCGCCACTGCGCCGGGTGCAGCGTTCCCTCCCGAGCGGCTCCGCCCGCGGTGGCTAATGCGGCTCGGACCCGGGCTGTGGCGGGAGGGAAGATGCCACGGCCCGAGTCCCAGAGGGCCGGGATCCTGCGCTGCCGGCGTCGGGGTGAGTAGCGCGCGGCCTGGCGCGGCGGCGTCTGAGCCCGCGCGGCCTGCGTCGTCCGCTCAGTGCCTCCAGCGAGCGGCTCCGGCGCGCGGCCCCGAGACCCCGAGGGCTGCCGGCCGCGACCGGAGCCTGGCGCTGCCGGCGGCAGGCTGCAGTGCCAGACCGCGCGAGCACGGCCCCCGGGGACTGGGTGTGGACGGAGGAACCCCCTGCGGGGCCCGGCGCGCCCATGTGGGCGGGGGCTGGGCGGAGGTCGCGGAGCCGTGGGCCCGGGTCTCCCGCCTGTGTTTTGGGGAACGAGGGCCGGAGCCCCGCGGCTCGGTCTTCCAAGCGAAGAAAGTGGTGCGGCAGAAATGGT
>NW_023270680.1:973735-1313402 GCF_011800145.1 Mirounga leonina
TCCCCCTCCTGCCCCCTCCTCCCCCTCCCCCTCCTGCCCCCTCCTCCCTCCTCCTGCCCCGTCCTCCCCCTCCTCCCTCGGCCGCCACAATATCCAGGCCGCGCGCATTTCCCGGGAAGGCTCAACAACTTGTATTTACACATGGCATTTGGTTGATGTGCCTCTAGTTTCTCTTTTATTTTTGTTTGCAATATACTTGTTGTAGAAATTGGGTTGTTTGTCTTGTATAATTTCCCACGTCCTTAAATTCCGTGGCTGTTGGATAAATCTGAAAATACCAAGGCCGTGTCCTCCAGGTCTGAAAGACTTCATCCTTTGAGGACTCTTAATATGCTCATGGTAGACTAGTTTCGTTTATTTTTACCATCAAAGATTTGGGTCCGCATCCTTTTTTTACTTTGTATTATGAAAGCAATTGTTTGGTTGGTCGGTTTTCCAAATAGAAGTGAAATTGCGACTTTGAATGTGCTTTTCATAGTATTGCTGTGCACTCTCTTACCCCAAATCACAGGTCCAGACCGGACTTTAAAGTGTGTTTGTTTTACTCCACTCAGTTCTTTCCGTTTATCTAGAAATTTGTATGTCGAAATCTGCTCTGCCTTAAGAAAAATAAAACTTCTCTCCACTCTCAGTATGTATCAGTTGAGCTTTTCAAGTTAAAGGTGGTGAAAGAGTAACCCACAGTTTTCACATCTTCTCTTGACAATTTCTGTGCTGTTTGTTCCTTGCAATTTGGGTTCTAGTTTTTTGCTTTTTTAAACTTTTTTTAATTGTAAAATATATACAACATGAAGTTTATCATTTTAACCGTTTTTTTTATATATATTTTTAAAGATTTTATTTATTTATTTGACAGAGACAACAGTGAGAGGAGGAACACAAGCAGGGGGAGTGGGAGAGGGAGAAGCAGGCTTCCCGCTGAGCGGGGAGCCCCATGCCAGGCTGGATCCCAGGACACTGGGATCATGACCCGAGCCGAAGGCAGACGCTTAACGACTGAGCCACCCAGGCGCCCCCATTTTAACCATTTTTAAGTGCACAGTTCACCTGCATTAAGTACTTTCACAGTATTGTGTCACCATCCCACTATTTCCAAACGTTTTAATCACTCCAAGCAGAAACTCTGGAACCATTAAGCAATAACTTCCCATTTCCCCCTTGTCCCAGACCCTTTCTGTCTCTCAGTTTACTGCTCTAGATACCTCATGCAAGTGGAATCATACAATATTTGTCTTAATTGTGTCAGGCTTATTTCATGTATTGTTTCCAAATTTCATACATGGTGAGCATCCGTTAGAGTTCATTCCTTTTTGTGGCTGAATAATAGTTTCATTTTTTGTCTATATCACAGTTTGTTTATTGGTTCATCTCTTGAGGGGCACTGGGGCATACTGGGGGGTTTCCACCTTTTGGCCACTGTGCATAGTGCTGCTAGGAACATGAGGTTACATATATCTGTTTCTGATTCTTTGGGGTGTGTATGTAGGAGTGGAATTGCTGGATCATATGGTATATCTGTTCGACTTTCTGAGGAACTAACAAACCCTTCACATTTTTAAACTGCTTTTTTAAGACCTTCATGCCTTGCTAGGGCTAAATCTGATGGCCCCACCTCAACTGCTGCTGACTTGACCTCTAAATCTTTGTGACACCTCATGTTGCTGGTCAGTACACCCTCTTGAGGGTCTCGATTTTGTGATCCTTCTCATGTCCTTTATTAGTACTTCCTTTTCCACCAGATTTTTAAATGTGCATGTCCCCAGAGGTTCAGTGCTTGGTCCCTAATCCATTACGTAAACCCTCTTCTGCTATTATTTCCATGGAACTTGAACTAAAATTTTGGTGTTTATTTTATTTTATTTTATTTATTTTTTAAAGATTTTATTTATTTGACAGAGCGAGATACACAGCGAGAGAGAGAACACAAGCAGGGGGAGTGGGAGAGGGAGAAGCAGGCCTCCTGCAGAGCAGGAAGCCCGATGGGATCCCAGGACCCTGGGATCATGACCTGAGCCGAAGGCAGACGCTTAACGACTGAGCCATCCAGATGCCACCTGGTGTTTATTTTTAACATCGCTCTGAGGCTTAGATTTGAATTTCAAGCTAGATTTTTTTCCTCCCTCTGTCCCAAATACACTGCTGCTAGAATTTTCTCTTAAGATATATTTGCTTAAAGACATTAGTTAGCTTTTTTTTTTGCATGCAGAACAAGTTAATTCTCATCCTCAGGGTCAGAGCCCCAGCCTGTCCTCTGAAGTAATTAATTACCTTCCACTAGTCTTAACCAGCCAATCTATTCATTATAGCCAGTCGTTCTACTTGCTATTCTGTTTGGAAAACTGAAAAGAAATACATGTTGCAGTTTTCCAAGACTTGAACTTTCTCCTCAAAATATTTCAGTATTTGGCCATTGAAGTCTCATTTTTTAAAACCAAATTTAAATATCAGCTTCTAAAATAAAATTTTTTCAAGTTTTTCATACAGTCTTTTTTTCATCTGTAACCCCACTTGTCTTACCTCCTGTTGGTTAATTTGAAGCAAATCTCAGGTATCATGGGATTAGATTATTTTAGCTGTATAAAATAAGCTCATTTTGACTTCTAGTCTTCCTTGTTTTTTTTTTTTTTAAGATTTTATTTATTCTAGAGAGAATGTGTGTGTGCATGGGCATGAGTGAGGGGCGGGGGGCAGGGCAGAGAGAGGGGGAGAGAGAATCTCAAGCCACATCCCCCCTGAGTGTGGAGCCCTACACAGGGCTCAGTCTCACAACCCTGAGATCATGACCTGAGCTGAAACCAAGAGTCGGACGCTTAACCAACTGATCCGAAACCAAGAGTCGGACGCTTAACCCAACTGATCCACCTAAGCACTCCTCTAGTCTCTTTTTAAAATAAATTTTATTTTAGAATATTTTAGATTTATAGAAAATAGCAAAGTAGTACTGAGAGTTCTTTGATATCCCATGCCTAGTTTCTCCTATTATTAACAACTTAGCATTAGTATGGTATATTTGTCACAATTAATGAACCAATACGGATACATTATTATTAACATCCAGGATTTATTCATATTTCCTTAGTTTCTCTTTCTTTTTTTTTCCCCCTGTTCTAAGGACATTAGGTAAAAATGAAGGGTCCCATCCAGGATACCACATTGCATAGTCATCTTGTCTCCTTAGGCTCTTCTTGGCTCTGACAGTTTCTCAGACTTCCCTTGTTTTGGATGACCTTGACGGTTTTGAGAATACTTGTCAGGTATCTTGTAAAATGTCTGTCACTTGGGATTTGTCTGATGTTTTTCTCATAATTAGATAGCATTTCCACTCCAGAGTGGGAGGACAGCGCCCAAAATGCCACCAGGTGTGGGTCCTAGCTGGGTGATTCAAGACCTCTATCTTAAATGGGACCAATGGCACAAATGTTTAAAGATCCCCAGCCCTGCCCAGTTGGCCACCAACATCCTGTCATCTGGGCACTAGCCATTACATTGCCCTAATTTCAACCCTCATTGGCTGATAAGCTTATGCAGTTCTTACCCCTCTCTGGTGATGCAGGGCCAAACATTAAATTATTGGGAACATACAACTAAGTTTTCTTTAAAACAAGGCTTCATGTGTGTCCCCAGCCTTTACTCTTCACAAGTGGATACCTCCTACGCCTCAGGAGAGCACCACCCAGTCATTTGCGAAGTGTGCCTCTGGGGACCCCCCCCCGAATTTATTGAAAACTTGTGATACCAGTAAATGCTCCCAGTGGTGCAAGCAAACCTTAATCGGGACATCCCAAATCTGTGCGATCCTGTTCGATCCCCTGCCCCTCAGTTCCCCTACCTGGGAGAGCCACCCTTCAGGGATGGCTTCCTCCACTGGTGCCCAGTCCTGACGATGACAGTGTCCCTGCCCATGAATCGCAGGACCCAGCCTCATATTGAATGCTGCCTGCACAGCCTTCCAGTAGAGCAGAGATGACACTGAGGAGACTGATGGCAGTGGCTGATGAGGGCAAGCACTCCCTGGGACTTGGGTGCCGAACTGACTCCTTGTGACGATCCCATTGCATGCCATTTCGCAGAGCTAACCATGTGTGTACCCCAGGACGCTCTACTTACTGCAGTGCTCGCCGCTCTAATGCGGGTGGTACTGACTGCCAAGCTGCTCTCCGAGCACTCACCTCTGAGCTTCGGAAGGCCTCGGGATGTGTCGAGTCTCACAACCTTCGGGGGACCCCTTTAAACCCTTCACTTAGTTGTTTCCCTTTGCTTTCCTCATTGGACTGGCCCACATTGCATCCTATGGAGAGTTAGTGAATTTAATTTCTGTCGCCGGGACCCCTTACCAGCTGCAGGTGCCTCCACCACAGCATCCCCCTCTACACCCTCCAGAAGCACAGCTGCAGCGTCGCTTCCCTGTGCCCCCAAAAGGACCCCTTCCCATGGTCACCACTCAGGGCTCCATAATCTTCCTGTGCAAGCCCTCCAATAAACTTAATGTTGTTATACAGTAGGCAGAAACTGGAGCTCATTTCTTAGACCACCGTAATTGCTGGGCACATTACCAGGCTCAACAAAGAAGACTGTTTCTGGAGTTAGTGGCCTACCGGCTGATTATTGACCCGGTCCCATTTGCCCGGCAGAAGGCACCTCACATGCCCCTGCAGCTTACCTGGCCACTCTGTGATGTTCAGCTGCTCCCATGCAGGACACTTTGCAGTGCAGAATGTGGCATCTGACCGGAGCCCCGACATGCCCTTTGTAATCCTCCATATCTGCCCGGGTAACACCACCGCGTAGATGAACATGACCTACACCTCATCCCAAGGAACAAAATCCCCACAGTTTTGGGCCTCATGGCCTAGCCATCCCGGGGGAACCCCAACTTATTTCAGCTTCCCTGATCAGGCAGTTGGTGTCCGCTTGTGGGTCGAGTGCCTTGGAGCCTTCACACATCTTCGTACTTCTCTTTCCTTCAACCCCTAACATATGCCGGCCTCCAGGCAGTCCTGTCTGTTCATACCAATATACTTTAATCTCCCTGGGACTACCCTTAATTACTGAACAGGACCTCTGATCTGCCTCTCTTGCTGCCCCCTCCTGTCAAAAGTGTATGTAGTATTTATCCCCATGATATTAGGAGTAGGTCTGCCGCTGTCCCTCACATGGGCTAGGCTAGTCGCCACTGCTCGGGGCGTACAACAACAAATCAGTAAGGCTGAACGGGTACAAATACTCTGTAATTTCACCCAGGGTTTTTAATCAAATACCAATTTAACCTTTATTCAGGGGCTTTTATTTTCTTGGCTGGACCCCAGCAACTGGGGAGAATGGTTATGGACAGGATTTTGAATTTTTGTCTGTTGATATTGCTGATTGGGATTCTTGCTTTGTTTAGATGTTTCATGCGTTGGGTGACCAAAACCATTCCAGTGGCTTTTAATATCTCCACTGTCCAGATAGTACCTGTGATTTCCCCTAAAGATTAATGCCTAGGCATCACGGGGTTAATTGTGATGAGAAAAACAACTTTTGAGAAAAGCACCTTTTAGGGAAAAATTTGTGTTTCTGAGTTGCTGCCTAGGCATTTTACATTTATGATAATGCTACTCACACCCAGAGTCTGGACATTTAGGTAGGGACTTGGGTTTAGGATGCCTGCCATAAGTTAATGCTTTGTCTTTCCCAAGGCACCTTTTAAAATAACCACTTCAAGTGAATCTGGGAAAAGTTAGTGACCTCTGCCCCAACCACCTTAGAAGTAATAGCTGCTTGCTACTCTGCTCTCTATCTCCTGCTCCCTGGTAACCTGGGATGTAGGACTGCCCTTTCCCCAGCTCGTTGCACTCTCTATCCCCCTGTTCTGGGAGCTTTAAGTGATAAATCTTGTGACTCTACTTCCTTTGTGTGGGTATATTGAAATTGCACCTTCAATCCAAAGGTTGCTGGGGGTTTCACGTCCCCAAAGTGCGAGCTCAGGTCCTGAGGAAGTGACCTGCAGGCCCCCCCCACCCCTGGTGTGGTAGGTTATGCCCCCTCATTCCTAATTCAGTGCACCAGCTCTGCTTCTCAGCACACCACACACAGTCATTGGCTTGTGGCCCTCTTCCTCCAATTTGAAAGCCTGCAACAGCAGTGGAGTTCCTCTTATGTTGCATTATTCTGATCTCCTGTTTTGTCTCCCTTTTGCACATTTAAGGATCCTGAGATTACACTGGGTCCACCCAGATAATCCAAGATAATCTATTTTAAGGTCAGGTGATTAGCAACCTTAATTCCTGGGATGTGGGTATCGCTGGGGGACCATTATTCTACCTCCACATAGCATATCAGTTACACTTCTTGTAAAGAAGTTTTTGGTGGTCGCCCTAGAGTTTACAATATACATTTTTAAACTAGTTTGAATCTGCCTTCACGTAACAGTATATTGCTAGCATGTTGTATGGGTACCTTATTAATAAAGACCATCCCAATATTTCCCTCCCATTTCTGTGACATTGTTGTCATTCACTTACCAGTATGCTGTGATCACTCAGTATATTGTGACTTATGTTACTTTGAACATTTTCTTTTAAATCAATTAAGAATAAGAAAAATAAAATTCTCGTTTTTTTCTTCTCTGATGTTCTTTATGTAGATCCAGGTTTCTTACCTATGTCATTTTCTTTCTGCTTGAAGAATTCCTTTTAACATTTTTTGCAGGGCAGGTCTGCTGGTGATAAATTCCTCAGTTTTTGTTCAAGAAGGTATTTCTTCCTAACTTTTGAAGGATAATGTCAGTGGGCATAGAATTCTAAGGTGGGCGGATTTTTTCTTTCATGCAGGAACTGTTTCAGTCCATCTCTTGCTGGCATGATTTCTGAGGAAAATCCCACTGTAATTCTTACCCTTTTTTTCCTCTGTACATAAAGTTTTTTCCTCCCTGTGGCTTCTTTTAAGATTTTTGTTTGTCTTTTGATTTTCTGATTATGGTATACCTAGGTGAGAGTTTGAGGGGTATTTATTCTGCTTTGGGTTCTCATTAATTTTGGAAAGTTCTTGGCCATTGTTACTTCAGATATTTCTTCTGCTTCCTCTTTTCTTTCTTCTCCTTCTGATAATCCGATACTTTATATGTTATACTTTCTGAAATTGCCCACAGTTCTTGGATGTACTATTTTTCTCCTCTTTGCATTTCCGTTTGAGAAGTGACCAGGCTCACTGCTTTTTTCTTCAGCCATGTAAAGGCTACTGATGAGCCCATGGAAGGTGGTCTTCATTGCTGCTACAGTGTTCTTGATTGTTTAGCCCTGCCTTTGGATTCTGTCTTAGAGTTTCCATCTCCCTATTTATATTTTTCACTTGTTCTTGCATGTTGTCTTTTTTTCCCCATTAGCGTTCTTAACATATTATAGATAATTTATTATTTATTTATTTGTTGGGTGAGGGAGTGCAGGGAGAGGGAGAGAGACAGTCCTAAGCAGCCTCCATGCCCCGCGCAGAGCCGGATGTGGGCTTGATCTCCCGACCCTGAGCTCATGACCTGAGCCAAAATCAAGGGTCAGACGCTTATCAGGCTGAGCAACCCAGGTGCCCCTAGATATTTTAAAATTCTGTTTGATGATCTCCAAATCTGTGTCATCTAAGTCTGGTTCTGATGATTGTTTATGTCTCTTCAGACCTTACTTTCGCTTGCTTTTTGGTATGCCTTGTTGAAAACCTGACATGTTGCATCAGTTAATAGGAACTGAAGTGATAGACCTTTAGTGTGTGGGTTTATGGTGATCTAGCTAGGGGTTTGGCTGTTTAATGTTTGCTGTAGGTACAGATGCCAGAGGCCTCAAATTGTTCCAGTGTCCTTGTTTTTATCTGCCCTCTTGACTTTGGGATTTTCTGAGTACCCTTCTCCAGAGAGTCTGTGTCTTGCAGCTCTTTCAGCTGTAACTCACTTTTATTATATATGGAGGCCATTGGTGTGGTGGTCAGGTATGAGGGAGGGTGAGAGTTCTGTCATCTGCAGATATGACCGTCACCAGTGTTTGCCAGTGGTGTAGCTTTTTTCCTCCTGCAACCTCCTCCCCTCCCTAGCTGCAGAATTCCCAGGCTGTTTCCTGGAAGCCGTGACCTTTTGTTGATCTTTTCCTCTTAGGTTTGACTGGAAGGCTAGCAGGGGCTGGAGTGGGAGAAGTGCCCTTTCCCAACTAGGAGAAAGCTCTGGCAGTGTCTTTTCCCCTGGAGCAAATGCAAATCCCTTTGCCTTGGAGGCAGCTCTCTGGTGTTGCACAAGGATTACTCTTCTCTTCCAGGGTCAGAGTCAGAGGGGATCTTTCTGTATCTCCACCTTCACGGTGAGGACCTGGCTGGTAGGGTTCCTGGAGGTAAAGCCCACAGAAGTGTAGGAGCCCGCCCCCCCCCCGCCCCCCCCCCCCCCCCCCCCCCCCGCCGACTGCTTTCCCAGAGTTTCTCTCTCTCACGCCAGGTCACACAGTCTGCAGCACCAGTTTGTTGTTCCAGCTTCTGCTCCAGGTAAGAAGATAGCAGCTGTCTATCTCTAGGTTTCAAGTGGCAGTTTGCCCTATGAGCTCGGTTCTCTGATGGTACAAAAGCGTCATTGATTTTCAGTTTGTCCAGTTTTTTCTTCTAAGGTTATGAGTGATGGCTTGTAAGCTCTTCTCATGTTGCAGCTGGAAGCTCCATTTTTTTTTTTAACTTAGGGTTTATGACTTGTTACCATCTTCAGTGAAATATATGCACAGATCCAGGACTGTGGTATTGTATCTAGATTTGATCACGCAGGTTAAATTTGATGTTTCATATTTATCACCTGATTAATAACGATTTCAAGCTATACTGCCCGATAGCTTTTGTTTTCCTGAGAAAAGCTTATCACTTTCAAAGTTCTTTTCCTGCAACTATAAAAATACCTTGCAACTATTCAGAAAAACTTTTTGTATGCATTATTTTGCATTTTATAGGCAACAAAAGCTATACAGGCCCTGTCTTTATTAAATTTTCTACTTAAAAGTAAAAAAACAGTACATACAAGAACTTGTCAAGCTATTTCTTTTCTCTTGAAACCTGATTTTATTAGTTTGGGTTTCTCCAGAATCCTGAGATAAAAATTTCAGTTCACCTTGTTTATTTGTGAGGTAATCTCAGGACACACCAGTAGGAGAATGAAGAAGTAAAAGACATAGGAGAGGAAGCTAGGAAGGGTATGGATTTCAAGCCATTTTCCACTGTAGGCTCCTAAAGCTTACTCATACTGGGGAACTCTGAGAACCAGCATAGAATACAGGTGTTAGAGTTAGCGTCCAGGGGAAGCGTGTAAGGGAGCTAGGGTATTTGTACCAGTCTGTTGTTGAAGGCTGCCCTTAGGAAGGTACATATTCCCATATACTTTTGGGCCTGCACTGCACATGGGCAGATGGGCTCCAGGCACCAGAGATGCAGATGCTGGCCGTTGGAAGTCAGACCTGTGCCGGATGGTAAGACTCAAGAGGATGTGCAAATGACAGTGTCTGCTATATTGATTTCCCACAGCTTGATCCAACAGGATGAGCTGGGGTAGAAATTGGCCATTTGTCCAATCGATTAGGAAGTTTGTCAGCTTTCTAAACCTCTTGATCTTGAGCTGGTAGATTGCATTCAGAAATGAGTTTTCCGAAAAATGCTGAAGATTCTGTCACATGATTTTCTGATACTCTCTTTTTGGTGATACCTAGCCGGTTCACTTTGAAATAATAAAGCAGTAGTTTAGAAAATGACCCTGGCCTCATGCTTCTGGTAATGGCAGACTGGCAGGACCTAGTTGAAATCAGTCAGTGCTGAAAAGCATCAGAATTCACAAGATAGTAAAGAATTACTGGATTGAGGTTTGGGAGATAATAGAAATCCAGAGAGGTGAACACCTTGCTTGGGCTGCTCTTGTCCCTGGTATTTGCTCTATTATGGACAAGCATTTGGAAAGCTGAGCAGTGTATCCACAGACTCACAGGGTGGAGGAACAGAAGTTGGAGTCCAGGATTTGCCATGGGTGAGAATCCTGCTGAGCCGACCATGGGTAAAGTTGGAATCTTGAAAGGCTGTAGGCTGGAATACAGGTGGATTGGGAGTGTACGGGGCTTGCCTGAAATGAAATTCTGCTGTGTCATTTAGGGATTTGGTATGTCTCCTATCTCAGATTGCTGGCTGTGGCAGGTACCTAACAGAAGCAAATGAAGATGCTCTCCAGAGGAAGATAACATCTTAGGTCTCAAGTTGTTTCTGAGATGATTTTTCAAATAGTGTCCACACAATCAAATCAGTATACTCAGGTGCACCAGGAGACCACCTGAACAAGAACCCACACAGGCAATAGGCAACAGAAGCAGCCACTTTAGACAGTGAGACTATAAAACATTGCTTAGGATGTTTATGGAGATAAAAGCTGAACTTAAACATATCAGCAGTGAATCAGAGCAAAGGGACAGAACAGATTTGAAAAAGACACAGCTAAATACGAGATCTAAATACAATAACCAAAATTGAGGATTCATTGGACTAATAGCAGATTAGAAAAGTAATGAACTGAAAGATCAGAAGAAACTTCCTTAAATGAAGTATGAGAGAAGAAGAGTCTGGGAAACACTGAAGAGAGCGTAAAAACTATATAGGATGTAGGGGCGCCTGAGTGGCTCAGTCGTTAAGCGTCTGCCTTCGGCTTAGGTCATGATCTCAGGGTCCTGGGATCGAGCCCCGCATCGGGGTTCCTGCTCCGCGGGAAGCCTGCTTCTCCCTCTCCCACTCCCTCTGCTTGTGTTCCCTCTTTCGCTGTGTCTCTCTCTGTTAAATAAATAAATAAAATCTTTAAAAAAAAAAAAAACTATATAGGATGTAGTGACAAAGTGCAACATGTGTTTGATTGGAATCCTAGGAGGAGAGGGGGGGACAAGG
Source organism: Mirounga leonina (assembly GCF_011800145.1). Lineage (NCBI taxonomy): Eukaryota > Metazoa > Chordata > Mammalia > Carnivora > Phocidae > Mirounga > Mirounga leonina. Next base: position 984,638 of record NW_023270680.1, read on the forward strand.
GAGTAGGGGAATATTTGAAGAGAAGATGGCTGAGAACTTTGAAAACTGACAAAATATCAATCCATGGAATAGCAGATCCTAACGTTTTCCTTCACGTGAGTTTGTTTGCTTGCCTGCTCTCCATCTCCCTCTCTTTCCAGTTTTAGCAGTAGTTTTCCGTATTCTGCTGAGGGTAAATGCTTTTCTCACATGAAGAATTACATGGTCTTTTATCACATTTATATAATTTATGCTGGGGTTCCAAAGATTTTGATTAGAAAAAAGATACAGCTGCTATTTGGATTGAAATCCATTGAGATAAGAAAATATGGAAGACAAGATAAGCTTTCCAGACTTAAAGAAATGATTCTGTAATGCAGGGATTTCAGGCAGAGTGGGCACTTAGGGGACAGAGCCTCTGCCCAGCCCTCTTGGGACAGGTAGTTCCTACCCTGTCTCCCCTGGACGGCTAGTCAGAAAGCCTCTCACAGGTGAAAGGCATACTCACCTCAGGAACAGAAGTGTGCTTGGGCTGCCAGCGAGGTCTTTTTTTGGAGAACAAGGGGGAACTCGTACTTGTCACAGACACCTGGACATACGGTCATTGTAGGTAACCCCAAGGGCAGGGGTTCCCCATATCTTTAATCTTGTGGGAAACATAAATTTTTGTTTAAAAAAGTTACTGGATGACTTCTATTTTTTAAAGGATGGCAAGCAGGAAATCACTGGCCTCTTCCTTGCCAGGTGGTACAACAAAATCCTTAAGGACATAGGTCTGACATCAGATGACTGGGATTCAAATCTCAGTTCCTCCCCTTCCTTCCTAGCTGCATAGGACATCCTTAAAGCAAATTAATTTCTCTAAGATCAAGAGGAAAAAAGATAAGCCTTTTTTTTTTTTTTTTTCTGTTTTACACTTGGGACTAGTATTTTCTTTGTTTGTTAGTTTTGATTTGCATACTTGACTTGTGTAGGTAAGGTGCTTTGTCAGCTCTGTCCACTCCTGGAGACTCCTGACACGCCAGCAGAGTAACACACTCAACAGCCAGGGTTTAGGGCGAGTCAGCTCTGCTCATACCCCCTTGGTCCTGGGACAGAGCCGGCTGTAGAAGGCCATGTGGATCGTGGATATACAGATGCTTGTTTATATTGGGTGTGTTTAAAGCCATTTTAGTCCCTTAGTTATTTGGATATTTCAGAACACTTGTTTCTAGTAACCATCCTTTTTCCTATTCACCTATTTGTTCTTCATCTGATGTACTTTGGGTTTAATTCTCCTTTTTATGGGCAGAAGGGGAACAAGAAATAACAGTTTTCATAATTGTGGGGGTTGTAAATTGTTACTCCATATTCGTTCTATGCACCCCTGCAGGAGTTGCAGTCTGGAGGCTGATCGAACTTTCGACCAAGCAGGTGTCCCAAGATTGATTTACGTGCTTTGTCCTATTAGCTGTCCTTTTAGTTTCCTTTTCTTCGGTGTTTAATTAAATTTGCTGCTTTCTCCCATCAACATTACCATGTGGTTTTCCTCTGCATTTAAGATATAGTATATAGACACTACATGTGTTTATGTTCTTTCTGATTTTGTTACAGAGAGGAGATTCATAAATGTTTGAGGGATGTCAGAGGATTATTCCCGGGAAAGCATATGATGTCTGGAATTTGCTCTGAAGCTTTCCTAATTCAGTAATCTCCTTACTTGTAGTTATGAAATATGTTAGAGGCAGTGTTTTCTTCTAGTCTTTCAGGTAGATAAGGAAAGAGAAACAGAATTTTGTGTGTATGTGTGTTGTCATCACCTGGTAATTTCACAGGGGTCTGTGAGAAGCGCACTGTTGTAAATCAGCATTTGTACTCACATGACTGTAGCTCACTTAAAATATGAATGTGTCTCTTTTATGGAAAAAGCTAACAGATGCTTGCTGTTTGACAACTTGGAATGTAGAAGAGACCAACGAGAAAATAGCCAGAAACTACTGAAAGGTAAAGACTTATCATTCAAGGATGGACATTTTAGGGGCCCCTGGATGGCTCAGTCAGTTGAGTGTCTGGCTTTGGCTTAGGTTATGATCTTAGGGTCCTGAGTCAGGAGCTACACTTAGCAGGGAGGCTGCTTGTCCCTCTGCCCCTCCCCCTGCTCATGCTTGTGGGCACGCTCTCTCTCAAATAAATAAAATCTTTAAAAAAGAGAGACATTTTGAACTTCATTAAACATTATGAAAATTTTGTGTTGAAAGAAAATGAAAGCTGTACTGTGTGTGAGTTAGGTAGTATGGTCTCGTTACATCTGGAGTACCAGAAGTTGGATATTGGGCAGACGAATTCAGACTAGTGATTTGTGGAGGAAAAAGTTTTTCAGATCGTGCTTTTAGAATACTTGTTCAGTGTTCAGATTTTATTCTCAAGTTTTTGACAAATTAATGGAATAAAAGAAAATAGTCTTTCTTTTAATGTGCTAAAATCCCCTTTGCTTCTGAAGTTAAAAGGAAAGGCTATATTTATTTCAAAGCCTTAAAATACTTAATCCTTTCCAGAGTTGTTCTTATATTTTTAAATTAGGTTAAGAAATTTTTTACCTTGGGACGCCTGGGTGACTCAGTTAAGCCTGCCTTCCGCTCAGGTCATGATCCCAGGGTCTTGGGATTGAGTGCCACTCAGCGAGGAGCCTTCTTCTCCCTCTGCCTGCCACTCCCCCTGCTTGTGCTTGCTTGTGCTCTCTCACTCTCCCTGACAAATAAATAAATAAATAAAATATTTTTTTAAAAAAAGAAATTTTTTACCTTGATTATTTAAGAAATACATATTCTTTATAAAAAATGTTTTAAATAAAGGGAAGTCAACAGAAAATTATTTATGATACCACTAAGCTGATTCTATTAAGTTTATTTTTCCATAATTGCCAATAACAGTGTAACATTTTAGATAGTATGAAAGATGAAAAATAAGTATTAGAATATATAGCAAAACATTAGCAGTGGTGAAATTTCAGGTGGTTTTTTTTTTTTTTTTATCTTTTTACTTATCTGTATTTTCTGATTTTTTTTTTTTTTTTTTAAGCATAGTAGCAGAGCTTAAAATATCAATCCCCACTACCTTGCATGGTGTCTAACATATAGAGCTCTACGATGTTCCCATTGTTAGCCTTTTCTTGAGGATTGTTTAATGATTTTCAGAAGAAAAATGTTGTATTATTTAGTACATTTAATAGGCTATGACTGGAAGATGAATGGTTTAAAGTATCATCTATAGAGTGACATTGTATAACAGGCATTGTCTTAGTGAACTTTATGTAATTCAACTATGGAACATAATTTAGTAACTGGTGTGTACTGTGTTCTTTGTTAGTAGAAGTTAAGGATGACTATGGAAAGCATCTCAAAATGGGTTTTCTTAGCTCAGACAGTTGTGCTGTTGAGAAATACCCCTCATTGTAATGGATAATGATGCTGGAGTTTTGTTTTTATTTTGTTTTATTTATTTGAGAGCATGTGTATGCAAAGGGAAGAGGGGTAGGGAGAAGGAGAGAATCTTAAGCAGACTGCCCCAAACGCAGAGCCTGACGCAGGGCTCAATCTTAATGACTCTGAGATCATGACCTGAGCCGAAACCAAGAGTCGGACGCTGAACCAGCTGAGCCACCCAGGCACCTCGATGGAGTTTAAATTGAGTGAGATCTCATGAGATTTTCGGCCTTTGTCCTATGTAGTTTGCCAGAAAGCATTTTTGATATAACAACAGTAGATGCTAACAGTAGCAATGATCAGTTTTTGAGTAGACTAAAAAGTATTTATGTGCTTAAATTGTTACTTGCATATTTTTTATGGATATCTTTCTAGTTTCCTGAATTGCATAGTAGTGCAGGGCAGCTTTTCGCCTATGAGTATGAAGTCAGCCTTTTAGTCCTGCCCCTCCATTCTGTTTCCTCCGTCTCCTAACGAGCTTCAACTTTTTTTTAATGGTTTATGGAAGAATGCTAGACATCAACTCAGTATTATGCTTTTGTCCTTCCTTTGCTTTATCTATCCTTTGTTTTATAATATAAGCAGTTACATGTATGAATACAGATATATTTGTATGTAGCATTCTATATATGCTCTTCTCCATCTTACTTTTTTCACCTGGCAACGTATGTAGCAATAACACCATAGTAATATGTAGAGACATTTCTCTTTCCTTTTTACAGCTGCATATTTATTGTTCCTTAATTTATTCAACCAGTCTTCTATCAGTGGACAATTGGATTGATTCCAGCCTCTTGCTTATTACAAATAGTCCTGTAGCGAATAGCCTTGTGCATTCATTGTTTCCTACTTTTTCCCTCTGTGGTATAGATTCCTAGGAGTCATATTGCTAGGTCAAAGGGTAAATGCATATGTAATTTTAGTAGATGTTGCCAAATTGCCTTGGGTAGATACTGTACCACATATGAGAGCTTCTCCACAGCCTTACTATCAGACTATGTCGTCAGGCTTTTGGATTTTTATAAATCCAACAGGTGGGGAATTGTATCTCAGTGAAGGCTTATTTTGCTTATTTTCCCTTATTATGAGCAAGGTTCAGCATTTTTTTTCACAGGGTTAAGAACCAATTGTATTTCTATTTCTGTGAATGGTCTGAAGGGGTGTTGGTCCTTTTTCATTGCGGCTGACAAGACTGAAGGGTGATCCCCCAGGGATTTCCTGCCACCTTCTGCCCTCACTTTCTGTAATTCTCTCCCCATGAGTGGGCGTGGGACCTGGGCCTTGCTTTTAACCAACAACATATGGCAAAGATGATAGAATGTCAGTTTCTTGATTAGCTTAGGTTATATAGCAAAGATAATGGGATGTCATTCTTGTGATTATAAGACTCCATCTTGGGGCACCTGGGTGGCTCAGTTGGTTGAGCGTCTAACTCGATTTCAGCTCAGGTCATGATCTCAGGGTTGTGGGAGTGAGCCCCCTGCTTTGGGCTCCACGCTCAGTACAGAGTCTGCTTGAGATTCTTTCTCTCCCTCTTCCTCTGCCTTCCCATAATTGTGTGTGCCCATGCACGTGCGTTCTCACTAAATAAATAGATAAATACCTATCTTTAAAAAAAAAAGAAGACGACGACTCAGTCTTCAGACTGGAGGAGACTCCTCATTGTTGACTTGATGAAGTTAGGGACTGTGGTGATGCCCACATGTCAAGGAACTGCCGATAACTGCTGGGGTCTGAGGGTGGCCTCCAACTGACAGGGCCCCTTTGTCATAGAGCCATGAGAAAGGAATTCTACCAACAACTTGATGAGTTTGGCAGCAGTTCTTCCAAAATCAGGCCTCCGGGTGAGAAAGGAGTTTGGCTGACAGTTAGTTCGAAGACTTGCTGGACCCTGAGCAGAGGATCCAGTTAAGCTGTGCTCAGAGGCTTGCTGCTTAAAATTGTGAGATAATAAATGTGTGTTGTTTTTGTGGTAATTTGTTACATAGCAATAGATACCTAATACCAAGATGATACATATCTTTTTGTTAAAAGTTGCGTGCATTTTTTTTTTCTCATTGCCTTTTTATTTTTCTTTTAGTGTCTTTTGCGACCCCCAGTTTTTTTGTTCTTGTATAATCTAGTTTATCTGTCTTTTCCAGGATTGTTTTTGGATTTTCAGTTACAGCTAGAAAAGTTTTGCCTACTTCCAGAGAATAAAGGAACTTACTTTTGTTTTCTTCTGTTACTTGTATGGTTTCATCTTCTGTATTTTTTAAAGTTTTTTATTTTAATTCCAGTATAGTTAACATACAGTGTTATATTAGTTTTAGGTGTACATTATTGTGATTCAGCAGTTCTATACATTATTCACTGCTCATCATATAATTGCACCAAAAACCATAAGATACCTAGGAATAAACCTAACCAAAGAGGTAAAAGATCGATACTCTGAAAACTGTAGAACACTTATGAAAGAAAGTGAGGAAGACATAAGAAATGGAAAAAGATTCCATGCTCATGGACTAGAAGAACAAATATTGTTAAAATGTCTATGCTACCCTAAGCTATCCAGTGCAATCCCTATCAAAGTACCATCAGCATTTTTCACAGAGCTGGAACAAATAATCCTAAAATTTGTATGGAACCAGAAAAGACCGTGAATAGCCACAGGAATGTTGAAAAAGAAAACCAAAGCTGGAGGCATCACAGTAACGGACCTCAAGCTATATTACAAAGCTGTAATCATCAAGACAGTATGATATTGGCACAAAAACAGACAGATAAATCAATGGAAAAGAATAGAGAACCCAGAAATGGACCCTCAACTCTATGGTCAACTAATCTTTGACAAAGCAGGAAAGAATATGCAATGGAAAAAAGTCTCTTCAACAAGTGGTGTTGGGAAAATTGGACAGACACATGCAAAAGAATGAAACTGGACCACTTTCTTATACTGTATATAAAAATAAACTCAAAATGGATGAAAAACCTAAATCTGAGATGGGAATCCATCAAAATCATAGAGAGGAACACAGGCAGCAACCTCTTCCACCTTGGCCGCAACAGCTTCTTGCTAGACACGTCTCCAAATGCAAGGGAAACAAAAGCAAGAATGAACTGTTGGGACTTCAAGATAAAAAGCTTTTGCACAGCAAAGGAAACAGTCAGCAAAACTAAAAGCAACCTAGAAGTGGAAGATGATATTTGCAATGTTTTACCAGATAAAGGGCTAGTATCCAAAATCTGTAAAGAACTTACCAAACTTTACACCCCAAAAACAAAAAATCCAGTCAAGAAATGGGCAGAAGAAATGAACAGACATTTCTCCAAGGAAGACATACAAATGGCCAACAGACACTTGAAGAAGTGTTCAACATCACTTGGCATCAGGGAAATACAAATCAAAATCACAATGAGAAACCATCTCATACCAGTTAGAATGGCTAAAATTAACACAGAAAACAGCAGATGGTGGCGAGGATGTGGAGAAAGGGGAACCTTCTTACGCTGTTGGTGGGAATGCAAACTGGTGCAGCCACTCTGGAAAACAGTATGGCGGTTCCTCAAAAAGTTAAAAATAGAACTACTCTGTGACCCAGCAAGTGCACTACTAGGTATTTATCCAGAGGATAGAAACATAGTGATTCAAAGGGGCACGTGAACCCCAGTGTTTATAGCAGCAATGTCCACAATAGCCAAAATATTGAGAGACCTCTGATGTCCACGGACAGATGAATGGATAAAGAAGAGTGGTATATATAGACAATCGAATATTACTCAGCCATCAAAAAGAACGAAATCTTGCCATTTGTAATGATGTGGATGGAACTAGAGGATGTTATGCTAAGTGAAATAAGTCAGAGAAAGTCAAATACCATATGATTTCACTCATGTGGAATTTAAGAAAGAAAACAGATGAACATAGGGGAAGGGAGGGAAAAATAAAATAAGACGAAATCAGAGAGGGAGACAAACCGTAAGAGACTCTTCACTATAAGAAACAAACTGAGGGTTGCTGGGGGGGCGGTGGCGGGAATGGAGTAATTGGGTGATGGGCATTAAAGAGGGCACTTGAAGTAATGAGTACTGGGTGTTACATGCAACTGATGAATCACTGAATTCTACCTCTGAAACTAATAGTACAGTATATGTTAATTAAATCGAATTTAAATAAAAAATTTTTTAAAAAAGAGTCTTTCTTGGTTTCTCTCCCCTCCCCCCCTTTTTTCCTTTGCTCGTTTGTTTCTTCAATTCCACATAGGGGCGAAAGAAATCATATGGTATTTGTCTTTCTCTGATTGACTTCACTTAGCATTATACTCTCTAGCTCCATCTATGTTGTTTCAAATGGCAAGATGTCATTTTATGGCTGGATACTCCATTGTATATATACCACATTTTTTTTTAATCCATCCATCTCTTGATGGATACTTGGGCTGCTTCCATAATTTGGCTATTGTAAATAATGCTGCAGTAAACATAGGGGTGCATGTATCCCTTTGAATTTGTATTTTTGTATTTTTGGGGGGTAAATGCCCAGTAGTGGGATTACTGGATTGTAGGGTAGTCACGGTTTGAGGAACCTCCATACTGTTTTCCGCAGTGGCTGTACCAGTTTGCATTCCCACCAACAGTGCACGAGGGTTCCTTTTTCTCTACATCCTTGCCCGTCTTCTCCAAAAGTTATTTCTTGTGTTTTTGATTTTAGCCCTTCTGACAGATGTGAGGTGGTATCTCACTGTTATTTTGATTTGGATTTCCCTGATGATGCATGATGTTGAGCATCTTTTCCATTGTCTGTTGGCCATCTGGATGTCTTTGGAGAAATGTCTGTTCATGTCTTCTGCCCATTTTTTAATTGGATTATTTGGGTTTTTTTGGATGTTGAGTTATATCAGTTCTTTATATATTTTAGATACTAACCCTTTATTGGATATGTCGTTTGCAAATAGCTTTTCCCATTCTGAAGGTCATCTTTTATTTGGTTGACTGTTTCCTTCACTGTGCAGACTCTTTTTATTTTGATGGTCCCAATAGTTTATTTTTTCATCTACATTTAAAAATCAAGTTCATATCAGATGTGTCTAGGTGAATGGTGTGAGGAGTGGACCCCAGTGTATCCTTCAACATACAGCTAAACAGTTGTCCCAAAACCAGTTAGCAAAAAGTCATTCATTTTTTCACTGGCATGTGATGTTATCTATAATCATTTATGCTAAATTTCTAAATGTAATTGGGTCTGTTTCTCAGTTTTTCATCCTGCCCCATTGGTTTTTAGTCTGTGCATGTGTCATGCTGTGCCGGTTAGGTAGAGAAACCCTGAAGCTTATTATCCAGTAGGGCTCACCCCTGCTTGTACTTGTTTTTCAGGGTTTGCCTGCCTATTCCCTGCTTGTTCATTCTTTCCCAAATGAACTATAATAATCAACTTGTTTAGCTCCAGAAGAAAATCTGTTAGTATTTTGCCATATACGTGTATATATGTGTAGCATATATAAATTATCTTAAGGAGAGCTGACTTTTATGATTTGGGGTTTCTCTATTCAAGAGTAAGGTACATCTTTCCATGTGATCAAGTCTTCTTTTGGGGCTTTCAGGAGTGTCTTAAGGTTTTCCTCATACATGTTTAAGACATTGCTTGTTAAGTTATGATTAGTATTTATCCTTAAGATTTTTTATATTCATAAGATTGATATTCATAAATGAGATGTGTGTTTTGGGAGGTTCAGTTTTTGTCAGATTTTGAGATAAGTGTCCTCATTTTGTGAAACAGATTTGGAAGATTTCTTTATTATTATTATTTATGCTCTTTAGTGGCTTAGGTAGCACTAGGATGATTAGATCTTTAAAGGACTGGTAGAATTCCCCTGTGAAACTCTGTCTGCGTGGTGGTTTGTTTCTGTTGTTGTTTTTGAGAAACTCTTAATAGCACTTTTTTTTTTTTTAAGAGAGCCCAGAGGCAGGCAGAGGGAGAAGTGGGCTCCTTGCTCAGATCAGTGTAGGACTCGATCTCAGGACCCTGGGATCATGACCTGAGCTGAAGGCAGACGCTTAACCAACTGAGCCACCCCAGGCATCCCATGTTTTGAGAAACTCTTACAGTATTATTTCTTCTGTGATGACTGGTCTGTTCGCATTTCTGTTGGGACTGGGGTTAATTTGAGTAAGTTGTATTTTCCTTAAAATGTACTCTTCTAGGTTTTCAAATTCATATGCATGGAATTACATGAAGCTATCTCTTGATTCATAAAATTTGCAGTGATTCAAATTTATCATTAAGAAATCTTAGACTGAGAATGGAAGAATTGGGACTTCTGCTGGCATACTGAATATTTTGCTTAATAAAGACAGTGTCTAATGAAACTGTTTAAACTGGTTAGCTGTCTTCTGCTCCTTCACCTCCTCCTCTTGACAGTGGACGTTTATTCCCCAGGCTGTGCTCATCTCACATCATACTCTTCTCTAAGATTTTTACATTGCACAGAATCAAGGTCCTGAACCTTTTCTGGAACAGAAATACACTTTGTGTAATTTTTAATGACACAGACAAGTACTTGTTAATTTTTAATACTGGACACTGTGCTTGGTAAACATAATGGGCTTGAGAAGACAGAAATGACCCCTGTTGCTTATGGTATGTATAGTAGTGCTTACCCAATAGGCACAGTGTTTATTGGGATATCTCCAGTTCATGCATCTGGAAAGGACTCCTCTATCAGTAACTGTACCTCTCCACAGTGTGAGTGTTGGCATCTCATTTTCCAACCACCACATTCAGTTTTTCCTTGTTACTCTTTCCAGCAGTTACTCAGCCACACAGGACCTCAGGTCCATTGGCCCTGCACAGGTTTTCATCCTGTGTCATTCTTCCACGTCCTCACATTTCTCCTTGCCTGGCTTACATCTGTAGTTTGTCATCCTAATCAGCACATTGCATGTACTTCTCCCCAGACCGCTGCTTCTGTACCTCCCTGGTGAAATCCTGACTCTCTGCTTACAAGACACCTGTCCCTCAGCAGCTACCAGACCATGACTGCCTGGTCTCACTGGAAATTCCTGTACACAGCTGGTTAGCCTTTTATTCATTTAACTTTTGAAAAATGTATTACGTTGACATCTAAGTGCTGAAGTTTTGGCTTTATTAACTGCTCAAGTTTATGATTGAAAGAATTTGTTCACTAGTTGTTTTGTATTAACTAACCTTAAATGTTCGCTTTGACCCTCCTTTTAAAGGCTTTCAGCCTTGGATATTGAAGCCATGAGTAATTGCCTATAGAAGGAATAGCAAACAGCACAAAGCAGAAAAACTTTATTGTCTTTGTTAGCATAGATTAGACTAAAATTTCATCTTTTGGTTTTTGTTTGCACGTTTTAACTTCTTAAGTAGTTAAGAACCTGTTATTTTATTAAATAACAGGTATCTAATTGCTTTGTATTTTATTCATATTTGTTAGTAACTTCTTGACCCGTCTAAAAACTGATAGTGTCTTTGTTTCTGAAGACTATTGTGGTTAATTATATAAAACAAATGATCTGATTTTATAAATTCCTCTCATTTTTATAGGTTTCTTAGTTTAGTATAAGGATTGATTATGTGAAAAATGTTCTCTAAATACTTATCATAATATAGCTTGAGGAGAATTGTTGAGAGTTAATACATTTTACAGTTCAGGAAGCAAGGACTCTTGATGTTTGGGCTCTTGTGGTTAGGATTGGGAGGGGTATTCTGGGAAAAATCTGGACAGAGTTGGCCAAATCCTGTGGGTGAGGTCTTGAGAACTTTCTCGTTTCGCCCATAGGTCCTGGCAGCCAAGTGCATGCAGTGGACAAAATGGAAAGTGGACTCCTGTTTTTATCACAAAGACCTTTATTTAACTTATGAAATTGAACAATGAGAGCCTGTTGTTTTTTGTACCTTTTCTAATATTAACTATGACTGTTGTTCTGCCTAGTTTCATATTGAAATAAGGTAGTCATGATCTTTTTTTCTGCTTGGCTCGAATGTGACAGCAATACATTCGCTTATAAATACCCAGCATTTTGCAAACATTGATAACTGTATTACAGTAATTCATTAATTTCCGTGAATATTTATTAAGTGTTCGCTACATGCCAGGCATTGTTGTAAGCTCAAGGTATACTACAGGAAATGAACAGACAAAAGCTCTTGCTGATGAAGCTTACATTCTAGCAGGGGGGATGGACGAGAAATAGTAAGTAATTATGTCCTATGTAGGAAGGTGGAAGTTTCACAGAGTTGGGAAGATCAGAAGTGCTAGTGTTTGGTGGTGCAGTTGCAGTTTTAAATATGGTAGTGTAGAAACTTACTGAGAAGGTGATATTCGAGCAAAGATTCAACAGAGGTGAAGTTAGCTAGGATGAAAAGTATTCTAGGCAGAGGGAAGAACCGATGCATAATCCCTCAGTGGGAGTATGATTGACACATTTGGTGACCCATAAGGAGACCTATGTCTAGAATGAAATGAATGAGGAGGGAGATAACAGAAAATATGGTCAGAGAGGTAATTCCAGATAAGGTAGGGACATGTGGGTCATTGTAAGGAACAGATGGTCGTCACATATACCATTCATATTACATACTAAATTTAGACCTAATGAGAAGGAGGAAAACGTTAACGTTGAATTTGTGCTGTATTCTTTCATTCTGTAGATATCGTTCAACAGCTTTTATGTGCCATTCATTGTGCTAAGTGAGGGAATACAGTGAACAAATGAAACAAAAGCTAGCCACAGTGTTTGTGGAGGTTCTCTTGATCCAGTGCAAATTGCTGTGTTTTGTGTGTTAATGATTGTACTTGATAGTCTACATAATTTATATAATTCTGAGTATTTCATTTAATTCTAAGTATCCAGCGAGATAGACAGTATTATTAACTTGGCATACAGTTGATGAAAGTGAGGCTAAGAAAATTTGGTAATTTGTCTAAAGTTGCATAGCCAGTATGTGACAGAATGGGATTAGAACTTAATCTTGTCTTTTCATTATATCATTGGTTCCCAAATCTGGCTGTGCATCAGAGTTCACTAGGAAGCTTATTATCAAAGCTATAGATTCCTTAACCTTACCTCTACTCTCATTTATAAATTTGAACTGTTGAATCTAGAGTAGGCATTAGGGCAGGTTTAATCTTTGGAAAGTAGAACTGTTTTCTTCAGGTTGCTCATTTTTAATAACAGATTTTAAGATCCTTGGGTTGAAAGAGTCCTATAATTTTGTAGTGGAAATCCAGACTTTAGATAGACTGCCATGATACATAAGGTACTTGTATTTTCCTCATGAAAAGGCAGAATCTGAAAAAAAAATTACCACACTGAAAGCAATCCAGACCAAAGGCAAAATATCCATTAACACGGGCAAATGAAGTCAATTATTTTGCTACCATTGATTTTCCAAGCACTAAGACATTGGCCTGTCGTTTTAATTGTTGAATCTTTTTTTTTTTTTTAAATTCAGCGCTATCCACATATCTTCTTTTATTTGAGTCTCTGTTAACGGTATGCCTAGGGGTCCTAAGTAAATAGTTGAGAAGTTCTACTTGATTGTTGGAAAACTGACTGTGAACTTGGTGGATGATTTACAAGTGTACCGAAGGGTCTAACATAGCTGTCCTTCTCTTCCAGGAGATTGAAGATGGCCCTTCAGCTATGCTAGGTCTATAATGGGAAGTGTCACAGTTCGATATTTCTGTTATGGATGCCTTTTTACATCTGCGACCTGGACAGTTTTGCTTTTTATTTATTTCAACTTCAGTGAAGTGACTCAGCCGCTTAAGAATGTGCCCATCAAGGGGTCCAGGCCCCATGGACCATTTCCCAAAAAATTCTATCCCCGTTTCACTCGAGGCCCAAGTCGAGTGTTAGAATCACAGTTCAAAGTAAACAGAATTGATGATACAATAGATAATCATGTTGAAGATCCAGAAAAAGGCAACATGAAATTCTCTTCTGAATTGGGTAAGTGTATTGGACTTCTAGTAGCATGTCAGAGTATTTAATCATTGGAAGTTTAAATTCAGTTATTCTTTAAATCACGTGTTGCTCAGGGGATTAGAAATGGGTCATTTTCCCCCTCCAATTTATTTTGTTAATGAACTAGCTGAGGTTTTAGGATTTTGCAGATTCAGTGGGGAGTTACATTCTAATTTATCCATTTCTGACTTTAATATTTTATGAGGACTTGGGAGAAAGTAATAAGGTCCAGTGTAGAAATGAAAGAAAAAGAAAGAAAATGGAACTTATGGGGGAAGATTTTAATTGTTAGCATTATTTAATAAGGGAAAGAAATGGTCGAAAGGTAACTAGACTATATATAACATATTTTGAAAGCAGAGTTAATTAAAACAGAACATACACTATGAGGTTTAGAGATAAGCTGAAATTATATCTAATAAGAGTTCTACTTACAAGAATTGTTAAGGTGCTGGAGTATATTAAATATAGGAGTTTATAAAATCTTAGTATAAAGGGAAACTTTTTTCTTCAAAAATTATATTCTTGGGGTGCCTGGGTGGCTCAGTCATTAAGCATCTGCCTTCGGCTCGGGTCATGATCCCAGAGTCCTGGGATTGAGCCCCGCATCGGGCTCCCTGCTCCGCCGGAAGCCTGCTTCTCCCTCTCCCACTCCTCCTGCTTGTGTTCCCTCTTGCTGTGTCTGTCAAATAAATAAATAAAATCTTTAAAAAAAAATTATATTCTGTTCAATTTGGCAGCAAGGATCTACTGCATATGCCTTCTGCATACTATAATTTTAGAATTCTGGTTTTCGCAAATTTTATTTTAAGGGATAAATGAGCCATTTTGGTTATCTTTAAAACTTAAAGGTCTTTAATCTTGTCCTGGAAATCTCAAATAATAAGTAATTTAGAAGTAAGATTTTTAGAGATCGAAAGATTCATAAAATATAAAGGAAATGTTAAAACATTTCATTTGATCATAGTTTCAAAGAAATAAAATCAGTTTCTGGGACTTAATGATTTTCTAATACATAGAGTTGAAAATATTTAAAATTATATGAGGAAATGGAAACTAATACCTTGATTTTCATAAAATATACCTTCCAATCTTTTTTCATACTGCAATTTAGATACTTTAAAAGCATTAATAGGAAAATTTTTAGCTTCTTTATTCTTAGTTACTCCGGTAAAAAACTTTTATAAAGAAGTAACATTGGGTTTACTGTTTTGAATGGACCTTGTATTTGCCTTCGAATATCTGTGACAAACTCAAATTGCTTAGCTGAAAAACTAAATGCTTTATAACAGGTATACAAAAAACCTGTTATAGCTAATAAATGAATTCAGCTAAGTTGCACGGCAGAAGATCAACACACAAAAACCAGTTGTATTTCTGTACATTAGCAGCAAACGGTGTGAAAATAAAACTAAGAACGATTCCATTTACAGTAGTATCAAAAGGAATAAAATACTTAAGAATAAATTTAACCAAGGAGGTGTGAGATTTGTACACTGGATACTACAAAACTGCTGAAAGAAATAAAAGTAGACCTAAATAGATGGAAAGACATGTTAGGTTCATGGATTAGAGTACTAAATACTGTTAGGGTGCTAGTACTACCCAAAGCAATCCATAGATTCAGTGCAAACCTTATCAAAATAAGATGGAACGGCTGATCCTAAAATTAATGTGGAATTACAAGAGGCTCTGAATAACCAACACAATCTAGGCAGAGTACAAAGGGGAGGGCTCACTTCCCAATTTCAAAACTGTCTACAAAGCTATAGGAATCAAAACAGTGTGATATTGGCCTAAGGACAGATGTATAGATCAGTGGGTAGACCGAGAGTCCAGAAATAAACCCTATGACATTTCTGGCCGCTTGATCTTTTAAAAATGTGCCAAGACTGTTTAATGGGGGAAAAATAGTCTCTTCGACAAATGCTGTTGGGACAAATAGATATCCAGATACAGAGGAGTAAAGTTGAACCCTTATATGTAAAAATTAACTCAGAATCAATTGAAGACCTAAATATAAGAGCCAAAACCTTTATAAAATCCTTAGAAGAAACCCTAGAGATAAATCTTCTTGACCTCGGGTTTGGTAGTGATTTCTTACATGACACCAAAAGTACAAGTTAACAAAAGAAAAAAATAAATTGGACTTCATTGAAATTAAAAACTTTTGTACATCAAAGAAGACAACCAGGAAAGAAGAAAGACAATCCACAGAATGGGAGAAAATGTTTTCACATCCTGTCTTTAATGGGGGTCCATTATCCAGAATATATAAAGAACTCTTACAGTACAACAATAAAAAGACAACCCAATTTAAAAATGGGCAAAGAATTTAATAGACACTTTTCCAAAGACAAACAAGCACAAAAGATGTTCAGCATAGTTACAGAAATGCAAATCAGAACCACAGTGAGATACCATTTTACATTTGGTAGGATGGTTATAATTTTTTAAAAAGGAAAATAACAAGTGTTGGCCAGGATACAGAGAAATTGGAACCTTCGTTCATTGCTGGTTCCTCAGTAAGTTAAACTTAGAGTTACCATATGATCAGCAATTCCACTCCTGGGTATATACCCAAAAGAATTGCAGGCAGATGTTCAAACAAAAATTTGTACACAGATGTTCATAGCAGCACTATTCTCAATGAACAAAGATGGGGAGAACCCAAATGTCCATCAGTTGATGAAAGGACAAGCAACATGTCTTTCCATACAGGGATTTGTTCAGACACAGAAAGGAATGAAGTTCCAACACCTGTTGTAACAAGGAGGAACCCTAAAAATGTTATGATTAGTGAAAGAAGCAGGACACAAGAGGTCAAACAGTGCGTGATTTCATTTATATGAAATGTCTAGAATAGGTAAATGTGTGGAGACTAGAAGCAGATTAGTGGCTAAGGGGGCTGGGGAGGCAGGAGGGGGAGAGGCTTGCTTTAATGGGTATAGAGTTTCATTTGGGGTGGGGCTGTGAGTAGCTGCGGCTGGATGTGCCGGCTGCACCACATTGTAAATGTGCTCGGTGTCACTGAAGGTAAACTGTGTGTTATGTACCTTTTGCCACAATGACAAAAATGGAAAAACACACTCAACTTCTATAAAGAAAACTTGATTTAGAAGGAATTAATATAAATCAGTATAGTAATAGTTAAAAGTATGGTGATTGCTGAATAGGGCCTTATCTTTAAACAGTCAGGGGAAAGAACTTGTACATTTTAGAAAGATTATCAACAGTGAATTTAAAATTAAAAATAGATTTTCTAATTTAATTTGCAGTTAATTATAAAGAACCTGGAACAGCTCCTCGGAGGCATGGCTGAATAATACCATGTTCTTTTTATCTGTAGTTTACACAGCCAGACACCTGTAAATGCCTGTGATGGTATGGGGAGTTTTTCATAGCTTATCATTTTCTAAAGTGGATACAAATCAATGAACTAATACTAAGCTTGCAGGAGCTTCCAAGTGCTAGTTTAATTGAATCATTTTGCTATTTGATATGTTGCTTATATTGTTTTCAAATGTAGTATTAAAATTGCTGTGGTCATACTGAAAAAAATTTTTTAAGTTAAAAAAGATAGCTCCTCCAGCATGCTAGTTAATTGGCTGTGATTTTATATGAGCAGGGGAAGGACAAAAGTAAGCTGAAGTGATTCCACCCCCCCCAGTTTTATTGAGATAAAAGTGATATATATAACATTGTATTAGTTTAAGGTATATAACATAATGACTTCATATAAGTATATATTGTGAAATGATTACTATAGTAAGTTTAGTTAATATCGATCATCTCACATAGTTAAAAATGTTTTTTTCTTGGGATGAGAACTTGTAAGCTCTACTCTTAGCCACTTCCAAATATATAATACAGTATTATTACCCACCATTACCATGCTGTACATTACATCCCCAGAACTTATTTATAATTAGAAGTTTGTACCTTTTAACCAACCTTCACCCAATCTGCACCTTCCCCCACCCCACCTCAGCAACCACATCTGTTCTCTGTCTGTAGGAGTTCTCTTTTTTTAGATTCCACATAAAAGTGAGATCATACAGTATTACGTATTTGTCTTTCTCTGTTTCACTTAAGCATAATGCCCTCAAGGTCCATCCATGTTGTCACAAATGGCAGGCTTTCCCTTTTTTTCATGGTGTGGGGGGGCGTGCCACATTTTATTTATCCATTCACCTATCAATGGACGTAATCTCTTAATATGGAATAATTTTTCTTTTTTTTTTTTTTTAAGATTTTATTTATTTGACAGAGAGACAGCGAGAGAGGGAACACAAGCAGAGAGGGACCCTGAGACCATGACCTGAGCTGAAGGCAGTCACTTAACCAACTGAGCCACCCAGGCGCCCCTGGAATAATTTTTCATCAAAAGATATATATTAGAAAATAATCCTTTCAGTATCCAGTATGAGCTAGTTCTTTGATTTATTGAATCAAGGAATATTTATTGAGAATTTAGTTTATGCAAGGCACTGTCCTAGGTGCTGGGTATCAAGCAATTTTTATTTTATGTTTTGAACATGATCAAAGTCTCTGCTGTCATGGAGTTTGCATCCTCTTATAAAATGTTAATGGAGCTTCGTTCTTTTGTATTTAAAAAAGGATGTACTCCATACCAAAAAACCCCAAATCCAATTTAAAAATGGGCAGAAGGTATAAACAGACATTTCTCCAAAGAAGACATCCAGATGGCCAACAGATACATGAAAAGATGTTCAACACCACTCATCATCAGGGAAATGCAAATCAAAACCACAATGATCTACCACTCCACACCTGTCAGGAAGGCTAAAATCAAAACCACAAGAAACAGTGTTGGTGAGGATGTGGAGAAAAAGGACCCCTCATGCACTGTTGGTGAGAATACAAACTGGTGCAGCCACCTTTGGAAAACAGTATGGAAGTTCCTCAAAAAACTAAAAGTAGAATTACCATATGATCCAGTAATTCCACTTCTTGGTGTATACCGAAAGAATACAAAAACACTAAATTGAAAGGTTACATGTTACCCATATGTTATTGCAGCATTATTTAGCCGAATTATAGAAGCAACCAAAGTATTCACTGATAGATGAGTAGATAAAGAAGATGTGGTGTATATATACACAATGGAGTATTACTCAGCCATAAAAAAGAATAAAATCTTGCCATTTGCAACAACACGGATCTAGAGGGTATAATGCTAAGTGAAATAAGTCAGAGAAAGACAAATACCATATGATTTCACTTGTGTGGAATTTAAGAAACAAAAAGACAAACCAAGAAACAGACTCTTAATGAGAACAAACTGGTGGTTGTCAGAGAGGAGGTGGGTGGGGCTGCGTGAAATAGGTGCAGGGGATTAAGAGTACATTTATTATGATGAGAACTGAGTAAGGTATGTATATTATACACGTGAAACTAATACAACACTGTATGTTAACTGTACTAGAATTTCCTCTTAAAAGTCCATAGTACAGGGGTGCCTGGGTGGCCCAGTTGTTAAGCGTCTGCCTTTGGCTCAGGTCATGATCCCGGGGTCCTGGGATCAAGCCCCACATCGGGCTCCATGCTCAGCAGGGAGCCTGCTTCTCCCTCTCCCTCTGCCTGCCTGTCTGCCTACTTGTGCTCTCTCTCTCTGTCAAATAAATAAAATCTTAAAAAAAAGTAAAAGTCTATATTACAGTCTAAAACCATGAAAAGTTAACTAGTAACAGTTAAAAATGTCAGTTATTGACAAAGACTGAAAGTAATCAGGTGATTGAGAATCTCTATTTAGGGGTATCTTAATACATGAAAAACACTGTAAAATGGAAGCAAAACATGGAATTTTGTTTTCATTATTATACAGCCAATAAGAACAGAGTATGCAAGGACACTAAATACTGCTTTAAAATGAAGTCTCTAGAGTTCTATCAGTAATGAAAATATTCTGTAAAAAAAAAAAAATGTATTCCAGCTTTGAAAGCTCATAGAAAAAAGCATATTAAGAGGTAGTGTTTCCCAAAGTGGATCTGGGGACTCTAGTCATCTGTGGTCAAATAAATTGTGGAAGCAATGCATTCTGTATCCCATCCCCTCACACCTGGGTATCTGTAAAACAGTCAACATCATTAAAGGATCAGGACTATCCTTCCATTCCAAATAAAACAAAACAAAACCTATTGGACTTTCAAAATCCATTGTTTCTCTGGATTGTTTGACCATGAAATCCTTTTTTTCTTTTTAACATCTGTTAATGTCCAGTGGAATTAGATTTCTGTGACCAGACTTTGGGAAATGCTGGGACAAGGGAGTCATCCTGTGAGGAGAGGTTAAAGGTTTGATATGGGAAAGAGAGCGAAAAGAGACATTATCCTTCTATGTAAAGGTAAAGTTTCTGAATGTTAGAGCAGGAATGTTAAATTGTAGTGATTTTGATGGGATCTCCCCAGGGAATTTCTTGCCTTTCTTGACTATGAAGCTGATTAAAGTCTGGAATCAGAGACTTTGTAGAAAGGCTTATCAATAATCTCTATTTTAGGGGCAGGGCTCCTATAAAAACTTGGCTGTCGGGGTGCCTGGGTGGCTCAGTCATTGGGCGTTTGCCTTCTGCTCAGGTCATGATCCCGGAGTCTGGGATCGAGCCCTGCATCAGGCTCCCTGCTCCTCGGGAAGCCTGCTTCTCCCTTTTCCACTCCCCTTGTTTGTGTTCCCCTCTCACTGTCTCTGTCAAATAAATAAATAAAAAGTCTTAAAACAAAACAAAACAAAACTTGCCTGTCATTGGGACCTGTTGCCCATATGGGTTCTATAATCTATTGCTTTTATGGAAAAATAATCATTCTTTTATTTCTGTCCATATGTAAGTATTTTTCTTGAAAATATTCTTAAGATTATGGCTAGTGAGGGACGCCTGGGTGGCTCAGTCGGTTAAGCGGCTGCCTTCGGCCCAGGTCATGATGCCAGGGTCCTGGGATCGAGTCCCACATCAGGCTCCTTGCTCAGCAGGGAGCCTGCTTCTCCCTCTCTCTCCCTCTGCTTGTGCTCTGTCAAATAAATAAAATCTTAAAAAAAAAAAAAAAGATTATGGCTAGTGAGCAGGTATTTATGATTAAGGTATACCTGCTTTTTGAGCTAGACTGACAAAAATTTGACTCTAACTTCAATTTACTTTTTTGAAAATGGAGACAAGTTAGAATTGAGAAACATGGCTATTTGGTTACAAAGGGTTAAAGTCAGGATTTTCTTAGGATCATAATATAACAGTAACTGCAGCAATCCTTTCCAGATTTAACATACTGACTGTAACTTCAATCTTTTGCAGGTATGATTTTTAATGAACGTGATCAGGAGTTGAGAGACTTAGGCTATCAGAAACATGCCTTCAACATGCTTATCAGTAACCGCTTGGGCTACCACCGGGACGTGCCAGACACCAGGAATGCTGCGTACGTTGCTCATTAGTTGATGCTGCTGCGTTTTAATGACTGCTTTTAGTGGCATTATAGTAAGTCGTGAGGATGGTGCTAATCAGTGCATTTAGGCTTCTTTATTCAGGATACTGGAAAACTTAAGACAGATTTCCACTCTGTGACACCTGAAGCCTGAGATTGTACTAACAGAGTTCTAGAGCTTACTGTCTCTCTTGAAATTTAAATCAGAGGGGAAAGGCAAGAGGTACTAACTGCATATAATTAGATAACCTTCTGAGCATAAATTTGTTTGAAATGTTTATTGTATTTTTGGCAAAGGAATTAAAAATCATTGAAGAATTTCACTCATCTCACTTTTTTGTCTTTGTCATTTTTGTTGTTTCAAAGGCTTTCATTCATATGGTTGGTCAGTCAGTCATTCCACAGACCTTTTTTTTTTTTTTTTTAAAGATTTTATTTATTTGACAGAGAGAGACAGAGAGAGAGGGAACACAAGCAGGGGGAGTGGGAGAGGGAGAAGCAGGTTCCCCGCAGGGCAGAGAGCCCGATGCGGGGCTCGATCCTAGGACCCTGGGATCATGACCTGAGCCGAAGGCAGACGCTTAACGACTGAGCCACCCAGGCGCCCCTCCACAGACCTTTTTAAGCATCTTTGTTTTCTAGACACTGTATTAGGTCTTGGAAGTAAGTAGAGAAAGACATAGTCCCTGGGATCACGGGGCTTAGGGTCTAGCAGGGGAGATAGATACGGGAATGGGTAATTGCAGTAGTACAAGAATGAGGCTATGGTAGGAACTGGTGATGAAGTGGGGAACCGGAGACCAGACGTAAGGGAAGGCCTCCTAGAGGGTGCTGGCTGAGCAACGCGCAGGGGACTGCTCCTGTGCGAACAGACTGAGGCATTACAGTACTCGGAAAAGCCCTGGAACTGTTCACTACGGCCATAGTGGAAGAATGTCAGGAGACTGGAGGTAGCCAGGGCCCAGATGTTGGAATGCTTTGTATGCCATGCAAAAGAACATGGAATTCTGGATTTTGTTCTTTAAGTTAGTGATTTTTTATTATTGTTGCTCGAAGCCACATAACCCTTTTTGTCATTTTTAAAGATATTTATTTATTTGAGATAGAGCACAAGCGGGCAGAGAGGCAGAGGCAGAGGGAGAAGCAGGCTCTCCGCCGAGCAGGGAGCCCGATGCGGGGCTCGATCCCAGGACCCTGCGATCATGACCTGAGCCGAAGGCAGACGCTTAACGACAGAGCCACCCAGGCGCCCCCATGATCTTGATTTATATACTAGTTTACTCAAATCTTTTTCTATTACTGGGTAAGAAATAAAATTTTCAACTACAAAGTTTTATATTTCTGTTTCCTTTTGAATGTTCGTTGTGGAGAAGCGAACATTACATTAACTTATGAATACTGCATTAAAAACGTAGTGATTTCATACAAATAACACATTTTTATATAACCTCTGTACCAAAAAAAGAAAAAAAAATCATTTTTTAAATGTTAATCTAAAAATAAGCAGAGTAGCAGGTATTGGAGAGAGAAGTTATTAACAAACTGTAAAACTGTTGAGTGTGACACCACAATGTATTCTTAAGTGCTTTTTAAGAAACTTTTGTTATAATGTAGGAAAGAGGCTGAGCAGGAGGCAGTTAATATTTAGTGAATAATGACGTAAAACATTTGAGCCTTTTAAGATGTCACATTTTCTCATATGTGTCTTTACAGATGTAAAGACAAGTCTTACCCTGTGGACCTGCCAGTCGCTAGTGTTGTTATCTGTTTCTACAACGAAGCCTTGTCTGCCTTGCTCCGTACTGTGCACAGCGTCCTAGACCGCACACCAGCCCAGCTCCTTCATGAAATCATCCTTGTGGACGATGACAGTGACTTCGGTAAGGGATGTTGTAGCTGATACTGTGGGATCTGGGCTGTTGATCACGGTAGGATTAGCATCAGCAGCATCAGCTGACAGTTCAGACGGGGGTGGGACCCTGGTCCACACAGTTGCAGTAGAGTTAGCAACAAGTAAGTATCTGTTTGTTGATTAGAGGATAATTTTGAGGAAACAGCATGAGCTTTGTGATCTTTTTACAGACTGTGCTATTTTAAGTTTGGCCCTTGAAATTTTTCCCTTGGCGTACATTCTTAAAAAATGTTTATTTCAAAATAACTGTAGATTAGTAACAGTGGGTTACAAAGAGGTCCTGTTTCCCCTTCACCTAGTTTCCCCCATTGGTATAGTTAATGTGGTTACAGGGCAACATCAAAACCAGGAGTTGATATCGGTACAGTGTGTGTGTACAGTTCTGTGTCATTTTATCCTGTGTGTACGTTCCTGCAACCACCATTGTGGTCACGATAAAGACGACTCCATGACCGCGAAAATCCCCCTCGCGCTACCTTCTAATACTCACAGCCACCTCCCTGACCCACTCCATCCCTAATCCCTGACAGCCTTAATCTCTGTGATTTTATTTCTTTCTCTGATTTTGTCATTTAAGAATGGTTGCATAAATGGAATCATACAATATGTGACCTTTCAACATTGGCTTTTTTCTCTTGGTGTAATGCCTTGGGCTTATATTTATCTAATGAGTCTGTTATATGAACTATCCCCAGATAAAAGTGGATTGCATTGAGATAGCTCTTAGATGATCTCTGAATGCCAGTGTTTTATGATTCGGTATTTATACACTTTTTTTTTTTTTTTAAGATTTTATTTATTTATTTGAGAGAGAGAGAATGAGAGACAGAGAGCATGAGAGGGAGGAGGGTCAGAGGGAGAAGCAGACTCCCCACTGAGCAGGAAGCCCGATGCGGGACTCGATCCCGGGACTCCAGGATCATGACCTGAGCCGAAGGCAGTCGCCCAACCAACTGAGCCACCCAGGCGCCCCTATTTATACACTTTTAAAAAATGTATTGAAATATAATCGACACACCGTTTTAGATTTGTTTTAGTTGTACAACATATTGATTCAACAGTTCTGTACATTACTTAGTGCCCACCACAATAAGTGTAGTCATCATCTGTCACCATTACAGTGTTACTACAACATTGACTATATTCCCTCTGCTGTATTTTTTCATCTCTGCGACTTATTTTGTAACTGGAAATTTGTATTTTATATACCTTTCTTCAGTTCAACATAGACTTCTTAAGAATGGTTTCATGTACACACAGAAGACTCTTTATGCTACTCATTTGGCTCTAAGCTACCTTAAGAGATAGGTTGTATCCTCATTTCATAGAGGAGGAAATACTAAGTAATTTGCTTGAGGTCCCATAGCTGTTAAGTGGTAGAGCTGAAATTAGACCCCTGGTCCACATAGGTCTAAGCCTTCTGCTCTTTTCATTACAGCAAGCTGCAGAAGTACATTAATAAATTGTATGCATGATAAATTGTATGCCAGTTACAGATTTTTCATTACTCAAGAGCTTATTAGCAACTCTTATCAACAACAGAATTGGTCTACCAGTTGAATATATAAAGCAAGGAAATGTACACTGAGCCCAATGGGAACAAAATGCTTACACCTTGCAAATATTGAAACAGCACAAGAGAAATTTAGAAAGGTTAATAGAAAACAAAACTTAATTTCAAAAATGAATAATTAAAAAGCCAAGATTGTGAGTCTGCATCAAATAGAAGACTGGCTAAGTACTAAATTATAGAATTTACAGTGGTGAATTTTTTTTAATCTGTATTTTGTTTTTCAGTTTATAGCTATTTTTCAAAGTGAAAACTCATGATAACTTAGAATGGTTTATCTACTAACAATGGAAAGAATTACTTATATGCTCTCCGAAGTTATGAAATTTAAAGGTAAATGAGCTAGAATTTTTAAAAAATATTTAGTGCCCTTGGAAGGTACTAAATTAATAAAAGGACATATTTACTGCTGTTATTATATAATTCTTGGTAGGGGCAATAGAAGTTGTTACAACTATTCTGAAATGGAGTAACAGTAAATTACTTTGAAACAAAAGACACACCTCATTTTTTTGGTTTTAAATCTGATTGAATGCAGTCAGCTGAACATTCAGTCACTCAAGGTAAGTATTCTTCTTGGCTAGTGTTTCAACTCTTAACCCTTCATTTCTTTACTTTTTCTTCCTTACAAGATAAGTTATTATATTTTTTTTAAATAAAGCAGCAGAAGATTCTATATTTGATAATTTAAGCACCAGATACAATCTTAGAGTAGCTATAAAAAAAAATCTTTGTATATGTCTCTTGTGGTTTTATTATGGGACTCTATTTTCAGATGATCTGAAAGGAGAACTAGAGGAATATGTCCAAAAATATCTCCCTGGAAAAATTAAAGTAATAAGAAACCCAAAGCGTGAGGGATTGATTCGAGGAAGGATGATTGGAGCAGCTCACGCTACAGGTATAACTTCTGCTGCTCTTCTCAGTGGGTGTTGGCAACAAGGGCTTTGTCCTTGGTCTTTCCTGATTGTGCTGAGATCTGTGAAAAGTGATAGGAGGCTTGTTCACTTTGGAAAGGGTTTCTTTATAACTCTACCCCGGTTGTCCCAAAACAGACTCCAAGGAGGTGAGCTCTAGAGTCCAAGCTGGTCTGTTTTCATAGTGGCCCTTATTGCGAATTATTGTTCCTCATGTAGGTCTGTATCTTGCTTACTTATATAAGGAGAAGAGTAAAACAATATGTAACTGAACTTTGTAATTTTTTTTACTTTTAATTTTTTTTTAAAGATTTATTTATTTGAGGGCGCCTGGGTGGCTCAGTCGTTAAGCGTCTGCCTTCGGCTCAGGTCATGATCCCGGGGTCCTGGGATCGAGCCCCGCATCGGGCTCCCTGCTCAGCAGGGAGCCTGCTTCTCCCTCTCCCACTCCCCCTGCTTGTGTTCCTGCTCTCGCTGTGTCTCTCTGTCAAAAAAATAAATAAAATCTTTAAAAAAAAAAAAGATTTATTTATTTGAGAGAGTGAGCAAGCATGCAGGGGAAAGGGGCAGAGGGAGAAGGGAGAGGGGAGAATCTGCAGCAGACTCCATACTGAGTGCAGAACCTGACAGAGGTTTCAGTCCCATGACCCTGAGATCATGACCTGAGCTGAAATCAAGAGTCAGATGGCCCTTCAACAGACGGAGCCGCCCAGGTACCCCTGTAATTTTTTTTAAATACAAAATTTAAAATATGTGTACTTAGACTGTTTGATTTGAGTTATGCCAATAATTCTCAAGTACAAATACATACCTCTGGTGATAATGCATCATGGTTTTTGTTGGATAAATGGACATAATGTTGAAAATTGAGTTACAGGGGTACCTGGCTGGCTCAGTCAGTAGAGTGTGCGACTCTTGATCTCTGGGGTTATAAGTTCAAGCCCCATGCTGGTGTGGAGATTACTTAAAAAATAAAATCTTTAAAAAATAAATAAAAATAAAAATTGATTTATAAAACTATAAAGGTACTTTCTTTAAAATTCTCTCTCGGGGCGCCTGGGTGGCTCAGTTGGTTAAGCGACTGCCTTCGGCTCAGGTCGTGATCCTGGAGTCCCTGGATCGAGTCCCGCATCGGGCTCCCTGCTCGGCAGGGAGTCTGCTTCTCCCTCTGACCCTCCCGACCCTCCCCCCTCTCATGCTCTCTCTCTCTCAGTCTCTCTCTCAAATAAATAAAAATCTTTAAAAAAAAAAAAATTCTCAATCCTTCTGATTCCATCGAAGATAAAGTCTCCATTACAAATTACATCTTTAAAACATTTCCAGTGTATACTCATCTCCCCTTAGAAAAAGAAAGAACAGGGGGGCGCCTGGGTGGCTCAGTTGGTTAAACGTCTGCCTTTAGCTCCTGGGCATAAGCAGGGAGCCCGCTTCTCCCTCTCCCTCTCCCTCTGCCCCTCACCCCTCCTTGTGCTTTCTCTTTCTTGCTCTCTCTCAAATAAATAAATAAAATCTTTAAAAAAAAAAAAACAGGTATCAAATTTAGTCTTTTGCAGAAAATATATCTGGTCAGTCCTCCGTTACCTGACCTTGAATCCATTGTTATTTCTTTTTGCGGTTGCCTTTGTAAGGTTAGTGATCCTGATTTTCATTTATGATCTTTTTTTTTTTTTAAAGATTTTATTTATTTATTTGAGAGAGAGAATGAGACAGAGAGAGAGCACATGAGAGGGGGGAGGATCAGAGGGAGAAGCAGGCTCCCTGCCGAGCAGGGAGCCCGATGCGGGACTCGATCCCGGGACTCCAGGATCATGACCTGAGCCGAAGGCAGACGCTTAACCAACTGAGCCATCCAGGCGCCCTCATTTATGATCTTGATAAAATTTTCCTTTTAAAATTTTATTTAAGTTAAATGAATCAGTTTTAAAATATTAGGTGTATAATAGTGCAGGTAGTGTATGGTTGTGGCAAAAAAAACCCCCATGAAGGTAATTTGAGAATTCCAGAACTTGAGTTGGGGCCTTGTAGTGACATCTCCCACCTTCCCTGTCTGCCCCGTGCATCAAGATAACCGGTCACGAGGGTTTACAGTGGCTGCACTGCTTTGTCTGCCACCCTCCTGCACACCCGCTGGCCTACTTGCTGAGTGTAGGCGGGACTTCGTGTTTTAGTCTTTCTTCCCTCCTTTCTCTTAAAGCCACAACAAACTGAAGTAATTCACAGGCATCCAGTCTACAGTCATATGTAGAATGAATTCAAGGCCTATGATTTTTTCTTTAGAAGTCTAGTCAAATAAGTACCTAATGACTTGGCTGAGTTGAGAGATAAAGAGAAAATTGTGGGGAATGGCAAGATTATGCCATTCAAAATGTCCTGTTACATTATTACTGAAAGTTTGTATTTTTCAGATAACAGTAGTTTTTTTCTTTATGGTCTTTTGGTCCTTGTTCAAATGTAGTTTAGGGTTTGTCAGAAGCAACTGAGGGTTGCAGAAGGGGAGGGGGTGGGGGGATGGGGTACCTGGGTGATGGGCATTAAGGAGGGCATGTGATGTGATGAGCACGGGTGTGTTACACGCACCTGATGAATCACTGAACACTCCATCTGAAACTAACGATGTACTATATGTTGGCTAGTCGAATTTAAATAAATTTTAAAAAATGAAAAAAGAAGCAAGCCAGTTTTGGGGAAGTCAGTCTCAGGTTCAGCGTAACCAGGTATAATCTTACTTCCTTTAGTTAAATCAAAAAAAGTAACATTTTTAGAATTAAGAAAAGCTATGAATACCTTTTCTCCTCAAAGGAACCTTGATTGAATTGACTTCACTTCACCTTGAATAGTGTATAGGCTGAGCATTTTGCCTTTCTGTATTAAAGGACATCTGGTGAGCTTTCTTGCCTGAGGTATTTCTGCTATCATTAGTTGAAGTAGGATGCATCTTATTAAAATAGGTGCTTTTAAGGAATTCATAAAAATCTATATTGATGCATTTCATGGATAAACCTTTAGAAGAAGAATAATGCCACCTGGTGATGAGATTCTAAGTTTCTCAGTTGCTAAGAATCACCATAAAGTTATCAAAGAAATTTGGAATTATCAAAGAAACCCGCACTTCTGCTCACGTTTATCAAAAGGAGTTAAAAATGTTGGATAAAATCGTTATGATTTTTATTTTACTAGCTAGAAGAAAAGCTATCCCATTGGCTCACGAGAGCCGTTACAGCCAACCAGGTTGGGGAAAGGAAGGAAAGGCGGCAAATGGAAGAAGAAATGAGCATGTGGCCATTGAGTGGTGACTTCAGAGGACAGGGGAGCCCATGTCCCTGGCATGGCGGAAGGGGTACATGGTTCTCGCACTCCTGAGAGAACTGCTGTGTTGTGGCGATGGTCGATAATGTGGTCATGTTTCTGAGTCACCAGTGGAAACAGTTAATGTTCTCTAGCCTCTGTTCACTAAGGCAGGGAAATGTATCCTAAATTTAGAATTTTTTTTTTAGAGAAGGGGGAGGGGCAGAGGGAGAGGGAGAGAGAGAATCTCAAGCAGACTCCCTGCTGCTGAGCGCAGAGCCCAACTCGAGGCTCGATTCCCAACCCCAAGATCATGACCTGAGGCGAAACCAAGAGTTGGACGCTTAACCGACTGCGCTACCCAGGTGCCCCCAAATTTAGAAATATTTTGATTGCGGTAAGTGTAATAATAACTACACACAAGTGGCCACTGTCCCTGCACCGCACCCCATACCTTTCTGTCCAACGAACAGAATTGTTCCTGTGAGACTTTGAATCTTTTCACTGAGGAGAATCGGAATTTACGTGTACATGTTTCTCAGTCATAGCAGTACAGTCGAGGCAGAATTCCTGGCTAAAAGTCCTCCTCTCTTCCTGATTGGCCGTAGAGTAGTGGAATAATTGTTGGGCTGGAGGGGTGGCGATTATATTTCATACCATGTGAACGCGTCGTCTGACCGAACTGGCGGCCATACCTCAATGGAGGGCTGGTCCTCTCTTTGCCTCCTCAGGAGAAGTCCTGGTGTTCCTGGACAGCCACTGTGAAGTAAACGTGATGTGGCTGCAGCCCTTGCTGGCTGCCATCGAGCAGGACCAGCGGACCGTGGTGTGCCCTGTCATCGATATCATCAGCGCGGACACGCTCGCCTACAGCTCGTCCCCTGTCGTGCGGGGAGGTTTCAACTGGGGTCTGCACTTCAAGTGGGATCTTGTTCCCCTTTCTGAGCTCGGAGGACCAGCAGGAGCTACTGCACCAATAAAGTGAGGTTTCTCCTCTAGATTTGAAAAGTTCCTGTCAGTACTTCTTCAAAAGAGAATCCGTTCTTCGCAGGGAGCGGAAGTGTTGGCTTAATTTGTCCGCTAGAAATTCTTGAGTGCTCACTGAATTTTATATGCTGTGCCAACTCCTAAGGAAAGATTTGTGAATTCGGAATTATTCGTGTCCTCAAGGATGTATCACTTAGAAGGGCAGACAAATAAGAGCAGTATCTTGGGATAATGGTTGCATAGGATAACGGTGTTTTTTATGCTGACTATCATGGTTTATTGCCTTTGTCATCTGCTTACCTTCAGTTCTTTGCTAGTATGAGTGGTGTTGTGAAGAACATTTGCTATATAAGCCTTCTCTATAATTAGGATTTTTAGGATGGATTCCTGCTAGTACAGTTAAAAGTCACAGTGTAGAAATTATTTTCAGTTCTCATTCATATTCTCAATGTTACAAATCTGCTTATATATTATTTATTATTTTTTGTTTTAAATTTCTTGTGGATTTCAGAGAGGTTTGTCTGTTTCTACTTTTTAACATTCTTGGACCTACAGTTTTGTTTTTTTTTTCACTTGTGACAAAATAGCATATATAAAAAGTACACATAGGTATGTATGTATTATGCACACAATTTAATAAATGGTTATAATAACATCTGTGCAGTTACCACCCAGGTCAGGACACAGCACCCAGATGCCCTCTGTACCCCTGTTCCTGGTCACAGCCCCTGGCCCTAGAGCTGTCATTACCCTGACCTGGTGATCATTTCCTCGCCTTCCTGGAGTTTTACCATCTCTGCGTGCATCTCTAAACAATATAGTTCAGTTTTGTCTGTTCTTGGACTTGGTATAAAATGAAGCCATTGGACTCATTTTGTCTTGCTGCTTTTACTCAACATTGCTTTAAAAAATTCATCTGTATTACAGTGTATGGCTCTACTTTATACAGCAGTGAAAGAGGATCATGTTCTATGATATGTTCTGTCCAAACTTACCCAGTTTACTGTTGGAGGGCAGGTTGGGCCGTTTTCACTTGTCTTTCTTTAATGTCACAGATGGTGCTGTGACCAGCACCGTTATTCCCACCTCCTAGTTTAAGAAGAAAACTGCCTGGTTGTGGGGCATGCCTCTTTTTACCTTTAGGAGATGATGTTTTCCCAGCACTTCAGGTGGCTCTGCAGTTGGCCTGTGGGGACTTGCCAGCTTCCTTTCATCTGACCCAGACTTGGAGGGAGACCTCGGCCAGTTCCTGGGGCCTGATGTGGTCTGCTGGCCGAGCGGGGCCGTCTTCTGCTCTCTCGTGCTTTGTGCGAGAATCTGCTGCAGCTCCTGCTAAGTTGTGTCAGAACCTGACACTCGGGAAAGCAGGGCTGCATCTGGGGACTGTCCGTCTGTGTTTCTGGTCTCTACAGCCGCTCGTCCTGTGATTGGAGGCAGGCAGCGGTGACTCCATTTTGTCCTCCCAGCTGTCCGTGGTGCTCTCTGTGACAAGGTAAAGACGCACCGCGCAGGAAGACGGTGCCCCGGCTGCTGCTCGCTCTCTGCGTTCGTGCTCCTGCCAGTTCTTGCCTGTTTCACCATCTTTGTGGGCGTTGGTTGTCATCGTTTAATTTTTAATACTTTTAATCACAAACATGTAATCAGTAACAAAATAGTATAGAAGAACTTTGGATGAGGAGTGGCTGGCTCCCTCCTTGCTCCCTGTTCTCAGTCCTTCTCCCCAGAGGCTAATTCTTATCACTTTTTATTTTGGGTCTTCCATTTATTGCTTTTTTCACTCTAGATGAATAACCTATTCCTCTTTTCAATGTCAAACTGACTTTAGGTCCTTTCTGTGGGCAAAGTGAAGATTTTGTTCCTCTGTGTCACTGTCTTCTCCTCTCTGGCCTGGTGATGTAGTGTGCACGTTTCTGTTGGTAGCGGGAGAAAGCGGCACTCGAGGACTGGGACAGCACCATCTGACCCTCCTCCTCGCATGGCGAGCACATTAGTGCCCCTTCCTCCTCCTGCCGCTTTCCCCCACTTTTCTCCCAGTTCTTCTGTGAGTTCTCTCACTTTTGGGATTTCAGGGTTGCTAACTTCTTAAGGTGGATGTTTAGATTTTTAAATTGTTCATCATTTTTCCTTTCCTAATACAGTTATTGAAGGTGATAAACTTTCTTCTAACCATGGCTTTAGCTGTATCCCACAAATTACTATTTTTTGTGATTTTTTTTTAAATTTTAAAAGATTTTATTTATTTGAGAGAGAAAGAGAAAGAGAGAGGAGCATGAGAGGGGGGAGGGTCCGAGGGAGAAGCAGACTCCTTGCTGAGCAGAGAGCCTGATGTGGACTCGATCCCAGGACTCCAGGATCATGACCTGAGCCGGAGGCAGTCGCTTAACCAACTGAGCCACCCAGGCGCCCTTTTGTCATTTATTTAAAAATAGTTTCATTGTGACGGTTTTTCTGACCCATAGGTTATTTAGCAGTACATTTATTATTCCCCAGGTATATGAGGATTTTATAATTGTGTATTCCTAGCTTTTCACTGTGATCAAAAAATATTCTGTATGGTTTTAATTCTTTGAAAATTGGTGAGATTTGCTTTGTGGCCAAGCACATGAGTAATTTTTGTAAATGTTCCTTTTGTGCCTGGAAAATTTGTATTTTCTGTGGTTGTTAAAAAATGGGATTCTATATCAATTCAGTCAAGTTTATTATATTATTCAGATATTCTATACTTTTGTTAATTCTTTAAAAAACTATGGAAGCATAGTTGACATGTAGTGTTATATTAGTTTCAGGTGCACGACATAGCAGTTCAGTGGTTCTGTGCATTACACAGTGTGCACCGTGATAAGTGTAGTTACACTTGTATCAGTTATTAAATATGGTATATTAAAGTTTCTCACTGCAATTGTGTATTTGTTTCTCCTTGTAGTTCTTTATCTGTTTTCTTCATATGTTTTGAGGCTGTCTTCTGTCTCCATAGACGTCTGAAAATTTGGAGTTATTAAATTATTAGATCTTGTGAATGAAACCATTTATTCTAGACTTTCAGAATAGTAAAACTTTTGCATTATAGTGACATTAATATGGCTATTTTAGCTTTGTTGTAATATTTGCATCGTGTAACTTTCCTTTTGTTGTCAGTCTCTGTGGTCTTCTGTTTCGATGTGTCCCTTGCAAGGAGCATGTAGTTGCTTTTGTATTATGATTTGTTGCTAAACCAGTGTGAAAAACTTCCTTTTACTCCAGTTGATTACATTGAATATTACTTGTATTTTGTGCTTATGATTACAGTGGCACTGTGGTCTTTTCTTCCCCTTCCTCTCTTGCTTTCTTTTGATCTTGAGTTTGGATTTTTTATTATTCTGTTCCCAACTGCCACCCCATTATTAGATGTTATATGTTCTTAATACTACTCTTGTAGTGATTACCATAGAGAATACGGCGTACATTCTTGCAACATAATTTGGTACTTCAAACAATGCAGGGTTCTGAGAATGTTCATTCTCCAGTTTATCTCCCCTCAGTTTATATTGTTGAAGTGTGTGTGTGTGTTTTAACCCTACAAGACATTTTTTATGTGGCCATTATTCATCTAGGTTTACCCACATACTTCCCCTTTTATTTTACTCTTTATTCTCTCTGCATCTGCAAACTTCCATATGGGATTATTTTCATTCTGACTAAAGAAGACATTTTAAATGTATTTCCTTTGGCTGGACCTTCTGGTGATTACTTCTCTCTGGCTTTTTGTAAAAATGTCTTCCTTTCACGATTACTTTGAAGTATAATTTTACTTCATACCCATTTCTACGTTGGTGGGTAGATTCTTGGGGCTTTGAAGGTAATCATTCAAGAACCACTGGCTTCCACTGTTTGGTGAGAAGCCAGCAACACTCTTATTTTTGAAGGCAGCCTCTCATTGGCTGCTTGAATTTCTTCTCTTTGTCAGAAGGGTTTTTCAGATATGCATAAATTTGGTTTCTTTTTTGATCATATCTAGCTATCTGCCAAATTTTGCATCTTGTCTTTTATCCTTGCATATATTGAGCAGTTATTTTAAAGTCTCTGCCTGATAACTACATTATTTGAACCCCCTGCACATCTGTTTCTCTTGTAGATTGTTTCTCTTGTTTTTCTTTCATGTGCTTTATCTTCCTGATTGCCTGGTTATTTGTTTAGTTGCTTATTTACTTTTGCTTGGTGGCGGACACTGTCATGAAAAATTATGGAAATACATTCATACCTGAGATGGTGTTTTCTGCCTGCAGAGAAGTTTTGCTTCACTTCTAGCAGGGAGCTTGGGACGCTGAAATCCACCATCACCTTAACTCAGTTTCAGGAAGTGAGACAGCTGGAAGCTGAGCTTGTGTCTCCTTGAGGGCCAGGCTCCTTCAGATTCTCTCATTAACAGTCGCAATCTTAGCAGTATTGACGTTTTGGGCCAGATCCTTCTCTGTTGTGGGCGCTCTGTTGTGCATTTTAGAATATGCAGTAGCGTGCTCGGCTGCAGCCCATCAGTTGCCGTAGAACTCCCTCCGCCCCCATTGTGACAACTAAAAATGTTTCCGGACATTAATGAAATGTTTGCTTGGGGACAGAATCATCCTGTTTGAGAGCCACTGGTCTAAGTCAAAGTTTGTCTGGTCTCCCCTTGGTAGGCTCTGGAGTCCAGTTTTTATCCCACTGTTCTGTGAGACTGTCAGAAGGAATTAATTCATACCTCTTTCTAAGAACAGTGTTATAATTTAAAAAGTACTTTTGATGCTTAGAAAAGTAGCCTTCATTTGCCAGATATCTAGTATATCATTGGCGATCTAGGAAATTCAGTTACGTGGCCCAGCTCATTCCCTGATGTTAGATAAAATGTTTCATAATGGTTAATCTGGTTTTCATTAGTGATGTTACAAAGGTGTGCTGAATTTTTTTTAAAACAAAGATGATAGATAATTGGCTGTGTAGAATTGGTACAGTAATTATTTCCTTTTCTAGGTCACCTACAATGGCTGGAGGATTGTTTGCCATGAACAGACACTATTTCAATGAACTTGGACAGTACGACAGTGGCATGGATATATGGGGAGGAGAAAATTTAGAAATATCATTTCGGGTAATTTTTTCATCTTTAACTCTGTGTAGTAGAATATAATTTTCATCTACAATCTCATATTTTCTGTCAATTCTCTTTGATTATCTTTGTTAACAAATTGTCCTTAATGAATACTACTTCATCATAATCCGTGATGTGGATAATATCCATTCAAAGGGTGGAAAGTATTTAAGCAGCTTTATTTTATAAGAATTTGAAAAGGATGTAGTGAATGGTTGGGTATAATTTCAGCTGTCTAAACGTGCATTTATTTTTTTTTAAAGATTTTATTTATTTGACAGAAAGAGACACAGCGAGAGAGGGAACACAAGCAGGGGGAGTGGGAGAGGGAGAAGCGGGCTTCCGGTGGAGCAGGGAGCCCGACGCGGGGCTCGATCCCAGGACCCTGGGATCATGACCCGAGCCGAAGGCAGACCCTAACGACTGAGCCACCCAGGCGCCCCTAAACGTGCATTTAATCTAATTTTGTTCTTTGTCAGTTTATTAATCTTATTTGTTAACCCTAGACACATATATTTAGGGTGATTGGATTTCCTTGATTGCTCAAGACCATCCTGGTTCACACCTCTTCTCCCAGGAAAATTATTAATAGTTCCCTATCCCACTTTCAGAAGTAGCTAGCAGAATCCTTTACATATACAAGTCCGTCCAGCCCGAGGAAGGAATCAATCTTTCGTAATTGGGTCTCTTCCCCAGCTGCAAACGTTGGGAAGATGGTGGTATAGGTGGGGTCTGGAACTCCGGGAACTGGGGGTTGGAGGACAGTCTTTGCCAAGGGCAGAGTGAGGGCCCGGGAAAGAAGGCGGACCTCTGCGTACTAGCAGATGTCCTCACCTCCACTTCCCAGCTCCTGGGCTGCGCAGCAGAACCCCCACAATATCACAGTATGTTGTGCATTTGTCATTTTGTATTTTCGCAGTGTATTGACCACAGTGTTTTTAAAAGGTAGTTTTTCCTACATAGTCTTTAGAATTTTAAAGTTGAAAGAAATAATAGATATCGTTAGTTCAGTCTTATTTTGGACATAAGGTAATGGTGTCCCACAAAAACTAAAATAACCATATAAAGTAATCCAGATGGCCAAGCAGAATTTAGACGAGAACTAAGATCTTTTGAATCGTAATAGAATTATTCAGTATATTTCATTATTCCTGTATATATACATGTTATAAGAAAGTACCAGGAAACTGAGATTAGAGTACCAGCCAGTAAGCATTCTTTGTCCTTAAGTCCTGAGGATCAAGTTCCTTGATCTGTTAAAACAGCAAAGTACATGGTAAGTGCGATTTTAGACACAGAGTAGTACAAGAATATTACACTTTTTTAGAATTTAGTTTCTTTTTAATCATAAAGACATATTTTTTTTAATGTACCCTTTGACTTTCTTGTATTTGATAGTTACATAAAACATCTTGCAAAGTCTCATAAGCACCTATTTAATAAAGATTAATTTCAAGAAAACACATACATTGATTTCATTGCAATGCGAGGCAACTATTAATACATATTTTGCTCCTGACCAGATTTGGATGTGTGGAGGTAAACTCTTCATCATCCCTTGCTCTAGAGTCGGACACATTTTCCGAAAAAGGCGACCGTATGGTTCTCCTGAAGGCCAGGACACCATGACCCACAACTCCCTGAGGCTGGCACATGTTTGGTTGGATGAATATAAGGTGAGATTCAGTTACTGTGTTGGAAGGGGCCGCTGGGCTGTTGCTTCTTTGCAGACGGCTCTGCTTACCTGTCTTTTCACTCTGGCATGTTTCTGTGGGACGGCCATCCCTTTCTACATTTCTTTTTCCTCTCATTTTTTTGTTGTGACCCTTTTAATTTTCCAAGTGACCACTCTATAAAAGGAAATACAGCTTAACATCAGAAGAAATTCTCTTTTCAGTGTCTTTGTTCCTCTGACTCCCACAGAACGTGGCTCCTTTTCTTTGCTCCTTGGGCTTCGCTGTGTCGCAGTCTCCCCACTTCCCCTGTTCAATCTGCACATGTAGTGTTCCTTCCCACTTTCTCTTCTGCTGTGATATTTCCTTTGTAACATCTTTATTGAGGTATAATTCACAAGTCATTTTATCACCCCAAAAAGAAACTCCATATCCTTTCAACCATCACTCCCTAATCTCCTGCAGCCCTAGACAACTACCTGTATGCCTCCTGACTCTCTAGATTTGCCTATTCTGAACATTTCCTACGAACGGAATCCTGCAACACATGGTCTTTTGTGACCATCTTAGTAAGCATGATGTTTTCAGGTTCATCCATATTGTACCATGTAGCGTTACTTCATTCTTTTTTATTGCCAAATAATATTCCATTGCGTGAATACACACTATCCATTCAGGAGTTATGAGAAATGCTGCTGTGAACATTTGTGCACAGTTAATTTTTTTAAACAAGCGTTTGAACATCTACTATATACCAGGCTCTGTGTTGGGTTTTGGGAGAGTCAGAGATGGCCGAGGGAAGGCAGTAACTTCACATTGTGCAATACTGGGCGTGGAGGTATGTGCCATGTACTGTGGGGAGAACATCACTGCTTGGTTTTGGTCATGCTCCTGGCACGCTGCAGGTCTCCTCCCTTCTCCCCCTTCTAGACTCCGAGTTCGTTCTCCGTGTTCCTCAGCTTTGAGTCACACTGTCTCCCAGCAGCTCTCAGAAAGTGGTTCACAGGCCCATGTAAATCCTGGCCACCATTTCAGGAGGTTTGCCAGGGCAAAGCTGTTTTCATAGCCGGATAATACAGTATTTGCCATTTTCACCATGTTGACTTTGCACTGATGCTGCAAAGGCACCTGAGTGGCAGGAGTAATTGTGTTGAGTCTCGATGTGCTCCAGGTGCCGTGAGCACGCGGAGTGCGCAGAAGGCACCTTTTTTTTTTTCAAAGATTTTCATTTATGTATTTGTCAGAGCGCACAAGCGGGGGGAGCAGCAGAGGGAGAGGGAGAGGCAGGCCTCCCGCAGAGCAGGGAGCCCGATGCGGGGCTCGATCCCAGGACCCTGGGATCCTGACCTGAGCCGAAGGCAGACGCTTCACGACTGAGCCCCCCAGGCGGCCCAGAAAGCACCTTTGGCTGTAGACCGAAATACAGTGCTCGTTTCAGGGGAAGATGTGTGCAGTTGTTTGAGTTGTGAGCTGAACTAGTCACTTTTCTCCATGGAACACTTTTTATGTAAAAGAATGGCTCACAAACCATGGTTATTTATATTTGGATATTTGGCAGACATTCTCAAAAACGAACTAATAACTTAGCCTCTCACTTCAACTGTGATAGCATTTGTTGTAAGTGGAAAACTTGTATCCATCCCTGTGAGCTTGATGGCTTCCAGTACTTAAATGCTTATTTGATGAGATTAGGAATATTTATGAATAAAACATTTTATATTATATAATAACATTTGCCAGTATTTGGAACTTCACAACCCAGGGAGCAGTGTTTTCCAAATGACTAATGCATGATGGTATACAAATCTTGGATGGGTAAAAAAATCCATTCAAAGAGCAGGATAGAGCAGTAAATTTTAATGCAACGGTACAAAACCTCAATGATATGATTTAAAGATTAGTTACAATGTGGAATATGAAAAGTTAGAGTTTTGGTAAAATACCAAAAAAAGAGGGGCGCTTGGGTGGCTCAGTTGGTTAAACGAGATCAGGTCTTGATTCCAGGGTCCTGGGATCCAGCCCCGCATTGGGCTCCCTGCTCAGCGTGGAGTCTACATCTCCCTCTGCCTGCCGCTCCCCCTGCTCGTGCTCTCTCTGTCAAATAAATAATAAAATATTAAAGAAATATGTCAAGAATAGCCGTAATTCTCTGAAACTGCTATTAAAATATTCCTTCCAAAAAGAATTCCATTTTAAACTATGTATTTTCATACACTCATATTTTTAAAAATATATTTAACCAAACAACATGACAGTAACAGGTTGAATGCAGAAATGAGAATTCAGCTGACTTCTTTTTAGCCAGACTCTGCACGTGTAAAGCTGTAAAACTGTGAAGCAGTGTCACTGTTCTCATTACATTTTTTGTTGTTCAGAGTGCGTTTATGTTGATAGGTAATGAGTTATTTTTAATGAATTAACAAATGTTTTAGCTTTTCATATGGTAAATACCAGTAGATGCAACTCACACAAACAGAAGCTCCTTGGAGTCTTCGTCTTTTAAGATTCCAGAGTCCTGACGGGAGTCCGAGAACCGCCAGCCTCAGCGTCACCTGCCTCGAGTCTGAGATCATGTTTTACATGTTTGCCGTTTCTGAAATTGGGATGTATCTTAGAATTTAAGATGTCTTACTGTCAGTGATGGACCTAACTGTGTGAAAATTTTATGTTGACATTTTTTGGCAAAATCAAGAAAACACGGTCATGAAAAATATTTTTGCTGATAATCCTTTTTTTTTTCAGTTCTTTAAATGTCAGGTATAATTGGTAATACCCATTTTAAACAAAAAAGCTATTCTCTTATTTTTCACTTTTCTTTTTAAAATTCAGGAGCAGTATTTTTCCTTAAGACCTGATCTGAGGACCAAAAGCTATGGAAATATCAGTGAGCGTGTTGAATTGAGGAAGAAGTTGGGTTGTAAATCATTTAAATGGTATCTGGATAATATTTACCCAGAGATGCAGATATCTGGGCCCAACGCCAAACCCCAGCAACCCATTTTTATCAATAGAGGGCCAAAACGCCCCAAAGTCCTTCAGCGTGGAAGGGTAAGGAAGTAATATCATCAGAGTGTTTGATTAAAAGTTGTATGGTATAGTAAATGACAGTTTAGACTTCAAGTATCCTTTTAGTGATAGACTTTGGCTTGCTTCCATTGTATTCTTTTGGTGGGACCTTCCTCCACTCAGGACCTTAGAAATGTTAATATCTTCACTGTTAATGTTAACATCCTTCACCTGCAGCGGTAAAGAGCGCATGACTTCTATAAGATTGTGCTAGCTTCCAAAAGGATGGATATAAATGTGAGCAGACCATTAAAGGCACTGTGAGTGAGTATAAAACTCGTTTGGCAGAGACCAGTCCCAAAAGGAAAACAAAAGGAGAAATGGGGCCGCTCTCTGCTGTTGGACCGAAGCTCTGGAACCGGCTCCAGACAGCAGGTGAAAGATGGCGGCATGGCCTTCCGGCTCCAGCCGCTGGGCCGAGCGCTCATGTTTCTGTAGATGCTCCCTTTTGTTTCTGAAGGAGTTTCTTCACAGTTCTGTATCATGTTTAAATTTTAGGAGTCTAGTCATAAAATCATACCTTTTTCCTGAATCGCTTCTTAGAATTTGCTTTCTGAAAGTGTAGAAACTCTGATTGTTGCCCAGTTTTCTTTTGTGTTAAGAAGTTGCTCCTTAGTATCGTTCATGACGCCATCTTTCCTTCCGTGATTGCTCACTAGAGCTTTCTCCTTCCTCTTACGAAATTAAAAACAAAGTCAAGGTGTTCTCTTTTTAAGGAAAAATGCGTATCAGGTTTGTCCATATAGTGGAAATTCTTTCCATTCTTGCCTCGTACATCTAAGCTCCTTTAACACTCACAGTAATCCTTTACCCAAACTAGATACGCTCTGTTGCTTTTCTGTGTCTCACCTCTGCAGTTCTTGATCTGTGTTTATCTCAGTTTAGCATGTACATTACATTCGGTTATGTACTGTGTGGTTTGTGCCTTTTATTATTTCCTCGATTTCATTTTAAGGTTCTTTAGGGCAGAGATGCTTTAATTTCCTTTCTCCCTTATAGTAGAATTAGTAAACCTATATCTTCAGGTAGAATTTCTACTTGACACTGCTTGCATATTTTGTTAAAGTTGCCTATAACCTGGAAGTCTGTTGTGATACCCTTATGTACTGAAGCTAGAATTTAGGAATTAAAAAATGCCTCTATTTTTATGACCTTTGAAATTCATAGCTTTGGAGTAATATTTTCACATTATCTAGCATTCTAAGGTGTCTTCTGACAAGAGCAATCTCTCCTTTTACAGCTCTATCACCTCCAGACCAACAAGTGTCTGGTGGCCCAGGGCCGCCCAAGTCAGAAAGGAGGCCTGGTGGTACTTAAAGCATGTGACTACAGTGACCCAAGTCAGGTGAGTCAAGTCTCTGGACTCAGCCAGTCCTTGGAAAGTGTCCTTCAGGGAAGGGAACTTGCTGGAGGTCCCTGAGGAGGGGACTGGAGGGGACCCTGAAGATTTTAATCTGACTTTCCTTAGATGATCTGGTTTAAGTTGGGAATGACTTTAGAGATCATGCAATACAACTGTTTTTGTCTCCTTTGTATATTTTTCCTCCCTTTGCTCACTATTTGTTAGAAGTACATGGAAAGCCTGAAAGCTCCGTGAAGGTTAGAAGAGGCAGAGGAACTTCCCCGTCCTTCTGGGCAAGCACATTAACTCTGCGAGAGATGAATTAATATCTTCTGTAGAGTTTCCTCTGAAATCACATTTCTGTGAGTTTTAGTAGTCCCATCAGAAGAAACCACAACAAAATATCAGTTCATTTCATTCACAGAATCTTTTCAGTGGTGTTAAAGTAGACCTAAAAATAAGCAAAAAACTTACGTGAGTTTGGAACTATAACTTCAGACTGACTTGTATCTGATAATGGCAGTCTAATCCCCTAGTTGAGGAACCTCATGCCTCTGTGGTGCTGAACACACCTCATGAGGAGGCGATTTTGTGCTCGCTTCGGCAGCACATACACAAGGAGGTGATTTTCATTTCTACTTGAGTGCTGGGGATGGTGTCACTCAAGATTAAAAAGGATAGATCACGTGTGTCCTCTGAAATTTCATAGAAGACCTTTTATTTCTAGGGGAGCCTGCAAAGGATGGAAGATGTTGTCCACACTGGAAAATAGGATCTAAAAGGGGTTTTGTGCTGTGTCTGGGTCTGAGAGGTATCAGGGTCGTGGACACTCTAGCGATGCTTTGGTGGTTTCGGTCACAGTGG
Organism: Mirounga leonina; assembly: GCF_011800145.1. NCBI lineage: Eukaryota > Metazoa > Chordata > Mammalia > Carnivora > Phocidae > Mirounga > Mirounga leonina. The sequence continues at coordinate 1,026,200 of NW_023270680.1, forward strand.
GATGAGATAGTTGAGATTTGTTCCAGAAAATGGAAGAAATTTGAGGAGATGGAATTATACTCCTCTGTTTGTTGGGATCACATAGATTTGTACTAATACTGTAACCACCAGCCACCTGGAGCTCTTCACATTTAATTACAATGAAATTAACTATTTTCCTCAGTCATACTAGCCACATGTGGGTCCCATGTTGGACAACATAGGTTGTAAAACAGCATTGTTGCAGAAAGTTCTGTTTATAGAACTCTTCATGTTAATGAAGACAGCACACATACATCTTGGGCCTGGGGGCAGAAATACCAATGAGTAAAATAATTTGGAGACAAAAGTGTATTCCTTGTAGATTTAGTGAGGGTGCAGTTTGGAAAATAAGTTATTCCTCGCACTTGTCCAGTTCAGCCAATTTTAGGCCTTTGACCTGAAGATAATCTGAGAGACCATAGAGAAGACTATCCTCAAAGATCTGCACATCTAAAGAAAACCCTGCTTCTGGGCCCTCTGATGAAATCATCATCTCAGCCCAAATGCTGTCGTGATCTCGGATTAGAGTAGAACTTTCCCCAGGATGATGTAACATAGTGGCCCCCCCATAGCCCTGCCCAGCAGAAGAGGAACCTCTGTGAGCGAGCGCCTGTGTGCTTCTGTCCACAGGCCCGCGGGGCACCTCTGGGGCTGTGCCATCCAGGGATGGGCCCCGGGGATGGAGAGCACTGTGCGATTGTGAAGTCCTAGAATTGGAAAATGTCTACAGTCATGTGTTCAGTTACTTCAGTCAGTTAGGTTAAATTCAGCGAACAAAAGTTCACCACTGATTTCGGTTTCTTCCTGGGATCACACTTCATTTTCCTGTGTTCGGTTCCTTCCATTTTCAGATAACGGCGCTGATGCTGCCTGCGTGTGACTCAGGTTCGTTGGTCTTTCCCTGCTCTGAGGCCACCTAGAATAACCCCGTTCTTCTTCCACAGATACGTGACCTGGGGTGCAGTCTGAATTCCAAAATCTAAAGCGGACCTTGGAGTTTTGATCTTTGATTTTCTTCCTTAGATTTGGATTTATAATGAAGAACACGAGTTGGTTTTAAATAACCTCCTTTGCCTGGATATGTCAGAAACTCGCTCGTCAGACCCACCACGACTCATGAAGTGCCACGGGTCAGGAGGATCCCAGCAGTGGACCTTCGGGGTGAGGAGCTTGCTAGTGAGGATGGGAGTGTGTGAGGAGGCAGGCAGGGCTAAGGGTGGAGCATGGCAGATGCACTCCTCGTTTACCTTGTAGAAAGTAGTTCTGAGTTTGTAGTATCCCTTAGGTAAGTAAAGCATCTTGAGATATTCCACACCTCTTCTGGATTTCTGTATCCTCTCTACCACATTCTGGCAGCAAGGTTTTTAAATTAAAGCAATTAACTAGTGGTGTATTTTTCTTGCTACCTTTTTTCCAGAAGAGTAATCGGCTGTACCAGGTGTCAGTTGGACAGTGCCTGAGAGTGGTCGATCCACTGAGCCACAAAGGCTATGTTGCAGTGGCAATCTGTGATGGTTCTTCCTCACAACAGTGGCATCTGGAAGGTTAAAGTGGACGCTGTGGCTGGCATGGTAATTCATCAGTGTTTGCCTCCTCTGTAAGGTGTGAGGCTTGAGAAGTTGCTGGTACAAGAAAATCCCTGATTTCCTGATTAAGTAGAACCATTTTTGAGAGGATGAGACAGCAGATATCCTAGAGACTGGAACACAGAGTGATCATCAGAGTGAGGGAATCTGTTTTACCAAGACATTAACATCATTTCTGAGCTGCTAAGGAATTTCTTGCTTATGGTGAGAAACTAGAATACAATTTTAACTCTCTAAAGGGTCAGGTTTGCACAGAAGGACAAACCCAGGAAATTGACATTTCTGTTCAAACTTATTTATGCTTTTTAATCCTTTTAATAATGGAATGGCATTTGTCTGATCAGGAACTTGTCATGATTTCCTTTTTTAGAAGGACTGCATAGGAAACAATTTTTTTTACTTCTATTATCATGTCCTAAATAATTTTAAACAAACTGAATCCACATTACTTTTAACTTCAGAAGGCCTCATTTATAAGATTATATATTTAAGAGGCAGTTAACTATTATAAATTATTTTGATGAATTATGGTACTATCGACATTTAAAATAAAGGGTCCTTTTGATGACTTACGTGGGACTTTTGGTCTGCTCTTGTATTGGGGTCTCTGATCTGTGTTGTGCTGTGTATATCATATGGTGAGCAGGATACCTGGGTTCAGCTAATGAGCCAATAAACTAGGTCACAGCACCATTCCTTAGCTTGAACTTTGTGAATTTGATGCTGAAAGTCTGTGAATTTGGATAGTTTCTACTGCCTATGAATCATCCAGGTAGAGTTGTTAAATAGGCATTTGGTATAGAGGTCAGGATCCCAGAACATAGATCTCAGAAATACAAATTTAGATTACTTATGCAGTTTCACTGCTGGTAATTGGTCTGTTCAAATTTTCTATTCCTGCTTCAGTTTTGGTATGTTATGTTTCTAGGAATTTATCTTTCTTCTAAGATGTCAAATGTGTTGGCATATCATAGGTTTTCATAATCTGTTACAGTTGTATTTCTGTGGTATTGGTTGTTATTTCTCCTCTCTCATTAGTGCCTTTGTTAATTTGGGTCCTTTTTTTTTTTTTTAAATGAGTGTGACTAGAGAATGATAATTTTATTCATCTTTCCAAAGAACCAGTTCCTGGTTTCATTGAGCTGTTCTCTTGTTTTTTTAGTTTCCATATCCTTTATTTCTGCTCTGATCTTTATTATTTCCTTCCTTTTGCTGGGTTTGGGTTTTGTTTGTTCTTTTTCTATTTCCTTTAGGTGTAAGGTTAGGTGGTTTATTTGAGATTTTTCTTGCCTCTTGAGGTAGGCCTGCATTACTATATACTTCCCTCTTAGAAGCACTTTTGCTGCATCCCCAAAATTTTGGACTGTTGTGTTTTCATGTTCATTTGCTTCCATGTAATTTTTTATTTATTCTGTGATTTCTTGGTTGACCCATTCATTTCTTTAGTAGCATGTTATTTAGCCTTCATGTATTTGAATTAACCTCCATGAAATTGAACCTATAATCAAAAAAAACTCCCAAAAAACAAAAGTCCAAGATGAGACAGCTTCACGGGCAAATTCTACCAAACATTTAAAGAAGAGTTAATACCTATTCTCAAACTTTATTCCAGAAAATAGAAGAGGAAGGAAAACTACCAAATTCATTATTTGAGGCCAGTATCACTGTGATACCAAAACCAGATAAAGACACCACAGAAAGAGAACTACAAGCCAGTATCTCTGATAAATATAGATGGCAAAAATTCCTCAACAAAATATTAGCAAACCTAACCCAACAATACACTGAAAAATCATACACCAGGATCAAGTGGGATTTATTCCTGGGATGCAAGGGGTTCAGTATTCACAAAACAAACAACAACATGATACATCACATCAGTAAGAGAAAGGATAAAAATCATATCATTTCAATAGATGCAGAAAACAGCATATGACAAAGTACAGCATCCATTCATGATATAAACCCTCAACAGAGTAAGTCTAGAGGGAACATACCTTTTTTTTTTTTAGAGGGAACATACCTTAACATAGTAAAGACCTTATATGAAAAATCCAGAGCTAACATCATATTCAGAGGTGAAAAACAGAGCTTTTCCCCTAAGGTCAGGAATAAGACAAGGATGTCTACTCTCACCACTTTTATTCAACATTATTCAACTGGAAGTCCTAGCCACAGCAGTTAGGCAACAAAGAAATAAAAGGCATCCAAATTGGTGAGGAAGAAGCAAAACTCTATTTGCAGATGACATGATACTATCTATATACAGGACACCCAAAAGACCACCAAAAAACCACTAGAACTGATAAATGAATTCAGTAAAGTCACAGGATACAAAGTCCATGTACAGAAACCTGTTGCATTCCTATACACTAATAATGAAGCAGCAAAAAGTGAAATTAAGAAAATCCCATTTATAATAATTGCACCCAAAACAATAAAATATTTAGTAACAAACTTAACCAAAGAGGTAAAAGACCTGTACTCTGAAAATTATAAAATATTGATTAAAGAAATTCAAGATGACCCAAAAAAGTGGAAAGACATCCCATGTTTATGGACTGGAAGAACAAATAATATTGTTAAAATGTCTGTACTATCTAAAGCCATTTACAGATTTAATGCAATCCCTATCAAAATAACAAAAGCATTTTTCACAAAACTAGAACAGTCCTCTAAAATTTGTATGGAATTCTAAAAGACCCCAAATAGCCAAGGCAATCTTGAAAAAGAAAAAACTGGAGGTATCACAATTCCAGATTTTGAGTTCTATTACAAAGTGGTAGTAATTAAAACAATATGATACTGACATAAAAATAGATCAGTGGAATAGAATAGAAAATGCAGACATAAACCTACAATTATATGGTAATCTTCAACAAAGAAGGAATAAATACAACAATGGGAAAATTTTTCTTCAACAAATGTGGTTGGGAAAACTGGTCAGCTATAGGCAAAAGAATGAAACTAGACCACTTTCTTTCACAATAAAACAAAAATAAAGTCATATTGGATTAAAGACCTAAATGTGAGACCTAAAACCATAAAAATCCTTGGAAGAAAGCACAGGCAGTAATTTCCCTGACATTGGTCATAGTAACATTTTTGTAGATACAGTCTCCTGAGGCAAGGGAATTAAAAGTAAAAAAATTATTGGGAGTACATCAAAAGGTTTTTACACAGTGAAAGAAATAAAACTAAAAGGCAACTTACTGATGGGAGAAGATATTTGCAAATGACATATCCAATAAAGGGTTAGTATCCAAAATATATAAAGAAAGAACACAACTCAACATCATCCAAAAAACAATCCAATTAAAAATGGGTAGGGGCGCCTGGATGGCTCAGTTGGTTAGGCGACTGCCTTCGGCTCAGGTCATGATCCTGGAGTCCCGGGATCGAGTCCCGTGTTGGGCTCCCTGCTCAGTGGGGAGTCTGCTTCTCCCTCTCCCGCTCTCCCCCTCTTGTGCTCTCTCTCATTCTCTCTCAAATAAAATCTTAAAAAAAAAAAATGGGGGCGCCTGGGTGGCTCAGTTGGTTAAGCGACTGCCTTCAGCTCAGGTCATGATCCTGGAGTCCCGGGATCGAGTCCCGCATCAGGCTCCCTGCTAGGCAGGGAGTCTGCTTCTCCCTCTGACCCTCCTCCCTCTCATGCTCTCTGTCTCTCATTCTCTCTCTCTCAAATAAATAAATAAAATCTTTATTAAAAAAAAAATGCTTAAAAAAAAAAAATGGGTAGAAGACATTCTTCCAAAGAAGACATCTAGATGGCCAACAGACACATGAAAAGATGCTCAACATCACTCATCATCAAGGAAATGCAAATCAAAACTGCAATGAGCTATCACTTCACACCTGTCAGAATAGCTAATACCCAAAACACAAGAAACAACAAATGTTGGTGAAGATGTGCTCTTGAACTGTTGGTTGGAATGCAAACTGGTGCAGCAACTGTGGAAAACTGTATGGAGGTTCCTCAGAAAATTAAAAATAAAACTACCCTGTGATCCAGTAATTGCACTGACAAAAAATGTAAAAACACTAAATCAAAGGGATACATGGACCCCTATGTTTATTGCATCATTATTTACAATTGCCAAACCATGGAAGCAGCCCAAGTGTCCACCAATAGATGAATAAAGATGTGGTGTGTATGTATATACCAAAATTTATATGTACACACACAATCCGGGTGCCTGGGTGGCTCAGTTGGTTAGGCGACTGCCTTCGGCTCGGGTCATGATCCCAGGGTCCTGGGATCGAGTCCCACATCGGGCTCCCGGCTCGGCAGGGAGCCTGCTTCTCCCTCTGACCCTCTCCTTTCTCATGCTGTTTCTGTCTCGCTCGCTCTCTAATAAATAAAATCTAAAAAAATATATATATATATTCATCCATAAAAAAGAAAATCTTGCCATTTGCAACAACATACAGAGCCAGAGAATATAATACTAAGTGAAATGTCAGACAAATACCATATGATCTTGGGCGCCTGGGTGGCTCAGCTGGTTGGGTGTCTGCCTTGGGCTCAGGTCATGATCCTGGAGTCCCGGGATCGAGTCCCGCATCGGGCTCCCTGCTCGGCAGGGAGTCTGCTTCTCCCTCTGACCCTCCTCCCTCTCATGCTCTCTGTCTCTCATTCTCTCTGTCTCAAATTAATAAATAAAATCTTTAAAAAAAAAAAAAACAACCATATGATCTTAACTCATGTTGAATTTAAAAACAAAACAAATGAGCAAAGGCAAAAAAAAAAAGGACAAACCAAGAAGCAGACTCTTAATACAGAGAACACACTGGTGGTTACCAGAGGGAAGGTGGGTGGGGGGATGGCTGAAATAGGTGATGGATGACGAGGATTAAAGAGTACATTTACCATAACGAAAAAAAAGAAATTTAGGAATCCTCTTTTCATACTGCAGATGTCCAAATATAGTGGGAGGTTTTTTCCACCAAAATTGCATCTCAGAGGAGACAGTCTATATTATATAGAGTCCTTTTCAGTTATTTTATCTTAAACCACAAAGCACCATATTAGAAACATGTTGGAGAATAATATATTCTATATATTTTTTGTCATTCAACTTCAAAGACCAGATGGTACATACAGAAAGCAGCAAGATGGCATTTAAAGATTTTATTTGAGAGAGAGCACAAGCAGTGGGGCAGAGGGGACAGAGGTAGAGGGAGAAGCAGACCCCCTGCTGAGCCTGATGTGGGGCTCAATCCCAGGACCCTGGGATCATGACCTGAGCTGAAGGCAGATGCTTAACCAACTGAGACACCCAGGTGCCTCAAGAAACTCACTTTAAATATGAACGCATAAGTACGGTAAAATATATGCACATGGGACACTAATTGAAAGACATCTGAGGTAGCTGTATTAATATTACACAAAGAAGATTTCAAAGCAAAGAACATTACTAGAGATGGAAAGGGTTGTTTCCTAGTGATAAAGGAGTCAATTAAGAGGAAATAATCCCAACGTTACGATAATACCTAATAACAACTTCAAAGTACTTGCCACAAAAATCAATTGAACTGCCAGGAAAGACATAATCTACAACTCTAGTAAGATTTCAACATACCTCTCAATAATTGAGGAAATAAGTAGAAAAAAAAAAAAACAGGATATAGAAGACTTTACAATACTATCTACCAATTTGACACAATTAACAATTATGGAACATTCTACCTAACACCAGACAGAATATGCCTTCTTTTCAATTAAACATGAAACATCTACCAAGATAGGTCATGTCCTGGGATATTAAGTCTCAATAAATTTATACAAATCTAACTCGTGCAAATTATATTAAAAACCAACAATAATATAAGTAAATAACATACGTGGAAAATCTTCAGATATGTGAAAATCTACCAATAACACACTTCCCAATATCCTGTGGGTCAAAGAAGTTATAAAGCTGTTTTGAACTAACTGAAAATGAAAATACAACCTACCAAAGACTGAAGGATGCAGCTAATGCAGTACTTGAAAATTTTATAGCACAAGCACCTATGTTAGAAAAGGATAAAAGCTTAAAATCAATGACTTAAGCTTCCACCTTAAGAAAACAGAAAAAGAGCTGAAGTTAGAAGAGTAAAGAAACAGAAGAAATATTTAATGTCAGAACACAAATGAAATAGAAAACAAAAATAATGGAAAAAAAAATTAAAGCCGGATTAAGAACATCATTGAAATGAAACAAATGGAAAGATACTCCATGCTCGTGGATTAGAATATTGTTAAACCGTCCATACTACTCAAAGCAATCTATAGATTCAGTGCAATCCTTATCAAAATACCAGTAGCACTTTTTACAGAACTAGAGTATCAAAATTTATATGGAACCAGAAAGACCCCAAAAAGCTAAAGTAATTTTGAGAAAGAACAACACTGAAGGTATCACAATCCCAGATTTCAAGATGCATTACAAAGCTGTAATAATCAAAACCGTGTGGTTATGGCACAAAAATAAACATACAGATCAATGGAACAGAATAAAAGAGCCCGTAAATAAACCCATGTTTATGTGGCCAATTAATCTACAACAAAGACAAGAATATACAATGGAGAGAAAATGGTACATTCAAATAAATCCTACTGGGAAAACTGGACAGCTACATACCAAAGAATGAAACACTTCCACCATACACAAAAATCAACTCAAAATGGATTAAAGACCTGTGAGCCCTAAAGCCATAAAACTCCTAGAAGAGAACACAGCAGTAATCTCTTAGACATCAACTATGGCAACATAGTGTTGGTAGGGATGAAAAAGGAGAGAAAGGACCCCTCATGCACTGTTGGTGGGAATGTAAATTGGTGCAGCCACTGTGGAAAACAGTATGGAGGGTCCTCAAAAAATTAAAATTAGAAATACCATGTGAGGGGCGCCTGGGTGGCTCAGTCGTCAAGCGGCTGCTTTTGGCTCAGGTCATGATCCCAGGGTCCTGGGATCGAGTCCCGAATCGGGCTCCCTGCTCAGCGGGGAGCCTGCTTCTCCCTCTCCCCTCCCCCTGCTTGTGTTCCCTCTCTCACTCTGTCTCTGTCAAATAAATAAACAAAATCTTTAAAAAAAAAAAAAAAAGGAAAGAAATACCATGTGATATGGTAATTCCACTACTGGGTATTTACCCAAAGAAAAAAAATAAGATATATTCTCCCCTATGTTTATTGCAGTATTATTTACAGTAGCCGATATGGAAGCAACCCAAGTGTCCATTGATAGATGAATGGATAAAAATGTGTATGTATACACAATAGAATATTACTCAGCCATAAAAAAGAATGAGATCTTTCCATTTGTGACAACATGAATGGTCCTAGAGGGTATTATGCTAAGTGAAATAAATCAGAGAAATGCCATATGATTTCACTTTACATCATCTAAAACAAAATGAACAAAGCAGAAACAGATGCATAAAAAAATAGCACTAGGGGTTGCCAGAGAGGAGGGCGTTGGAGGGGGGGGGACAAAATGGATGAACGGGTGTGGGAGGTACACGCTTTCAGTTATGGAATGAGTGAGTCACAACGTTGAAAGGCACAGCATAGGGAATATAGCCAGTGATATTGTAATAGCGTTTTATGGTGACAGATGGGAGCTATGTGTGTGGTGAGCATAATGTATAGACTTGTCACTGTGTTATGTACCTGTAACTAACATAACATTGTGTGTTAACTATACTTCAATTTAAAAAAGTATCACTAGAGGCGCCTGTGTGGCTCAGTTGGTTAAAAAAGTATCACTAAAACTTACAAGCCTCTAATCAAAAACCAGCAAAAAGAGACATGAATTATCCACATCAGGAATGAGAGTGGTAACCTCACTAGAGATTCTACAAATGTTAAAGAAGGATTAGGAAGCAATAGGAACTGTCATTCATTGCTGGTAGGAATGCAAAATGGTGCAGCCACTTCTGAAGACAGTGGCAGTTTCTTAAAAACCAAACATACTTGGGGCGCCTGGGTGGCTCAGCTGGTTGGGTGTCTGCCTTCAGCTCAGGTCATGATCCTGGAGTCCCAGGATCGAGTCCCACATCGGGCTCCCTGCTCGGCAGGGAGTCTGCTTCTCCCTCTGACCCTCCCCCCTCTCATGTGCTCACTCTCTCTCATTCTCTCTTTCTCAAATAAACAAATAAAACCTTTAAAAAAAAAAATCTAAAAAACAAAACAAAACAAAAACCAAACATACTCTTACCGTACGATCCAGCAATCAAATTTCTTGATATTTGCCCAACAGAGTTGAAACTTAGGTCCATACAAAAAACTGCACATGGATGTTTATAGCAGCTTTAGTCCTAATTGCCAAAACAGGGAAGCAATCAAGATGTCCTTCAGTTGGTGAGTGGATAAGTAAACCGTGGTATATTCTTGCAAAAAAGAAATGAACTCTTAACAAGCCACTTGCATGGAAGAAACTTAAATGCATATTATTCAATGAAAGAAGCTAATGTGAAAAAGCTACATACTGTATTATTCCAACTCTATGACATTCTGGAAAAGGCAAAATTATGGAGACAGTAAAAGATCAGTGGTTACCACAGGTTGGGGGAGGGAGAGATGAATAGAGCACAGAGGATTTTTAGGGCAATAAAACTATTATGTATGACACTATAATGGTAGATACGAGTCATGATACGTTAGTCAAAACCCATGGAATACACAAAACTAGGACACAATACACACAACCTTAATGTAAACTCGACTTTGGAGGATAATGATACGATACAGGTTCATCAGTTGTAACAAAGGTACCACTCTGATGTGGAAGGTTGATTGTGGGCTGTGTGTTCAGTACTTTCTGCTCAGTTTTGTAGATGGGATGATTATGACCAAGTTTATGCCAGTAAATTTGATGGGCTGAAATAAAATGGACAGATTACTAGAAACAAATTATCCAATTTCTCTGAAGAAATAGACAACCTGAATAGCCCTACAGCTATGAAATACATTGAATTTGTAGTTTAAAAACCTTCCTACAAAGACAACTCCAGGCACAGATGGTTTCATGAATGAATTTGATCGAACAGTGGAGAAAAAATTATACCAATAATACACAACCTCTTCTGGAAAACTTGTGTCAATTTTTTATATTATGAGCAAGGCTTAACTATTCATTTAAAAGCAGTACAGGGATGCCTGGGTGGCTCAGTCAGTTATGCTTCTGCCTTCGGCTCAGGTCATGATCCCAGGGTACTGGGATCGAGTCCCACATCGGGCTCCCTGCTCTGCAGGGAGCCTGCTTCTCCCTCTGCCTCTCTCTCTGTGTCTCATGAATAAATAAGTAAAATCTTTTTTTAAAAAAATTAAAAAAAAAATAAAAGCAGTATACCAGAAGACTTCAGACCAATATCCTTCATAAATATAGAAGCAAAATTTCCTTATAAAATACTAGCAAATCAAATCCAGCAATATGTACAAAAGGATGATACATTATGAACAAGTGGGTTTTATCCCAGGAATACAAGGTTCCTTTAACATTAGACAATCAATGTAGTTTATGATGTTAATATAGGGGAAAAGGCATATGATCATGCAGAAAAAAAATATTTGACAGGATTCAACACCCATCTACAAAAAGAACTCAGCAAACTAGGAATGGCAGGAAAAGTCCTCAGCTTGATAAAGGGCATCTATGAAAAAACTATAGGTAGTCTCATTAAAAAAAAAAAAATTAAAGAAGATTTGGAACAAGGCAAGGATGCCTGTACTTAGACTTCCATTCAACATTTGTGGTGAAGGCCTCAGCCAGTGCAGTAGGCAATTAAATAAAAGGTATATTCATTGGAAAAGTAAAAGTGTATTTGCAGACCACAATCAAGGTTAGAAAATCCTAGGGAGTTTTCAAAAATACTACTAGACACAGTAAGGTAGTTTATCAGGACCACAAAATAAAAGGTAAATATAAAAATGGATTGTACTTCTATACAACAAGTTTAGAATGGAAAATAATGGTATTGTAATCGCAATTTACAATAGCCTAAAAAACATGAAAGGGCGCCTGGGTGGCTCAGTCAGTTAAGCATCTGCCTTCAGCTCAGGTCATGGTCTCAGGGTCCTGGGATCGAGTCCCACATCGGGCTCCCTGCTCAGCAGGGAGTCTGCTTCTCCCTCTCACTCTGCCCCTCCCCCCTGCTCATGCTTGCTCTTTCTCAAATCTTAAAAAAAAAAAAAAATTGGGGGCGCCTGGGTGGCTCAGTCGTTGAGCGTCTGCCTTCGGCTCAGGTCATGATCTCGGGGTCCTGGGATCGAGCCCCGTGTCGGGCTCCCTGCTCTGCGGGAGGCCTGCTTCTCCCTCTCCCTCTGCCTGCCTCTCTGCCTACTTGTTCTAGCTCTCTGTCAAATAAATAAATAAAATCTTTAAAAAAAAGAAAAATACAACAAATGGTGCTGGAAAAATTATATATGCCTATGGAGAAAAATGAAATAATGACCCCTTCTTTACACCATACACAAAAATTACTTGACAATGAGTCATAGATCTAAACAGAAAAAAAGCATAATGCTTTTAGAGGAAAATGAAGATAATCTTTGTGACTTTAGGGTAGGCAAAGATTTCTTGACTCATTAAAAGAACTAGTCATAAAGGATTAATGCATTGGATTTCATCAAAATTAAAAGCTGCTCAAGACATTGAAAAAAGTAAAGGTAAGCAACACAGTTGTATCCAGAGTGTATGAATAGTGCTTGAAGTTCAATTAAAAAAACCCAATTTTTAAAATGGGCAAAATACTTGAATAGACCATTGGCCGAAAATGTATAAATGGCTCAGCACATGCAAAGGTATTCAGTGCAGTCATGAGGGAAATGCAGACTAAACCACAGATCCCTCTTCCCGCCCGTTAGAATGGCTGGGATACTGACCGCCGCAGGGGAGCCTGGGAAGGGACAGGGAAGATGGTCGCAGCCCATGTACGGGGAGAGACCAAACCCAAGGATGGCATTTTCACAGTAACCAAGTGGCAAGGCAGCCTCACAATCCCTAATGTGGGAAGGCGGACGGCCGTGAGACCCGTTACCGGCGCCCGGTGGACACGGCCGGAGGAAAGAGCAGGCAGCCAGCGGATCCGAGAGTGAGAGCGGGAACGGGCGCAGGCTTCCACCGGAGACACGCGGCGGGATCCGCACAGCAAGGAGCCCGGCAGGATTTGCCCGCCCCGCCGTGGCTTTGCAGCCCAGGACTTTGAGGCCAGGGCCCCCGACTCTGGAGGAACCGCAGGGAGGGAATAAAGACTGAGCAGCGTCGGGGTGATAGAGGGGAGGGATGAAGCTGGGGTACGTGGGGGAGGGAAGCCGGTCCGAGCAGTGTGCGCGGTGGGAGCACAGCTGCAGGAGCCGGCGCTCCACGGAGAAGCTTCTGAGCCACACGTCCTGCGAGGTCCGCGAAAACTGAAGTCCTCGTCAAAGGAGCACCCGAAGGGGATCACTGTCAAATCCCGTACAGAGTTACTGAAAGGGGGGGGAACCCTGTTCGTGGCCCACCTCCTGCGCAGGGAAAAGCAGCTCTTCCCTGACGCTGTCCTGTGAGCCCCATTTCCTGCTACACTTTGCACACTTTGGTCACCGAACGTGGAGGTTGGTGGCAGCGAGCAATTCTCTGTGACACCTGCTGGGTGTCCTCCAATTAAAGTCAATTCTGACACTACCCAGAGATCGTGTCAGACCCACCGGCAAGGGCTCGGTCCCACAAGACTGCCCCACCCCCTTTGCCCGCTTGGTCGCCAGTCCAGGTCACCTGTGCTTCTGACCCACCAGCTGTAGATTGCAGGGTCCCGTGACACCCCCCACCCTCCACGTGAACTTGCTAGAGCGACTCCCAGAACTCGGGAATGCACTACTTACGTTTTGGTTTATTCTGAAAGGATATGATAAAGGATGTAGACGAACACCCCAGTGGAAGAGATGCGTTGGGCAAGGCGTGGGGAAAGTTCCCGAGCTTCCGTGTCCTGCCTGGGCGCCACACCGCCAGCGCCTCCTCCGCGCGCTCAGCCTCGGAGCTCCGCGCCTCCCGTCCTCGTAGGTTTTGTGGAGGCTTCCTTCCTTTGGCCTGACTGATTAAAGCGCTGGCCGTCGGAGAATGAGTCAGCCCAACCTCCAGCTTCCTCCCCTCCCTGGAGGTCCTGGGGTAGGATCGAAAGCGCCACCTCTAATCACGTGGCTGACTCCCCTGGTGCTTTCTCGAAGTCCCCTCATTAACGTAACAGTCGCCTCTTTCCCTCTCCTCACTGAAGTTCCAAGGGTTTTAGGAACTCTAGGCCAGAAATGGGGGTAAAGACCAAATCTATATTGCTTATGACAAATTGCAATATCCTAGTTTATCCCTGTCTTCAAACACAGATCCCTAATAGTAAGACAAAGAGACGCTGGCATGTGACTAGAATCCCATCCGTCATGATAACCATCTAGTCCTTCGCATTCTATGAAAATGTCTCACAGGATGCGGCCACTCCGGTTCGCAGGCGTCTGTACGATCTGCTCAGGGTTCAACAGCGGGAGTGGTCTCAGCAACACAGGACGTCACCCTGGCAGGCGCTGGAAGACGCGAGCTGAGAGACGGTACCGTTGCTGCCGATCCCTCTCAAGGTGTTAATGTAACACTGGGTTTCCCTCATGACGGCCCATTTATTCACTCCCGTCCTCTCAGCTACTATTTCTCCCCCTCTCCATTTACACGCAGACTTCTGACGTTCAGGAGGGCCAGTGGGTTCGCTCGGTGAGGCTGCTGCAGTGCAGACCTGGGGGGCTGTCCCCCGCAGCCAGTGCACAGCGGGCACTGTGGACCCCGATTCGGCCGGACGGGGTGAAGGGCCTCCAGCCCTGGTGCTTGCAGCCCTGGTCCTGGGACCACTGGACCACGTGGGGCAAAGAAAAAGGAGCTGCGGTGACAAGTGGATGACAAAGTACACAGAGAGACGCTCACAAAGCTGAGCAAAACTGTCCCATGCCGCTCGAAACAAGCCAAAGGACACTAACAGGAAATGACAATTTAAAGCAGAATTTGACAACTCAGAAGTGTGGCAGGACTCAAGCAGGCATTAGAAATTTAAAAAATAAGTTGAGGAATGAGTAAAAAACACGGGGTGAAGAAACATGATACCTAATGCCTTGAAAGGAAATAGAATTTGACAGGAAGGAAAATTTTAAATCAAAAATAAATGAGAAAAGGTCTTCTGTCCAAGAGGGAGGAACAGGATCTGGGCCTGTCCTCCTGGGCTAAGCAGCTAGAAAAGCACAACAAAACACACACACGACTCTTTAGCTCCAGGCTGGTAGGGACCGCAGGACGGCCTCCTGAGAAACACGGTGAGTCTGGACTCATCCCAGCTTTCCCCCCAGACCAGAATGCTGTGGAGGAGCAGGGGAGGAGGCCAGCCTCCAAGAGGCTGGTGGTCGTGGCGACCGGAGACGGAGTGCAGGGAGGCCAGAGCGGCCGAATGAGCAGCACAGAATGTAGGAGAGGAGAAAGCTACACAGGGAAAGCACCCAGAAATCTGCACAGGGTCTCCGCGGAGTCCGGCTGCACGCCTGTCTGTCCACAGGTGCAGCGTGACTCCACCAGACCCTGCCGAGAACAGGTGCAAGGGAAGAGCAAGTCCCCGGGAAGGAGATCACACGGGGCTGGGAATGCTTTAGCAGCAGCCCAGTGGGTACACCTCAGGGAACATCCAGGACATCCAGTATGTTCCCCAAAGGGCCATACCCCAGTGCTGGGGCTGAATTAGACTCATCTGGGGCTCCTGGGTGGCTGTCGGGTAAGCATCCGACTTGGTTTCGGCTCAGGTCATGATCTCAGGGTCTTGAGATCGATCCCCACATCAGGCTCTGCGCTCAGCAGGGAGTGTGCTGGAGATTCTCTCGCTCTCCCTCTGCCCCTCCCCTCACGTGTGCTCCCACGCCCTCTCTCTAAAATAAATAGTCTTTTAATAAGTAAATTAGGCTTATCTTAAAAATGTGTAAAGAACAAGCTTTGAAAGGAGGAAACCGATTCTCAGCTGCCGGCAGAATAAAGTCTAACACCCTTTAAAGGAACGCAACACAATCCAGCACTCAACATTCTGGAATCCAAGAAAAATTAACCAGACACGGAAAAGGCAGGAAAATGGGACCTGTCGCCTGGAGTAAAGATCCATCAGTAAGATGGGCCCAGAAATAAAAGAGATGATAGAATTAGCAGACAGTGATACTAAAAGCACCTATCACCCGTGGGCTCGGTGTGCTAAAACTTTGAAAGGACAATCTTAGGAGGAGGAACACAGCTGTGAAATCCCGACTCTCAAGGTCACACAAGGCGAACCTGAGTTACTGTCACACACCACAGACTAGGGAAACGTCATGACCAAAGGCCATGTGGCGACCCTGACCGAACCGTGGAACAGAAAGAGGAGCGACCCAGCTTCCTCAGGCACGCGGCACACGGCCCTCGCGCTCGGCCAGGAGGCTACAGCGTGGCTCCTGGATACCTGGGTGCAGGCACTGGCAGCTCCGCGGGACGCCGGCAAAGGCGTCTCTCGGGAGCCCTGGTCTCCTGAAGTGGTAGCGTGTCGCTGGAAGGAAACGTGGTCTCCTTAACTCCTATGCCGGGAGAGGGAGGGAGCAGCTCTTGGGTCGGAGCTGCCACCAGCGCGTGTGATGACACCGGGCCACGGGGGGCCTGGCTGCCTGCTCTGCCGAGCTGCCAGGACGCGGGGACTCTCAGTGCCACGGGACGCCCGTGCCCGTGCAGGTGGGTCCACTCCACGTCCATGACCTTGCGCTTCTCTTTTCCTGGTGCTCGCTGGCAGCTGCCGGCCTGGCTTTCGGACGGACGTCTGAGAAGTTGAGCTCAGGCCGGTGTTGGGGCACCCTCAGCAGAGCCCGAGGGTCACCGGGGAGCTGGGGTTTCCTGGAAGAGAAGATCTTTCAGGAGCTATATTTCAGATGGAGAACATCACCCTTTTGAAAGTTTAACAAACGGGGCGGAGTGCTTTTAGGGAGAAGATTAGAGCAAAGAGATGGGAGGAAAACCAGGAGAGGGTGGAGGGCCACAAACACAAGGGTTAGGGTTTCAGAGAGACCATGGTCAACAGTGTCCCCCAGGACAAGAAACTCTACTGGCCCGAAACACACCTGCTGCCTTCGGTAGCACGTGACCAGACGAAGGGTGCCTGCCTGGTGACCGGAGGGAGGATGGTGCGGCGCCAGGTGACGGTGTTAACGAGGGAGGACAGGAGGGGCCGGGGTAGGGACGCAGAGGAAGAGCCGAGGTCTTTCTGCAGAACAGTCGGACTGCATGCGATTCTCCTGCCCGCCTGGGGCGCCGCCGGCTCTCCCTGGACTAGCGCAGGGCCTTGGCCTCCATGCGTCAGCTCAGCTCCCGCGTCCAGCACCCCCCGTGGCACAGAACACGAGTTCGCCCTCGGTGCGGTCAGGGTCACGGCACTGCCTCCAGCAGCCCCCACTGCACCTGCCCACCTGGACCTCACGACTCGGCCCTGCTTCTGACCTCGTCTCCTGCCACCCTGTGTTCTCGGCTTCCCACACTCAGCCTCTCAAGCCCCGCCCCCCGGCCCTGGCTCCTGCACAAGCTCCTGCCTTGTACCTCCCGTGAGGTCCCCTTCACTCCTTGGGGAGGCCCCTCCCCACGCCCGGCCCAACGCACCGGATTTCCATCTTAAAAATGGCCTCTCTCGGTCTCCCCAGTGCAAGCTCAGTGATACTGTCTCCGCTGTGACGTCCCAGGGCTTTTCAGGCTTTTCATAAATGTGGCGAGTGCAGGGTCCACGAATACGGCCACCGTGGCAGCTGACCAGTCCCGTCCACCGCGGGAGGGACAGCGCCTTGCTCTGGCTCCCTGGGACGCACTGCAAGGGCACTCTTCCGAGGGGGGAGGCACCAGGCGGCCCCCATGGGGCTTTGCGGCTTCCTCCTAGAGATCCGTCACCCTCGCTCTGCCTCTCCTGCGCCCCCTGCCCTGGGGACCTGCGTTCACATCCGGAGATCCGACGGCCACAGTGCCCTTCCGTGCTTTTCCTGGCCCTGACCCGGAATGAGGGGGGGGACCCCACTCAAGCCGAGAGCGGAGCTCGGGTTCTGCGAGGACTCGAGGGGTTTCCTTCCTCACGGGTCGGATCGTGAGAGATCCACTAGGTCGGGGGAAAAGACTGCACCAGGTAAGGGCTTCGCCACCCGGTGCGGACCCGCACCACTCCAGCCCCGACCAAGCTGGCGGTTTTGCAAATGGGAGACGCTTGAGAGTATTTTTTAAACCCTTTTGTCAGAGAAGTGCTTTGAGAATTTCTATAGAACCACGCAGTAGAAAAGCTTATTTTGGGGTGTTCATGAAGCACAAGCTGAAAACTGGTTTTAGAAACTGTGAGGGGGATTCTGAACTATTTTAATTCTTAGCAATCCCCTTCAATGTCACATACATTCAGTACGATGGAAATCGAGTCTCTGTCACAGAATGAATCTGAAAAAGCCTGCCTCAAAAAAGCCCAGAAGACTAAATTTAACAAGGAAACAAAGAGAGACTTTAAACAAGGGAACAGGACACCTTGGTAAACACCCCTCAGGGGAAACTGAAGTTCCCGTCTCTGCTCAGCTGCAGGGAACACAGTCTCTCCATTTGGAAGGACCTACGACTTCACGTAAACTCGTTATCTGGAAAGAAAGAGAACCGCGGCCGTCGCACCCCGGGAGCTGAGGGCTGAGCCCGCGGGCAGGCCCACGGCCAGCACCCAGCCCCTCCACAGCTCCAGCCCAAGGCGGGCAGGCGAACACAGACTCGGGCGCTTGGATAGATGTAAAATATTTTATTTGTAAATGGTGATCTTCTAAATCTGTGTCCACAAATTCCAAAACCCATAACACTCTGTATACTTCAAAAAATTCAATTTTTGCCAACATTAGGTACTATTATACAGAACAGAGAACAAAAAAACCCGGTAGGACAAATACTGGTAGGATGTCAGAATATTGTACAAGAGAAGAAAAATATTCAAGAAACAAATTTCATACAGCTATTTATCAAGAGAAAAATATATACAATTGATTTATTCTGTAAGATAAAAATACATCATGCCATATACATTACAAGTTCAGAACTGCGTCACTGATAGACCGACAGTTTACAGCCCACTTGAATTGTGCACACGAAAACTTCATTTATACTTAGCCTGTGAAGTGTCAGTACCAGAATTTTAAGTACAAAATAAAAAGCTAACCTGGTTCAAAATGCTGATTAAGTTTCTACAAGCAAACACAAAACAGTGCTTTTTTTTTTTTTTATTAAAGAAATGTAAACAAACAGTTCATACAAACACATTTTAAAATTACATCTTCCGAAACCCTATTGTCGGGGTCCTGCAGCTGCAAGTGTGACCACAACTCTTTTTTTTTTTTTTTTCCTTTTCAAATTTTTGTGTTAAATAGAAGGCTAGAGTTAGGCTGGAGTCCTGCTACACGATCTAGTATGTATACATGATTCTCTGTGGCTTGAAACAAAGTTCTAATCAAAACTACATCCGCTGAAGAAAAGTTCAGCCTCCATTTGGGTGTATTTTTAAGCATTATTCACAGTTATCACAAATTGTAAGCACAAAAAAACCTGACTGAAGAAGTAGGGATGCAACAATATAATATGAAAAAGTTAGTTTAAATTACCAAAACAGCTATAAAAGTCGTAGTCTTAGCCTACACTCCGTTCTATCAGAAGGTGTATAAAACAATTAAGTACTAATAGACCGTAGTTTCCAAAAAACCCCAAATGCTCTAGGTTGAAATTTTGGTTATTACATAATTATAACGGCATATTTAATAACACAAAATTATATTGTGACATCCCCATGAACATTTTATAAGCACCCGAGCTGCTGCAGAGCCTGGTAGCATTTGGTCAATACTATTTTTATACTGTATTTTTTTCTCAAAATATTTACATATTTGTACAAAGTAACAGGGTCTGTTAGTTCTGCAGGTAACAGCAGCAGCTTGGCTTTCTTCTAACTTTTATTTAAAAATAGCTTCATTCACTTATTCAATAATAAATACAAAAAGTTTCTCTTATTTTACAGAAATCAAAAACTACAATAAACTGACTCATGGAATCAAGTATTTAAATGTATTTTAGTGCAAGTTATTACCCCTTAGCTCTATCCCTAAGGAAGTCATTTCAGTACATTCCTTGTTCAGTGGTGTCTACTTTATTTTAAAAAATCTTTAAGTTAGAGGGCCTGCCCCTGTTTCAGATAAGGCCGTGGCCAGCACTTTGGACGTCCGTCCCCCTTTCGCTGGTGATCTCAGTCTGTACATTCATAGGAAGGCCCCCACCCCGGGGCAGGGCGGCGGGCGGCTCTTCGCCCCCAAGGGTCTCCTCAGCGAGACGCAAAAACACAAAACAAAACAAAACCCACCCACAGAAAGAAGGAGGAAAGAAAGAAGAAGAAAACAAAAGTGCTGACTGCTCTGTGGTCCTGGCGCCACTCCGGCCCAAAGGACTGAGGAGGGGATCAGAACTCCCAGAGGCGAGTTTTCAGAAAGTCACAAAACAGAAAACAAAATCTCTTTCTGTCTGCAAAATTCAAATGGTGTGTTGAATCGCTTCTTCCTAGGGACAAGCCGCCCGCCGAGACCGCAAGGAATGCATTCAGTTCATCCACTTCCGGCAGTTCACGGCCCCGCAGTGACACGGAATCTTGTGCTGGTCATCTTCAAAGTCAAACTTATAGTCATAGCAAAGCTGCCCACGGCAAAGACACAGTGTGAGAGAGGCTGGGGGCGGGGGGGGTCCTGCCTCTATCTGCCCGATCCGCAAACCCTGCAGCACAGCCAACCTAGCAAAGCACCCAAGCCGCGGCCGCCCCGTGGGCCTCGGACAGAAGCCCACCTGGGGTCCCCACGGGACAGAGACATCGGCAGGCAACGCTTTCAGGCTGCACCACATCTGAGAAAGGGGAGGCCGCTGGGGAGAGCTGCGTTCCCACACCTCCTCGCGGCTCCCCCCCACTCCCACCCCCAGGCCTTCCTCCTCCCCACCTGGGGGAGGGACCAACCACCCCTGCTGGCTGACAGCTTCTCTTCTCTCCTCACTTAAAAGAATGTTTAAAAAAGGTCTACTTAGGGTCATCAAGTTACTGTGCACATCTCAGACCAGCCCTGCTGCCCTGGAGCCCAAGCCCCCGACCCCCCCCGACTCTGCCAGAAGAAGGGGAGGCCCAATCCGAGGGCCTTCTGTCACAAACGTCCTAAGTGAGGGGCTGTTTGGAAAGACTTCCTTTCTACACTGAAACAGAAGACACCAACATTTACTGGGTAGCTTCTCTCAGTAACAAAACCACTTAGTACCTTTTGCTAGGTACTTGCAGAGTTCTTCAGGGAGACTTGCGCCATTTCATATAAATGAAGCAGAGACTCGGAGAAGTTAAGTGACCTACTCAAGAATACTCAGGAAGGGGAAGGAAGGACCCGGAGCTCGGGGGGTCTCCATCTGTCCCAACGCCCCTGGTGGTCGCTGGCACCATGCTGGGTTCTCACATACTTTGATTTACTCCTTGAGATACTTCGAGATGCGCCATGGGCATTGGGTAAATTTTTGATTTAAAAAGGGAATCCCAAAAAGATGACCAAAAAATACAAGAAATCATCGCCTAGCTCTGATCCAAAGGGTTGGGGGGTTCCAACATAGACACTCAGGCCCCTCATCCCCTGGCCCAGGAGAGGCTCTTACAGAAACCCACACTGCTCAGCGGCACCACCTAGAGCACCTCGAAATGTGTGCTAATCGCCTTTGTGGAAGACAAATTAGGGAAACATAAGTGGTCTGGACTAGTAATAATTTTAACAGGTGAAAGAGACCAGAGAAACAAATGTCAAGTTCAGCATCCAGCATTTTGAAGAGAAAAGATTGTAACAAAAGAGCCAAATTGAAAATACGTTGAGAAAAATCTGTAAGCTTGTACTGATGCTAAGTGCGAATACAGGAGATCTGGACCCACATGCTGCCCCCAAATCGGCCGCCTGCAGCCTTCCAGTGGCCTCGCGTGAGCATCATGTTCCTGGAGACCACAGAGGCCACAATCCCATCAGTGGGATGACAGGTAGAATCTTTAAAGAGAGGAATCCTGTCAATCTGTGACCAAGGGGGTCAGGCAGGAGCCCAAAGACACAGGGAAGTGATGCCACATGGGTGCTGCGGGGATGTGTGGAGTTTGGGAAGCACAGAGTGAGGGAATCGGGGGGAGCTGGTAGTCCACACTTGCAATGCTGCCACGAGGAGGAAGGCGGCACGTGGATGTCCCGGGGAAGTGACGGGGTGGCACCCTCTGACCCACCACAAGGAAGAGTTTTTCTAGCACTAAAGCAATGGACAACCCCCAGGCCGGCCGACCGCATCAAGCAGCGAGCTGCACGCGGGGGTATGAGCAGAGCAGACGGGATCCCACACTCTTACCTCTTCTCCTTTCTGGATTCTCCGGTTGGAGCTGATGATGATTTTGTGTCCTCTCTCAAAAGTCACCACTTCAGCCACACAATTAGGCGCACACGAATGGTTGATATATCTGCAAGCCACCGTGTCAGAAACTACTGATTATGGAGCAGCTGGAAGCTTTACAAACATTCAGTTCGTCGGGAAAACTTTTTCCTGATTACATTTCTACGTGCCCATTCGTAGAACAAGAACACACACGATTTTAAATGAAAATTCTTTTCAAAACTTATCTGCCCTGAATTTTTAATCATGGAGGCTGTCGTGGGCACATGGACCCACTGGGCAGAACTTCCTTGACCAGATTCCCGTTGCCTCACCTGGCAGGCCCTCCTGTGAGTGTCGCATCGATCACGTGGTCATTATCCATGCGGAACATGTACACACCACGGTTCTGAAAGAGAAAAGTCAGAAACTCCTCCACGTGCACGTTCAGAGCAGGAAGACTCAGCTGCGAGTGAATGGAAACACAGCCCGATCGCACTCACTGTGGGTGTTACACAACCACGTCAGGGGACATGTATGTCCGTGGTGGGAATGGGATGGAAATCAATGGATCGGGAGGTTGCTCGCAACGCCAGGCTCATTAATCTACAGCTGTATCTATGTGAACAATAACACCAACTAGATAAGGTGAGACTGACGGAAAAAACAAGAATATCCAGATGTTAAATAAAAATCTTTTAAAAAAGGAGGGGGGTGCCTGGGTGGCTCAGTCGGTTAAGTGTCTGTGTTTGGCTCAGGTCATGATCCCAGGGTCCTGGGACTGAGTCCCGCGCCAGGCTCCCTGCTTAGTAGGAAGCCTGCTTCTCCCTCTGCCCCTCACCCTGCTCATGCTCTCTCGCGCGCGTGCGTGCGTTCTCTCTCAAATGAATTTTAAAAAATATCCAGATATGGCTTCTGTTCAAAACAACCTCACAGGACAGTGCGACTTGGCCCTGTTTCCAGCTTTTCAATGGCACAGGGACACAGGAGGACTGGCCCTTACCTGAGACTCATACAGTTTCTCTTTTCTGTTTGCAACTTCATTTCGAATGATCGTGCCAATGTACTCGATGACCATGGTGTGCTTCTCGATGTCCCTAGCAGCATAAAGGCCCAGCCCCTGCAAAAAAAAGAAATAAAGAATGGGGGGGAAAATGTGTGTGTATGTACTTCAAAAATCACTTTGATTTCTTGGACAACAAACCCGATTCCCTTTCATACAAAGGCCACATCAAAAGCCACACTGAAGATTTCACCTGAACTCGAATGGTCTTTTTTATTGAATATACTATCACCTGAAACAATCTTACCACTTAAAGTCATGCCATTACTATCCTGCTTTGTGTCTTTCTTTTACTAAATTCTGAAGGCATATTTACAAAGCTGTACCACTGACTGGCCACCACATTCTGCCACGCCATCTTCTCTTCCATTCATGCCAAGATCCCACCAACTAAACAGGCTAATAGCTTCTGGTGTTTATCCCATTACTGTTTCTAAAAGAATATGACAGGACAATAAACTTAATCGATAAGAAATAGGGCTAACCACAAGGGACTGTGAATACTATAGTCAGGTTTCGGATTTGGCTAGGAGTTCCTGGAAGCCAGAGCAAAAGGAGAAGCACAAGTTACTCTGCTCTGATTACCAGGAAAGCTGGAAAGAAATAAAGTTCTTCAGAAAGGTGACTTTCTCCCGTAATTTGAAGTTCGGAGGCCAGAGAGAAAGTACGGGAATGTGACCTGTCGAGAAACACTGCCGCGGGTCTCTCATTTGGCAGCTCGTACTATCTATGCTAGAGGCCTAATAAATCACATACTATGATTTGTTTGTGTACTTTTTAAGTTTTTAGCATTACGAATTCTGGAAAAATAACATACTGAAAAAAATAGATAATTTCCAAGAATATGTGATATTTTCTTGTCCCAATGTGAGTTTCTGCCTTCTCAACTCCAGCTGGCTGCCGGAAGACCGCAGTAGCCAAGCAGGGAAGAGCGTGTGCTAAATGGGGAGTCGGCCAGGTACAGCTGCATCAAGCCCCGCCGTGGGGCACACGGTCCCAGAGGCCCATCTCAGAGACTTTGGTGTGTCAACCGAATTATCTTCTGGGAAAAGAAATTTTATGCAATTTATCTGTTCAATTCCAGACATAACTGAGGTGAACGAACCAGAATACACGAAAAAGTAGTATGTATAGAGATCAATAGAGTTTGGTATAAGAACAGACAAGATCAGTGAAAAAGAAGAGAATCCAAGTAGATCCATGCATATGTGAAAATTTAATGTGTAATAGTTATTTAGTAGTATGGTGGCGTCACAATTCAGTGCAACATGGAAGGGTTATTTACTAAATGGTGCTTTTCAACTAGTTACTCAATGGAAGAAAATAGTCTTAAATTAACACTTAAAATTTCTGAAATCAAGAAATCCAAGAGACTACATATACAATAAAATCTACTGTCTTAAACAAGACTAGAAACTACAGAAAATTATGTACATTTAACTATGCAAAAACTGAAACTTTTATAAGAAAAAAGATACCATACTTCCTAGTAGGCACAGGGTGTTTGGTTAGGGGAGAACATCTATTAGCACAAGTTCTTACAAATTAGAAAATGGGCAAAGGACGAATATGTAATTCACAGAAGAGCAAATTCAAACGGTAAGCATGGAACGCTGCTCACTGGTGAGCCGTTAGAAACTGCAGTGAAGGGAGCGCTATCAGGCTGGGGGACATAGAAAAGGACAGCAGCATGACAAATGGGGAAAGAAGAGAGAGTGTCTCCCAAACGCAGCAAGAAATGTGCAATGACAGCCCTTCCGGAAAACCAACAAGGTCTGCTAAGATGAAAAGTACATACG
This sequence comes from Mirounga leonina, assembly GCF_011800145.1. Classification (NCBI taxonomy): domain Eukaryota; kingdom Metazoa; phylum Chordata; class Mammalia; order Carnivora; family Phocidae; genus Mirounga; species Mirounga leonina. The sequence continues at coordinate 1,051,119 of NW_023270680.1, forward strand.
TACTTTTACACAGTAATCTCACTGGTGGGAATATTCTCCAAAGGAGTGAATATAGCAATACGTGGGGATATTTGTACAACATATTGATGGCAATGTTATTTTGGGAAAAACTGTAAGCAAAATAAATGTTCACCAGTTGTGGAACGGTTTACTTAATTACAGTTCATCAACGTCAGGGAACGTCACAAAGCCATTAAGGAGAATGAAAGAATGAAACAGAGCCACCTCAGTTGCTGTAGAGGATAAGTGAGAAAAGAAGACTGCAGAACAGTGTATGGGAATGAGTCCACCGGAACATCCATCACAGACATGCCTGCACGGTCAGGACAGTGGCAAGGAACACACCGAACACGGGGGTTAAGAAATCACTGAAATGACAGTAAGGGAATAAAAGTGACACAGAAATAGGAATGGTACCAAGTAAACGAGCTACTTGGGAACGTTTAAAATGGGAAAATAGTCGATGGCGCAGATGAGAAAGACACACCACCGGGAGCGGACCCAGGAGCTGGAGCGGCTCCATTCTTGACGCAACAGCGAAAAGAAAAGAAAGAGATCATATGTGTAATTTAAACACACAGTATCAGATAAAAAGATCAAGAGCAGAAAGGGCTCTTAGTTTTTTGTTTTTATTTTTTTTAAACACAAAAGAAAGATCAGCAGATAAAGTAGAAGCCACAGAACAAGGACAAGGGAACTAAAACCAGAAGGGGGAGAGAAGGAGGGCTACGGAGACAGAAGTTCCCGTCTGTGTTCGCACTGGCCATCTGGGGGCCCCACCGCAGGGGCCAGGTCCCAGCTGACGCTGCTGCTAGTCTGGGGTCCACCCTATGAGAGCCCAGATCTCATGGGTCCGAATTTGTCTATAGGTTCAAAGAGAAAGAAATACAGGTAGGACCTTGCAAGAATTAATACAGAAACACTTCTCAGACTGAAGGCCACAATGCTCCAGGTCGAAAAGGGTCATCAAATAAGGAAAGCAATAAAAAAGAAAATGACCCGAATCTAGGCACATTTTTTGTAAAATGTCCAAACATCAAGACTAACAAAAAGATCCTACAATTTTCTCAAGAGGAGAAACAAGGTTCCAACAAAGGAACAAGAATCCAAATTGAGTACAGACAATGGAAAGAGATCAGATTTATATTCTGAAGGAATCACAGTGGGTGTGAGTGGAACTGGGCGAGAGGAGGTGGGCAGCCAGACCCACCGGCCATGCACACAAGACACTATGGCAGGTAAACACTGTGGTGGAGCCAGAGCGTGGACTGAGAGAGCTCTTCTGAGGGGGAAAGGCAACCGAGCACTTGAGGATGCTCTGGATCTGGGCATATGGGGCCAAGGTACACAACTCGTGGACGGGGACAACACTTAGAATAATTAGGCTTAGGGACTGAGATGTTCGGCAAAGTGAGCTTTGTACTTCCATCCTGGGACATCCAAGGGGGAGATGCTGAATAGGCACTGGGTTCTTTAGGTCAGCAGTTAAGCAAGTATGGACTATGGATATAAATTTACATGCTTAGCCTGCAGATGATCTATAAGGTATTTCACAATCTATGCACCAGAAAATACAGTGCTCTCATGAAGAGATGGCTTCCAAAAGAGAACTGCCCACACTGGAGCACCTTTTGAAAAATATTTTCATTTGTATTTCTTTTTTTTTTTTTTTTAAGATTTTATTTATTTATTTGAGAGAGAGAATGAGATAGAGAGAGAGAGCATGAGAGGGGGGAGGGTCAGAGAGAGAGGCAGACTACCTGCCGAGCAGGGAGCCCGATGCGGGACTCGATCCCGGGACTCCAGGATCATGACCCGAGCCGAAGGCAGCTGCTTAACCAACTGAGCCCCCCAGGCGCCCCTCATTTGTATTTCTCACAAGAATTTGAAACAGCTCTAGTGAACGCTCCACAAATCCAGTGAGTACAAAATACAGTGCTACCTGCTTCCCATGAGTGCTCATCGAGATGCAAAGATGTGGATTCCAGAGGTCTTCCCACTGGGGGAAGAAAAGCATCCAGGCTCAAAGAGACGTATTCAGTCACTACTGTTACAAACTAACAAGATGTGATAGGATTTTAAAAACATGATTCTAATCCTGTAGCCGTGTGAAACCCTTCTTCACATATGGATGCCAGTATCTTCTGACCGCCAGACCCCGCCCTGTCTCTCGTCTTCCCAAGGACAGACTATTTCCTTACCTGGATACGAGACCGGGCCAGATAGACGTTGGATTTCCACTCGGTCTTCATCTTCCGGTACTGCGAGGACTTGGAGTGGACGAACTGCTTACTGTACGGCGCGTTCAGCTCCCCCGTGACCGTGCTCTGGAAGGACTTGGAAGTGCTGGTGCTGTTCAAGGTGTGAGGCCTGCACACGATGGCGCGTCAACAGGAAAGAGTAAAAGGAAAACTGAAGATATCTCCGAATGACGCCCCAGGCCACGCTGATTCGAACTCTTACTGACGGGAACATACACGGAAAGCCGCCTAGCCACACGGCGAGTTCTCTGATGCGGTCGGCACAGACACAGCCAGAGACAGCAGGGTTTGTAAGCAGCAGACAAATCAAGCACAAAAACCACTAATACGCCTAGAAACCCTGGGCTGTACTATGTGAAGTTAAAACAAAATACCTTAACACAAACCTCTTGACATGGGCACTCATTTTAGGTTCGGAACGGGCACAGCCTGTGGGGTTAACGGCAAGAGGGAGTTCCATGAGAGGATTGCGGCCATACCGAAAGGTGTAGTTCTCACACGCCTCAACCCCAGGGAGCTGAAAAGGAGCGAAACAGACACAAGGTTAATTTATTTGACCATGACTGCAGACAATCCTGAGCTGGCCCAAGGGATGGCCCAACTTGAACTTTTGTGGAAATAACTTGTCAACATATTCCCTGGGGACAAAATGGTCTTTTAACTTATGTTAACATAACCAGCCTGCACTCAGCTCTATTTCAATATTAATACACCGATTTCAGTTTCAAAGTGGCACTTTCATAAACTCTGGCAAATGCTCCTTGAAGAAAAGTATTAACCCACAGAACCACCACAGGCCAACCAACATACATGCCTGTGTGACTTTAGATCTGATTATCCCAACCCAGTATGTACTGACTTGCAACTTCGTTCTTTCAACTTTCATATATTTGGAATTTAAAAATTAAATATAGTTAAAAATCATTTATATGCTTTACTGTCTTGATTTCTCACTTCTTCCGATTTGACTACAATGAGGTTATCACACTCAATGCCCCGAGAGTGCACGTGGTAAGTTAAGGTTTACCTGTAAAATAATTTTATGTTAAAGGTCTTTTCCAGAATACACTTCTTGTGAACATATTTCTCTATAGACATAAAAGATTCATATCATTTAGGCAGAGCTCTACCAAAGAAAGCAAGTAGACCTAGAACTCGGTGGCTTTTTGGGTGTCCTCTGCTTCTCCATAAAAAGAGAAAAAAAACAAACCCCACCAACCATCGATGATTTTTTTCTTGTTCAAAATAATGCCTTATAATCATGCAACTTCTCAAAAGCATTGTGTGCAGACTCACTGGCAAACACGCTCATAATCTTAAAAGACTGCAAAGAAAGGTCAGAGAAGACCCAGTGCTCCTGCGGTCACTGCCCTCTGGTGATGGCCGGGCGCGGGGGCAGGAGAGTGGCTACAAACACCCGGGGATCAGGGTCAGTGCAGGAAAACGTGAGGAAGCAAAGGGGACAGTAGTCCCCTTACCAGCACTGCCTGAGGACAAAACAGCGTCCCTGCCCTTCGCTCTGCCTCATCTGCACCCTCGAAGAGAACCTGAAATTTGTGAGCCTCCTCCCTGAGGGAACGTTAACATTTACTGAGGTGTCCAGATGAATCAGATGCCTTGAGACACACGAAGAGAGCAAAGTGCTCCCTCAGAGTATCCTATTAGAGCCCGTGTCAAACGGTCACACTGGGGGGGACCACTACGTGCAACCACAAAGGCTCTCCCGACGACACATCGGGCCCGAGGCACTCACTGACTCCGCGATCCGTGCCACTGCAGATACCGTGAGCCCAAACAGATCTTCTCCCTTTAGATACGCTGGAAAAAGCTGGAGCATTTCAGACTGTTTTCTCACACATGCCACGGGCTCCAATATTTTATCCCAAACACCTACATATGGCCAAAACAAAAAGACAATTTAGAACAAACTTGCTCTCTGGAAAACAGGATGCAATATAAAACAGCAAACTAAAGACGGACCAACCACTCAAAGACTTACCAGTTTCCAGGTAAAGCCTTGGAGGTGGTAATCTAACCACCCTGTTATTACCTGCTTATCAAATGGCAGTTTATTTTGAAGACTTTATGAAATGTTGGGGAAAAGAATGTGTTACATTAAGGAAATTAAACAATGAAAGTGGAAAAGAAAGTTTAATGTAACAAATTCATGCAAGAACTTAATTCATTTTCACACAAGGTGCCTAACTTTAGGCACTAATTAACTAATTAATCTAATTAGCAGTACTTAGAAGTATGTTTCTTTCCCCTCAGATTTAAATTAAAATATGAAATTGATATTTCCATTGGAATTATCTTCAGGGCATTTTCATACTTTCTTTTAAAAACAGCTAGACTTTAAAAAAAAACCAATTCCCCGGTACTTTGTGCAACAATAAAATGACAGCCTACAGTTGGAATTAAGTGTCCTATTTCTAGCTCCAAATTTGTTTAATACCTGGTAATACTCATGAAAGACAACGTACACAATATGCTGTAAATATGGTTTCCTGCCTTCCGCCATTAGGAGAGTCCCCAACGCAAACAACAGGCAACCTTTATCTACAAATCACTGCTTTCTCAACTGTGTGCTCAAATACATATTCTGATTTCGAGTCAGTGTAGCAAGGGCTGAGAAGGTGGCACAGCAGAGACAGCAGGGACGGTCACACAAAGAAGCTAAACGTCGTGTTTGTAAATGAAAAATCCATGTCTGTTTCCATAAAACATGACCCCAAAAGAGAAAACCAGGAAACAAGGACACAAAACATTCAGGAGCCGGCTCTGCAGGGCATACAAATGTGGCTCTCACCTTTGGGGGAGGAATCACTCAGGACAAGATCTTCGTGGCCCTGCTCCACAATTCGGACGGCGAACACCGGGCGCCCGTCCTTCTCCTCGATGGAGCAGAGATAGCGGCAGCGCCTGTTGGCGTAGCGGGTGCTCCAATACAAGCGGCTGGCCTCGTAGCCCACAGGGAAGAGGGCGTGAGCCGAGTGGAATGCCTGCATCTGCTGCGGCAGCAGCTGGCCGATCGTGTGGAAGATGAGGCTTCCGACGCGGAAGGTGTGGTCACGTTCCCCACGCTGCACGATGCTAGCGATCTGTCGCACCTCATCACGTTGAACGTAGACCCGTCTGAAGACTGCGAAGTAACTTAACTCCTGCTCATGAATTCCCTTTGGTTTGTGCATGGGACAAAGCATAGTTTTATCCTTAAAAAACATGCATTGTGCTTTAATGGCGCAAGTAAAGTGATAAATGTTGGTGCACCGAAATCGGTGACATCCGCTGGTGGCGCCCATCTTATGGCAGAAGACACATTTCATCTGCAGGCCCCGCCTCAGCGCCAGCTCCACGTTTATGAGGGCCCCAGCCTGGGTCTCATAGACCTCCGTGGACCACAGCGCACAATTCAAGTGGACCCACAGGTCTAAGTCAAGGTTGAGCAGCCTTGCTGGCCCGTCTGTCAACCCATCTCCCTCCTCGTGACAAAAGCAACACTTCCGGTAGTCTTTGGGCACAGGGTCCGGTTTAAGGGACGTGCCCAGTTTCTTCAGAAACTCATCTATTTCGTCCTCACAAGGGGGTCTGAAGCTCCCCTTGGGGATTACGATGTGAATGCTCCACTTCTTCCACTTCATCCCTCTCCACTTTTTATTGATTGGCCTACAGTCTTCAAACCCGCCGTGGACAGTCCGGAGCCGAGGCTTTAACTTGACCGTTACCTTGAGCTCGTCTGGCTTTGCCTCTACTTTGGCTGCTTCAAACGCCGGAGGGAAAGTGATGGGGGGTGATGCCGGGGCCGAAGCTTCTTCCTGGAGCTGCGGGAGACAGTGCACGTCCAGAGTGGAGATGTTGTTACTGTACTGATGGAACGCTTTGGAAGGCGTCTCTTTCACAGGCGACTGTGGCAATGGCGGGGCAGATTCCTGCACAATGAAAGGGAACAGGAGTAAGGAGAGCAGGTCATCCCAGAGCAGGAAGCCAAGCAGCAGGTGTCACGGGGCCTGTGCCCCCAGGGTCTCCGGGCTGAGCAGAGGCGGACACCGAACACTGAAGGTGCTGACAAATACCCACGGGCTGACGAGAGCAGAGCCGGGTCGGGGAGTCCCGCCCCAGGCCTTCTCGACAAGGCTGCACCTCTGGAGAATGCTCTGCTCCTAAACCTTCTTGGACACTCCTCTCTAAACATAATAAAGCCAGAAAAATCAACGCTGAAGAGAGGAGCTAGTTTAATTTGTACAATGGAACGGTGCTTTTTGTTGGACCAAATAAAACTTCAGAACATAATCTTCTCTGAGCTTATCCCCACTCTCCGAAATTCATGTCTGTTCATCTTAGGCTGAATTAATTGGCATAAATGTGAAGAAAGAAGGGGCAGTGGTCCCCTATCAACATATATCACACGTGACTCTTCCCTGGCGCTGCCCAGCTCTGACCCAGCTGCTGGAAGAGGTGAGCTCAGAGACAAGCCCCGGGACTTTCTCTCTGGGTACCCACAGGTTCCCCGTTTTCACACAGCCCCCTCCACGGGGTATCTGAGAAGATACACCTCACATAAATCCAGGAGCACGCAGGAACTGCACACCAAATTTAAAAATTATCTGGTAAAAAAGCAATTCCTCCTCTTATAGAAGCTGACATATTAATTTTTTAAAAGATTTATTTATTTTGAGAGAGCATGAGCAGGGGGGAGGGGCAGAGGGAGCAGCAGACCCGCGGCTGAGCAGGCAGCCTGACGCGGGGCTCGATCCCGGGACCCTGAGATCATGACCTGAGCAGAAGGCAGATGCTTAACTGACGGAGCCAGCCAGGCGCCCCAACATATTTTAATTTAAAGTCTAAACCTATTTGGCATATAGCTTGATTTCATTATACTGGAGACTACTGCCTATTACAAAAATAAGTCTCCAGAACATTCTCCCAGAACAGACAGCAGAGCAACGATATGCAGGGAGGAATGACTAGTGGCATCACAGCATGGGAAGGCTTCCTTCAACACAAACAGTCAAAAATGTCTACCCATATCAACCACACATTTAGATACACTTAAATCACACAGAATCAGGTACAGTAGACCATTTCCACCATGACAAGCAAAATGCTTTCTCCCCCAAAATACAGGAGTAGACTTACAATGTGTTTGTGAGCAGGTTTTCCCATCAGGTAAGATCAATAAAAGTTGTAAGTCTTACCGTTGTAATTAAAATAAGATATTTATAATTAAGTAAAACTAAAGATGTTATTAGTATTAGTGTTTTATTCAATTCTGAACTTCTAAGATATAATTCAAGTCTACCCCCCTTCTCATCAGATAAGCTGAATTTATCTGGAATAGCAAGACGGGCTGCCCTTCCTCTGCCCGCGTAACATGTGCCGGGATTTCCTGCACACAGAATGCTAGGAACCTGTTCTATCCAATCAATGTAACCCCAAATCACGGAAACCACTCATTATACACTGTTCACTGAGACTATCCTAATCTTACCTTGCTTTCTGCATTTTTTGCTTGTGTAGTTGATGCATAAAGAACGAAGCAATTATTACTACAAAAGACAATGTCCTTCTCCACTCTATTGGAGCTTTCTCGGGAATCCTGAAAGGCAGAGAGAAACGTGTGGGGATCTCAAGTCAAAATTTCATAAAAACAAGATCCATCCATTGTTGGTTTTTATGCTATGTTAAAAGTGAAAGTAGTTCTCTATTGTAAAAGTAAAAAAGTAACTCCCTGCCAATATTTAGCATGTAATTTAGCCAAAGAAAAAATAAATGTACAAAAATAAACTTTATTATCCGTATTTCACTCTATTTAGACATATGTGGGTCTCATATTATCCAGTTTACCAGTCTGCTGTCACTGTTTGGTTTGCAGCTAAACACGTGAAATACATGCTGAGGCTACTTGGTGGAACCTCCCAGGGGCCACAGGGCCACCACAGAGGGGCTCTTCTCGACAAGGAGCAAGCCCTGTGCCGGACACCCCAGCGGAGGAACAGCAGGCACCTTGTTCATAGAGGCCAGGTCTCGGAGAGACTTCCTGACGCCGCTCCCGAGAATAACCACCCTGCAGTGACAGCACCACTGTGGTCTGAGTGCCACGCCTTCTGCGCCGCCACGCCCAGAGTCCCGACATCCAGAGAGACCTAAGTGCAGAAGACTTTGTTAGTGATTCAAATTAACCAATAACACAGTGTAGTACAAGGTGTAAAACTGCCCTAAATCAACTTAGGACATGGGTCATTTAACTTTCCTGATACTATTCGTTATTCATAAAAATCTTATCTTCTCAGCATAAAAGTGGTTACAGGGCATCTGTTACATGCATGGCCCTGGAGTATAAATGGAGGGACACAGCTATTCTCAAGCAGCTGGGGAAACAATGCTCGTACACGAGGAGCACAAGAGAAAACCAATTCACCATGACATTAATAGTCCCCCAAAAGTGCAAAGCGAGTGGGGTGGGGGGTACTACTTTTGTTTGAGGGTTAAGACGATAAAAAATGTTTTATGAAAGATGAAGAGCTACATGTACAAGAGTCTTAAATGAGTGTGATTTGCAAAGTGGTAAAGGGCTAAGAGAGTCCCGGGCCCAAGATGAAAACGTGGTCACATTTGGAGCTCATCATCCATGCGGGGCTTGGAGGCAGAAGGGAGAACAGGGAAACATGAGTAAGGCAGAAGCAGCTGGAGGCCGAGCTCAAAAACCCAGCACAGGCAGCTCTCCCTGAGTTCACGGATGAGAAGCGAGGAGCTGCCAGGTCCTGAGAGCAGGGCAAGGACCAAAACAAGACTCCGAGAGAGTGGGGTGAGGAGGCCTCGTCCCTGGGAAGAGCAGGGCCCATGGAGACAGTGCACAGGCCCAACGAGAGGGAAGAGGGGGCGCAGGGCACAGAAGGAAGAGAGAACACAAGTGCAGCCACTGGCCGGCCTCATGTGCACCGGCCAGAGAGGCAGTGGGGGCGGCAGGCCCTCGGGGGGACGCAGAAGCCAACGCTGCGGGGGGTCAGCAGCCTGCACAGAGAGCCGGCGTTCCACGACTTCCTGGGGACATCAGATCCCACCACAGAAGGTTCGGTTACCCACGACTACATACCAACACGCTGTTACTCGTTCAAAACTGAAGTGGGATTTTACAGAGCATCAGCTTAACCTGTGAATGGAAAGTGAACCTGAGCGTGGCACACGTAAACCAGCTCACCATTGCTTGCTGGAGGGAACGGCACATTGGGCTGCTTCAGCCGGTAAGAGCAGGCTAGTCGGGGAGGGTTTGCAGGTCCTGGCGGCGGCCCGCGGAGAAATACATGCTGTCGACACTCCAAGCCTGGGTTCACTCTGCGGCTACTGACCAAACCCACGGACGGAACATCCGGAGCATTACTAACCTCATAGCTGTTAGGAATTCGGACGTGAAGAAGGTCGGAAAATGCAGCCACCACACTGCTAATGTTCTAAAACGAGAGTGTGAACACTGTGTCACCCCCGAAGGCAGGAGTGAGCCACAGAGGCGAACTTCAGGTACCTGCTCTCTGCAGGACACAGACCGTGCAAGCAAATCCAACCACTTTCATTCAGACTTAAGAGTCTCAGGAAAAAAAAAATCATTTTAATGGACCAGTATCCCCATCAAGCTTTCCTAAACAGAAATCCTCACGCAGGGACCCCTATTAACACTGAGTATGTGCGCGAGCGTTATAGTATTCTAGCTACAGGACACCGCCGTAAGGAGGGAGCTACACCGCATCAGGTTTCACAGCTAGGCAGAAACTTCCTTCAAGTGGACTCTGTCCAGCTCTGGGCAGAGGTCTGCAACAGCCCACGAGAATGCTGTCACACCAGGGCTGAGTTATACTGACAGCCAAAATGTCCTATCACTGGACCATCAGTATGGTTTCCAATATCCTCACAGAATCAGACAGAAAAAAATTCTCAGCAATTTATTAGTGTTTGATATGAGCAACTGCTACATGAACATTGACACTATTTCTGTAAAAAGTTCTTTTCCATGGCTTCATTTTCTATGTGTAATTATCGAGAGGTTTCTCTCTAAAGGACACACCCTTTAATAAAAACACGACAACACTAACTTCATTTTGCCCCGGCTTCAGCTGAGATCCATGTGATGCTTTATTCAGAGTGCTCAGAAGCAACCCAGACATCCGAATGACTGCTCATCCCAGCTCTGAGAGCTTCTGTCCGCCATGACCCTGCTCTAAGCCACCTGACACTCCTTAAGAATGGGGACACAGTTTATAATGTTAAAAAAGCTATTTCATCTTTACCTCAGCAGCTGTAGGATGCAGAGTAATTGCCACAGATATAAGACCCGATCTGGGACCATTTGGGGACGAACCAAAAGGCGGTGTGAAAAAAAAAGTGCCTGGCTCAGTTTTGATGTCATTCCTTCTAGATTCCAAACCTTAAGGGGGGGGGAGAAAAAAGGGAAGAAGGAGGGAGAGAAGGAAGGGAGGAAGGAAAGATGGATTGAGTACTAATGGCTTTTCAAAATCAAATTATGAACGTTAGTAAACTGGCATACTGTAAAGAAAAATAATTCGGCTGAGTACTTTCCCTACCTTTCCCAGCACTGCTAGGAAGAATCGGAATGATGGGGGATGGCACAGGCTCTGGAGGCTCCTCTTTGACCAAGGACAAATCTGGATATCTGCTCACTTCCATCCCAACCACACTCTCCGGAGAGGATGAGGGGACAAAACTGTCAGGACTGTCCCGATCACCACCGTGATCCTGTATCCTGAGAGAAGAACAAAGATAACATGTCAACATGGGCAAACCCATCACTGGGGCTTCCTGCACAACCCAGCCCTGTCTACGAGTATGACTACGAGGTTCCCTTGGACAATGGCAACGATGTAAGAAGATAAAGAATAGGTTCGGGGCCAAACAAGAAATCTCTCAGACCCTAAGAAACACATTCAACTGTTAAGCAATTTAAACAGTAGGTTTCCTCCTGACGGAACTTCAACATCAAAGTTTAAAGACCTGCCAAAGAAAGAAGACGTTCAGATTACAACACAGTGGAGAAAGGATGAAGACTTACACCTCTGCCAAGTTCCAGATCCCTGAGACGAGGAATAGTCTGCAGCCGGAAAAGGAAAGAGCCTTCTCGCACACCCCACGGGCACAGCCGCAGAGCCCGCTGTGCTTTTGCTCATAGTGGAAACGCAGGGAAAACTCGGTCACTAGAGCCTCATGGGCCTTTATTTTTCCTAACTGATCAAGTACGGTGAAAAGAAGAAGAGAATGGTCTAGCCCAAGAAGTTAGAGGTTAACTAGGGTGACTGAGATCAGAGGGCAAGTGTGGGCTCAAGCGAATGCTATGGGATGCCCCCAAACCTGGGGCCTCCCACTCTCCCCCCACAAAGGAGACCCTGTTACGTGGAGAGAAGCTGAGCAGCAGCATTACGATGAGACCCGAGAGTGGCTTCCAGACGCAGTCCCTGTGACATCCAGTGGTGTCCTGCCCCAGGGCACCACACATGCACACCTAGGAGGCTGCCTCCCACAACTGCTCCCGATTCACAAATCTAGCAACTTCTAGCAATAAGATGCAGGAGAGAGCAAGGAGACCTGGATTCTAAATCTGGATGAGAAACTTCTCCTTTTTGTTCCACAGTCTTCTCATTAGTAAAGTAAGGGACTTAATCTAAATGATGTCTCATCAAATAGAGGGTAGTTACCAGATTATCCAAAAAAGGAATCACCTGATGAAGTACATAAGAGCCTTTCCCAGATCTAACTAGGTGGGTTGTGGTTATCTACTAAGGACGATGGTTTCTCCCCAGTCAGAATCTTGGGTCTAAAAAGCTGATACAAAGAAGTACAAAACTCTGGGCGGGATAGTCCTTAAATTCTCTTCCCTAAAAGCATTCTCTGGTATCGGTGACTGCCGCTCTTTTATTTTAGACATCTGGGAACATCACTAAGTGACAGTGATCTGTGAAGTATTTTGCATAGAGACTCCCGTTGCCTTAATGTCTATTTGGTTATTTGCTGAACTTCCTATACCATCTAAGAATTTAAAAATGTACAAACTAATTACATTTAATAGTAAGAATGTTTTATAAACTAAGTCCTAAAGAAAACTATTCACCAAATTTTTACCCCTTCAATGTTTTTACATGCTATCCCTACATTCTGCTAAATATATGTATTTTTTTAAAAAATGAAATAACTAAAAAATACGTGAGAAAAAAGGAAAAAAGGACCTCTACCTTAATTCTTCCTGATTATTATGAGGTGGTGTTGGCAGGGAAGCTGGAACATCAACGGTCTTTGGGCCTTGAGCAATAGCTCTGGCTAACAAGTCATCCTGGGGTCGAAATGGCAGCTGAAACGGTTTGGGTCCTAGACTTTTGGTAACTGGAAAAGCGAAAACACAGAACCAAAAATAGATTTAGTCAAAACGGATACATGGGGAGAACCTCACACGATTGCCTTTTCACCAGACACAGCTGACAAAGGCACACTCTGCAAAGGTGTACAACTCGGAGGTGTAGCATCATACCTTCATGGCTCATTAATACGCCAGCTCTTCCAGCAAGTTCTTCAGTTGTCGCAAAACCATTTGCCATCTTCTGACAAGCCATAGGAGGTGGTGTAGGAGGAAGAGAGGCAGGGGGTGTTGGAGGATTACTTAAATTATTCTGCTGCAGGAGACCAAAAAATTTTAAATTATATGCTACAGAGCAAATATGCCATGACCTTGCTAAAACTTAGTTCTGTGAATTTTTAGCACACGGAAGCAAGGCTATAGACATGTCATCAAGATGCATCTTCATTCCTAAATGCACACCAAGAAGATAAATAAATGTACAAGGCCAGGAGGTTTTTTGGTGGGAGAAATACTCATGCTCATATGGACAAATTAGCCATTTGCTTACTCTGCCCAGTTTGAGTACTTGAAATTAAGAAGCAAAGTTACATTATTCTATTCTGTACATCTCTTTTCAAATTTCATTGTTATAGCCAGTGAAAGACAGCTTTAATAAATTGTAAAAGTTCTCAAAAATTCCATTATTCAATTCTCATTAAAATATGCCCCAGTTCTATTAAAAAACAAACAAACAACTTAAGAATTTGTGGTCCTAATCCTATAATTACAACTCATATCCTCAATATTAGAATCTGGATTGTCCAAAACCTCTATAAGAAGCAAAAGTCTTAGCAATAACACGGAAATGGCTAAATCATTAACAAATGGGAGTCCCCTCCAAACATTTCTCTCTGCTTAGCATGTCATCAGTTTGTCCTTTGTTGATTAAGTGATCAGTCTCTCAGGGATTGTTGGAATCTACCAATAATACCATGAGAATCAAGTGCAAGGTGAAATTACAAATCTTGCAAAGATCTGGGATTTCATGAAAGTAATGAAGTTGTGTTGGAGAACAGGTTGCATCAGAAGAGAAGGCATTTACAAGAGTTAGGACAGGTTCTAACTGAAGAGAAAAGCCGATAGTGATAATAAATGGAGCATCACAAGAGAATGACTTTAATACTAAAGTAAGAAGAGAAGCCCTCCAGAAAACCGATGATACTCTCAAATATTTTTGCAAAAAGAGCATTTTACATAAGTCAGATGTGAAGTAAAGAATGTCTAATAAGGCTATTATAAAACGTTGCTAAAATAATAATACCAAAAGATAAATTTGAGTTAGTTTGATATTTTAGTTTAAGAATTAATGTCTGGGCGCCTGGGTGGCTCAGTTGGTTAAGCGACTGCCTTCGGCTCAGGTCATGATCCGGGAGTCCCAGGATCGAGTCCCGCATCGGGCTCCCTGCTCGGCAGGGAGTCTGCTTCTCCCTCTGACCCTCCCGGCCCTCCCCCCTCTCATGTGCTCTCTCTCTCTCAGTCTCTCTCTCTCAAATAAATAAATAAAATCTTAAAAAAAAAAAAAAGAATTAATGTCTAGTTATAATTAATGTCTAGTTAAATCATGAGACAAAATACACTTTTCAATTTTTTTCATTTCATTTTTCAAGGAAAATTGCTAACTACTTTTTAAATTCTATTTACTATGTATTTGGATTCATTTTAAGAGTTAATAAGTTATAGGAAAACAGGTATTTTCTCTACCATGGAAATACATAATGGATGTTCTTCACTATTTGTAGTCTTACCTATAAAACATTACAAATATTTATGTTAGAAACTCTTCATCCAGTGAAATTGTCACCTTTTAGCTGAACTAATAAAGTTTAAATGAAACTTGGAAGATTAGATGAAAAACAAGACAAGCTCTACCAATTCTGATATGGTATCCAAAGAGGAAGCAAGGTAAGACCTTGGTGAAGAAACATACCTTGTAGATCAACTGAGAATAGTAATCCGAAACCCCTTCAAGGGTAGCACTGCCAAAAGTTCCTAGAAGTCGGCTCCCACTATTAAATTGGCCACTGCCATAAGGAAGAAAGTGCGCAAAGTTCACTCCAATGATTGGTTCCATTAGAGGGAGCAGAGAGAGCTGCTATTAAAAAACACATTGAAGAGTAATGTACACGGTCAACAAAACAGAGCGTTTCGCAACTTTTCTAAGACCCAAGGCAACTTAGTCCAATAAGGCTTGAGAAAAACAAGACTTAAAAATTTCGAGTATCAAAATGCTGGAGTAAGTAAGTGAGAGAGACCACAGAATCTCTAGGATATATTTAAAAATGAGCTTTATTCTTATCTGTCTTAAAGGGATGCTGCCAGGCATCTAACAAGAAAAACACGTTCCTTATCTTTGCTCAGCAAGAATCGGGGCGTGAAGGGAGGCCAGGTACCCCCAGTGGCACTCTTAGTGGCTGTCTCCCACCTTCTGTAACAACCACAAAGGTGTAAGAATAGAGTTTACTGCAGGGAGACCGGCAGCTGCATTTCCTTGCATCCAGAGTCACAAGTAACACAGACAGGTTTTTCTTGGTGCTGAGGCTGCTCCTTCTGAACACAAGTAAATCTTGACCATCACCTACCAATCCATCTATCTTACTGCCATTTTCGGGTGCCAATAGGATATGGTGCAGTTTTGCTTGCAATTAGGAAGTCTACTAGACTCCTTGTTGAGACATCATTTATCCTTGTAACTACTTTAATTAGGAAATATGGTAATATAGAGAAAATTTCAGTTTTAATAGGGTTGAAAAAGCATTTGATGCCTCACTTGACTTTTTAAAGGAGCTGCTCTAAGCGACTCACCTGCTTTAGGTGGGTAAAGGTGTCGGTGGTGGAGTACATAGCCTGTTTCTCCTCTTCATCCTTCTTCCTTTTCTTGGAGCGAGGTGCAGCCTTCTCCCCTGTCCTCTGAGTCCGTTTGCTTCGAGGTTTCTTGGTTTCACTTCCTCCATCTGTTTTTGGCAATTGGTTGTTGCCACATCCAAAACCACCTTGCATTTGAGCCCCCAAAGTTTGCTAATGTAATTGGAAAGGTTAAGAGATAAGTGAACTATTCACATGCTGGATTTTGCAGTTCATGCTAATCCAGTTCCGTTCTAGGACCCACATTCCTAACAGGGGTACTAAGAGTTGAGGAAAGGCAGTGGCCTCAAATGGTCTGTTTTCTGAAATATCATCCCCTTTCCAAGCATTATTCTCAAGCACAGAAATTGGTAAGCTGCAAAGCTCGAGGAAAGAGCAGAATTCTTAAGTGTGGCTACTTTCCCTCTCAGAGCAAGCATTATTCCTCAGGCGGGACCACAGGGGTGCCAGTGTAGACCAGAGCTCCTCGGTCCTGCTCTCTGGAAGCTGTGGAGGAAGGCGTGCTCTTAGCCAGGTGGCCGTGACAGCCCCTGCACTGCGGTCTTGGGGAGTTATTTTGGGTTCCCCTTAGGAACAGTTGAAATACGAGGTCTGTAGAACAACAGGTAAGTTCCATAGCCTATGCACCTTCGCTGAGAGGAACAGTTAGATCACTAAAAACAAACAACACTGGTCATCGAAATTAGCTCATGATCACAAATGTGATTGAGTAATAACTGCTCTATACTTAAAGTCAATGAACGGGCCTACATATATGCTAGCAAATAACCACCCCCCCTTTTCTTTTAAACCTTTCTCTTTACTTAATGGCTAAGAACCCTGAAGAGGTTCTTAAAGGTACTGCTATCAATATCTAAAAATATGGGAATTTTTTTTAGGGGCTAGTATTTCTAAACTTTACAGTTACACTTTGTTAGATAGGTAACTACAGTTGCTAGACTTATTTTGATGTGTTCTGCACTGAATCTTTGAAGGTTTGAAGATTATAGTTTCCAGTTTTATTCTAACTGGCTTGGAGCATGCATGGCAACATTTTTCTGTAAAAAGGCAAACAGTAATATTTCAGGCTCTGCAGTCCATACAGTACCTATCATAACTACTCAACACTCTGCCCTGCTACCACCAAAGTAACTATAGAGCATTCATTAATGAACAAGTGTGGCCGTGGTCCAATAAAACTTTTTAAATTCATGGACACTGAACTTGAATTTCATATAATGCTCACATGTTGTGAAATATTATTCTTCCTTAGATTTTTTTTTCAACCATTTGAAAATGTAAAAACCATCCTAAGCTCAAAAAAGAAAGGGTAAAAGGTCTAAGCAGGCTCAGACTACCCATCCCAGGATGAGATCAATGGTTCTCAAAAAGCAGTCCCCAGAGCAGCAAAAGGAGTACCACCTGGGGATGGTTAGAGATGCACATTCCCTGGTCCCACTCCAGACTTACTGAATCAGAAACTCTAGGAGTGAGGCTCAGTGCCCTGTGTTTCAATAAGCCCTTTAGGTGATACTGATACATTAAAGTTTTGGGAACCACAAGCCTAGAACTGTGCGCCTCTCCATTGGCTCTTATTAAAAAACACATTCTGATTGGTAAGTCTGTGCTGGAGAATAAGATTCTGCATTTCTTAAAAAGTTCCCAGGTAAGCTCAATGCTACTGATCCCCAAGGGCTGCACTTCTGAGTAGCAAAGACCTAAGAATTTCTTATTGGCTTATGAGATTAATAATGTAGTTGCTTATTAAGTACATTTGGGTCAAGCACTTTAAGTGCATTGCAGACGTTATCTCTAATCCTCACAATTACCCTAAAAAGCACGTATTACTACATTTCAAAGAATACTTCTCATTATAGGAGAGCACGAAGGTTAAAAATCATCCAAATGTCTGCCTGAGATAAAAAGTTAACATTTTAATGTATCTGTGTTCAGTCTTTTACCTATGCCTACATACACTGTGTTAAAACACAATGGAGACACTTTGTATTCTTTTATTTTAGTGGCTTGACATTATTTCCCATGACATTAAACATCCTTATACAGCATAAATTGTAGTGGCTGCAAAAAAAATGGAAAAACAACTCATTCAGATATAGCTTTATAGAAATAATAATTTAATTAATAACTACTGTACTAGACTTTCTTTCTCTTAAATTCTCTCTCTCATTTTTTTCCCTCTACTAGCAGACAGGACATTAGCTATTCATGTGGTTACATCTTTGCGTATTTTAGAATTTTATATTCCTTATGTCAGATTCCTCAATACGTAATGAGCAGGTCAAAGATATGCACCTTTTCCAGACTTTATCAGCAGAATGTGTTTTAACTCTGTTAATCCTTGCAGCAACCCTACATAACAGGGAATAGTATTACTCCTGTGTACAGATGAGGAAATCAAGATACAGAAAGGACCGAACCTGCCCAGATCATCCTCCTGGTAAGTGATGACACATGAACTTAATGCAGGCAGAGTAGGAACCTCATAAACTTTCCAAAAAGGCTCTACCACTCACTGCACAGCAACTAGGAAGGTGCTCTTCTCCTAACCCCAACTTACATGTAAAGAAACAGACTCAGTATGGAGGAAAACTTGGTGTATCCAACTATTGCCACAATAATTTTGCCTGTCGTGTGACTAGAAAGTAAACGGGATTTCGTCATTTGTAAACCGGGGATAATAACCGTTCCTGCCAAATGACTAACTAGTACCTCGGGTAAATGCTCAGCATAGGATACCTACCTGGAATACGGTAAGGCATCACTACCCCTAGTAATAAGGTACCCGACCCCTTGCCACCCTCCTAAATGGATATGAGAATACGTGACACAGTCCAAACATTTATACATATACAAGTGATCTCATTCCTTTTTCTATCCTAACATCCTCTCTATATAACATAATCATCAGTATTAAGACTTAACTTCAATTCCATACACTGAGTACTTATTATGTGCTAATAGTGTAGTAAGTACTGAGAACACAAAGGTGCTCAAGATGCAGCCTATGCCCTTCAAGAAGCTATTTGAGTGGTATTATAAAAACTGCTATGTGAGCACATGGGCATCGACACATCTGAGAATGGTTGAGCTGAGAAAGGTGTGGGGAAGATGATTCTAGAACTGAGTTTTAAAAGAAAAGAAGACGTTGGCCAGATGTGAAAAAGAAAGGACAGCAACAGGCAGAAACAGCAGCATGTGGTGAGATCAGAAAGACCTGCAAGGGGATTGCAAGTAGCTCAGTATTCCTAGGGGGACAGAATGCAGTGGAGAAAGTGGTTAGAGACTGGGCATATTTGGTGGCGACAAATATGACTGAAGAAATATTACCACTGGAGTTTACAAGTTACCGGACTCTATCACTCCAGCACTCAATCTCTCCAAAATGGTCAAACACACAACTAAGAGAAAACAAAGAGTAAGACAACACTTTTGCTAAAAGAACGGCTTCATTAGCAACCTTAAAATTGAAAATCTGAGCGAAATATACCACTTCACCCCATTCAATTAAGAAATGAAAACTGTACAATCCCAACTGAGAAGCACTACAGGGAAAGCTTTAGGAATACGCCAGTAAGGAAGCACGAGCATTCAAGCAGACCAACCTTACAACCTGGAAACCCCAGTCTGGGAATAGCTCAGGGAAGTTCACTGAAATGCAGGGGATGGAATCTTGTAAAGGTATATTTTCAAAGAACCTCTTCAAACAAAAAAAAAATGAAAAAACAAAAAAGCAAACTCAATGTTTTGTATCTTAAAAAGGGAGAATATTGACACAAGGAAAACCATAAAGATAAAATAGTATAAGATTCCATTTGTATAAAATCAAGTATTAATACACTGCAACACAATGGATTCCCAACACGGGTTACCCGAGAGGCGAGTCCCCCCGGGTATTAGCGAGTGCAGGAGCTGTCTTCTGTACTTCGAAGAGGTTAATGGAAACTGCATACTGATTTGCAATAAAGATACACAGACATTCACTTTTTGCCTTAGTTAGATCAGCTCAATGTGGTAATAATCAGCTGACAGGCACGTGTTACATATTAAATGCATTAGTACATGTCTTTGATTTTTGAAGAAAAAGTAAACAAATTATGACTTAATATGGGTTATGGGTATGAGTCAAAACATGGGCTCCTCAGAGGTAGAAACAGCAAAATTAGAATTTGTCCTTTAGAGTAAAAAGTTGCAAAATCTTGTTGAAATTAGTATCGTGGTTGGCACTAATCGGCTTAACTGTAATTGAAAACGAAGGGGAGACAAGGAAGTTGTAGTTTTCAGGGAGCACACTTACCAATCCTTCGACTGGGTTCTGCCTCTCAACTAGTTTGTTATCCTTTGTACAGTCGTCTTCTGAAGAAAAGCTGCCTTCAGGTTTTTGACTGACAAGGGAAGATGATTTCTTATTTTTCAGCAGATGCTTCAGAAGCTCATTGCCCGCATCTCCCTTGGGAGCCGGGGCCCCAGCAGACTGGGGAGGACTCTGCCCTGAGGAGACAGGACCAGCCACCACTCTTTCTTCGGCCTTACTGCCTGTCTGTTCCTCGGGCTCAGGCCCATCTTGGCCCGGGCACTGCTGCGCCTCAGCCGCCTCTAGTTTGACCTCCTCAGCTGGGGCAGGGGTCTCCATGGACAGCTTCTCCGCCTCTGGGTTTGCATAAGTCTGTGGATTTGGAGTTCCCTGTGATAAATCACTGTGGGGCAGCTTGTTTTCCAATTCTGTACATAGCTGGCCGGCTGCCGTGTTGGGAGCTGACGGGCAGACAGGCTCCGCTGACTCGGGTTCGACTTGCGGAGGGAGCTCGCCAGGCGTGTTCACTGTAGGTGTGGAGGTAGTTTCTGAGATACTCGGGGTCGGTGGAGCAGTTATATCTGAGTGGGGGGTGGATGGCGCCCTGGTGGATTCCACATCCTCATCTTTCTTCTTCTTTCTTGTTCTTTTCTTTTTCCCTTTTTCTTCTGGGATTATGTCGGAATACAACTGGATGAGAGACTGGGCTGATCCTGGATAACTTTGTCCATGGGTTGCTGCAGGGTCTTGGCCACAAGGGAGACTGCTGTTAGCGACTGCAGGTGCTGCAGGTAAAGCAGGTGTAAAAGGAGGCCTCACTGGGGACTGCTGGAAGCTGGCCCCAGAAAGACCTCCATGTACCTGCTTGACAGAATGGAAATTTGGGCTTCCACCCGGAATCGATGGTGAATCAGGAACGAAGGAGGGAGGTCCTATCTGCCTTCGCTCACTGGTTTGCATGAAAGTCTGGGCGGGAGGGGAATTAATAGACCCCTGTTGCATACTCTGCGGCTGTGAGCCCTGCCCCATTTGCTGTTGGTGCTGTGGAGACTGCTGAAGGGGCCTGGGAGGCTGGGGAAAGTCACAAGGCAGCTCAGAACTGTAGAACGGAATCTGGGAGCGCAGCGAGCCGTGCGGCTGCATCCCCACCCCCTGCTGCAGAGCTCTCTGTCGGTCTACCTCTTGCATGAGCTGGATTCGTTGTCTTTCCTGCTGTTCTCGTAAACGTTCCTTTCGTTCCCGTTCCTGGAAACTTTCACTGAAGGGGTTATTGTCATCAAATTCCACCCGTGGTGGTGGTCCACTCTGTGGATTTGCACTAGACACCGTCCCTGGTGCTGGCGTGCAAGTTCTTATTGGTAACGGGGCCACGGGAGGCTGAATCCTAGCAGGATTGAGGGGGAGGTGGGCAGGAGCACTGGAAGGCTGCCAGCCAGGTCCACTCGGCATCCTAGCAGGGCTGGACTGCCCCGCAACGACCGCTGTGTGCTGCTGGTGCTGCAGCTGCTGTGGCACCAAGGGGAAGCTGGGCTGGCTCATGGCAGGTGCCGTGGCACCTGGGACCAGGGGCGGCTGCGGCTGGACACCTGGCATCACGGAAGGCGGGGCCATGGCGCACTGCTGCTGCTTGATCCGATAATCTTCAATCAACTCGGCATGCTCCTTCTGCTGCTTACGGATCTGGAATCAAAAAGTCAGGCTTACTCACTTATTTATACCGCAGGTATCAAACTAGATCACCGGCTGAGGATTACGGTGGGGGTTATATATGAGGCAGATCTTGCGGACGCAAAAGTATTTTGTTCAGGCAGTGGCAAAAAAAAGAAAAAAAACTGGATCGATAAGCACTAACGAAAGACTGCGGATCTTTTTAACAACAGAATCTTCCTAAATCATTTGTAAAACTTCTTTACATATGATATACCAAAAACAAATTCGAAATATATTTTTCTGAAATAAATACTTTAAAAACCTTACCACGAAAGTCATAAACTATTTAAGCTACACATCAAAAAGTAAAATAGGACAATAAACAAAGGCTACACAGGAATCAGCAAACTGACCTGTCTTAGAAGTTACATTAATACACAAGGTCAGAATAACCAAGATTTAACTCAAATTTGAACCATTTAAAACAAGTTTTCATTTCTTTTTTTTTTTTTAAGATTTTTTATTTATTTATTTGAGACAGAGAGAATGAGAGACAGAGAGCATGAGAGGGAAGAGGGTCAGAGGCAGAAGCAGACTCCCCGCCAAGCAGGGAGCCCGATGCGGGACTCGATCCCGGGACTCCAGGATCATGACCTGAGCCGAAGGCAGTCACTTAA
This sequence comes from Mirounga leonina, assembly GCF_011800145.1. Taxonomy (NCBI): domain Eukaryota; kingdom Metazoa; phylum Chordata; class Mammalia; order Carnivora; family Phocidae; genus Mirounga; species Mirounga leonina. The sequence continues at coordinate 1,073,253 of NW_023270680.1, forward strand.
CCAACTGAGCCACCCAGGCGCCCCACAAGTTTTCATTTCTTAAGTATACAAAAATCACAAAAGATATTAAAACAAGATGAAATACTAGCAGGTACACCACCCCGCCTCCCAGTTAAAAAGACTAGATTGGTGAAACTCTTCGAATTTAAGGGATCACATACTCAAATTATAATTTCTAAAAAATATACAAAACTCTGAGGTAATATTTGAAATAGTTCCTAATATAATGACTGACTCGTGTCCATTAATTCATTCCAAAAACCCTTGTGCCACCACAATGTACCAGATGCTACGGACAAATATCAATAAAGATGCAACCCATGTCCTTAGGATGCACCTTGCTCAGGAAGGGGAGAAGGTGATGCCCGGTGTTACCTGTGTCCTCTGTAACCATCCAATTTGAGATGTATATTATACTAGTACACTGAGGCCAGCAGCTCTAATGGTTTTTCAACTTATTTTCTTCAGTTTCCCAGACAACTAGCATGTTCTCTGCACATAATATGGTTTTGGTGGGTCTCCAGTGGCTGTAGAACTATCTAATTTTCTTCTTTCCTGACCAGGTGCCTGGCTGGAACTGAGGGATTACCATGGGACTGGTGAAGCAGGAGTACAAGTATTAGGAATACAGAAAGGGGGTCATCCATGCCTTTCCCATGACATTTTAAAATACTTTAAAACATGTTATCAGCTGCTTATCTTAATGGGATTACACTGGATTGTTGGCAACTATACAGTAACAGATGATGTGTTCCATTTTCCAAGTACAGTATTAGCTTCTAAATAGGATTTGATCCATGGGTATGCAAAAGCCAGGCCCTCATCATAAGGAATTTATAGAAAGACACCAGCAGGCAATAAAAGTGCTAAAATTATTTAGTAGGAAATACCTACCATTAAAAGAATTTCACTCACAACAAACATGGACCCATAGAGTAAATTTAGAGAGAAGAACCATCTCATTCCAGAACTGTCCTAGTTTTAAACAATAGGGATTACATTACAATCACCTTACTGTTGGAACATTATTGTGGTTGCTATGGCTTGGAAATGAGACATCTGAACCAAAAAAAACCCAACTGAGAATCAGCTAGGAGCGAACATGTCACCTACCTCTGTGAGGACTCAAGAGACTCTTGTTGTGTAAGACAGTGACAATACTAGCTTCTTCAGAAGTTGTAGAGAAGGTTAAATAAGACAACATACTTGAGTATGTTTACCAGAGTCTTCACTACACTGACAGTACTCCAAGTTTTATTAAGTCAATCTACTCTGAACTCCTCCTTTTCTACTATTAACATTTGGATTACTTCTCAATTTTCTTTAAAAAATTAAAATTGATAAAAAGTAAAACTGACATTTAGAGATTAGAGTAGCCATCACCACAGTCAAGATTCAGAAGAGCTCTGTCACCCCCAAAAAGTGTCCTCATGCCACCCACTTATAGCCAAACCCTCCTTCCCCCATCCCTAAGCCCTGGCAACCACTAAACATTGTCCATCCTTACAATTTTGTGATTTCAAGAATGTTATATAAGTGGAATCTGTATATAACCTTCCAGAATTAGCTTCTTTCACTCAGCATAAGGCTCTTGAGATCCGTCCAGGTTATTCTATATCAATAGTTTGTTTTTTTTAATTGCTGTGCACTATTTCAGTGTATGGACATACCAGAATTTGTCTAACTATTCATCACTGAAGGATACCTGAGTGTTCCCAGTTTTTGGTGACTATATGAGTAGAGTGGCTATAAATATTTGTATACAGGTTTGTATGTGAACCTAAGTTTTTAATTCACTTGGGTAATTACTAGGAGTGGGCTCTTAACCCATTTTGAACACTTCTAATGTTTTACTTTAAATAAAAGTTTAAATTTTACTTCTTTTTAAGTATAATTATTATTTCAGTATAAGCATTTTGAGAAACATCTGGTTTATAATGGAAGGTAATAGCAAAATGGTTTCATTTGGGACACCTGGGTGGTTCAGAGGGTTAAGCATCTGCCTTCAGCTCAGGTCATGATCTCGGGGTCCTAGGATTAAGCCCAGCGCCAAGCTCCCTGCTCAGCGGGGATTCTGCTTCTCCCTTTCCCTTTACCCTTCCCTCCCACCCCGCTTGTGCTCGTGCACTCTCTCTCTCTAATAAATAAATAAAATCTTAAAAAAAAAAAAAAAAGGTTTCATTTTTCAGGAATGTGTCTTTTACATAAGATATACCAATGTATTTTAAAACAAAATATTGAGGGGCGCCTGGGTGGCTCAGTTGGTTAAGCGACTGCCTTCGGCTCAGGTCATGATCCTGGAGTCCTGGGATCGAGTCCCGCATCAAGCTCCCGGCTCGGCGGGGAGCCTGCTTCTCCCTCTGACCCTATCCCCTCTCATGCTGTTTCTCTCTCTCTCAAATAAATAAATAAATAAAATCTTTAAAAAAAAAATAAAATAAAATAAAACCAAAATATTGAGAAGAAATAATAAAAACACCCCATATGAAAAAGAATAACCAGAATACTTCACATTACCTGTTCTAGCTGTTTCTGAACCATGCTTTGCTGTTCGGTAACATGCTTGAGTTGTTCTGCATCCTCTTCTGGAAATTCACGCCCAGCTTTCTTGGCAGTACGTTGTTTTGCTGAAAGGGCTTTCTTAGATTTTCTGTGTGCACCAATTTGTTCTTCAAGATACTTCTGCTGCATCTGAAGAAGCTGTTGGGTCTCCTGAAGCCATTCTTCATACTGCTTACGCTGTGAATCATCTAAGGAAAAAATGAAAAATTCATCTGTGTTAATTTTCTAAAGGATCCAACAATGTAAAAGTTATACAAATCCATTTTGTAAGGAAATGCAGTTTTACCATGACCTTGTCTTGTAATAGGTGTCATTAAAACATAATACTAAATATTAGACCATAATTTAACTTTATCAAATAGGAGACTTTAGAAAAACATTTATTTGAGGAAAGCGAAATATGCATGTTCCTAGTACAGCGTTAACTTCATACTCAGAAATACTATAAATCCAATCTTTGAAAAACAGAAGACTTTTATCTAATGGAATGCTTTTCTCTAACCCACATGCCATACTATCTATTAAGTTATATATGTATTGTTATTAATTCAACTTTACAGAATGTAAATAATTTTGGTTTTTTTAAAGACATTTTTTAGAAATGTTTTGTTTTGAAGAAACAAAGTTGGGTATACATTATCACCAGAGCATGGATTAGGTATCATTTCCCATGCTAATTTTCCTAAGCTTATAAGGTTTTCTTATTTCTTAAAAGTGAAAAAATACCCTAAACTTTGCGGAAGGGAACCTAAACTCTTTCAGAGGGGACCAACATGAAGTCTATGTTTCATAAAGGAAATACGTAAGTTAAAAACATTGCTAACTTTTATGAATTTTGTAATTTATATTTCTATAAATAAGCAAAGGTATGGAATAATTATTAACCAGGTAAAATCTTTTCTACTTTTATGACTGTCATAAATATCTCCCCAAATAGTTATATCTCTTCATTTTGTACCAATATTCCTTCTTTATTCTTTAAGGGCACTTTACGTCACTGATGCCAAATCCCAAAAACAAAAAAAAAAGTCATCTTATGGTAGTAAAATTCAAAATATACCTTTTGACTCACTATAAGACAAAGAAATGAATAAATACAATTCCAAGAAGGACATTAGCTGAAAAATTACATCAATGATAACAGAATATTGTCATACAGTAAGAATCCAACCAAAGCCAATGGGCACAGTAAAGCCAGAAAAAGCCAGTTGGTTATAGCAGTATACTTGTTTTTAATGCATATATGTACTCAAATTATAATTATGATTAAATGCAGGGGTTAATTTCAAAAGGCCAGACTTTGGGTTTGTTCCTAAACCCAGAAGTTCCAGTACATGTATGAACTTGAAATCTAGTCTACTAAATTTGAAGGGCATTTTTCAAGAACAGGCTTTTTCACAAGATTTCAGAAGTTCTGCTTCTGGTAGAATGAGACCTACCGCAAGGAAAGCCTTTCTGGTTTCTGGAACCAGGAGAGCAGAGGTGAGCAAAATGAAAAATAATGGTGAAAAAAAAGTTAGCTAAACAGTCTGAAGATTTCAGAAAGGTTCAGTTTGGGGAGAACTTTAAACACTATCCTGAACCACCTTGGGACCCCTGAAGATAACTAGAAAGGATTCCGTGGCATCCTGCATCCTTGACCTTCACACCATGCTGCTAACCCAACTTATTTCTAAGCCTATTCCCTTCGTTGTTCCCATTTAGTGTCCTTGTCACTTAGGCAGACAGTCATTAGAACAAGAAGTGGTTTAATTCTACAGATTGTAAAGTGCCCAATCTATATATAAAAATAGCAACAACAGTATTGAAGAGAATGGGGAAGACGGTTTTTCTGTATTAAAATATCGATCTCTAACTAGAATTCTTCATGCACAGAGAAAAAGAGCAATGAAAACACATGCCTTCAGAAACAGATTTCTAATAGGGCAGGGATGTTCCATAAAAGATGAGGGCACTTAGACTTAAAATAACACATCTACACTAACTCCAATTTTGTTTGTTTGTTTAGAAGAACACAAATATAGCGCAAACAAGCAATCCCCAGAGAACACATAACTTATTAGATTCATACTTACTGACAAAGCCTGGACCAAAATTTGGAGGATTAGGCCTAGAAATCTGATGTGTTATACTGCCATCCTAAAATAAGTAAAATTTACAAATAGGTTTATTCCACATTTCAATTAAAGGGGGGAAAACTTAAAAAAAGAAACAGAAAAAAAGAAAAAAAGAAATGGAAGGAAAAAACCCCTTAATTTCCTAAGACATTTTTAAAGCTTTGATTTTTATAAAAAGTAGGATGAATTTTGTGGTGACAAACTAATTTCTGAAAATTTAAAACTATCTCTGAACTGTTTTATTTTCTAGATTTTAGTTGAAAAACAATTATGTTTGAGGTAAGGGATTACTCATCAGAAATATAGTATCAGGGCAAGTCAAATATCATTAGTCCTTAGCTAGAGATCCACATAAAATCCCACTTTTTGATGAAGTCTACCTGGCTTTTTCTGCAATTAAGACATAAATATGGGTTCCAGATTTACTAAAATCCACTCTATAACACAAAGTTATTCACAAACAAGAACTACTGTCCCTAACATGCACAAATAATAAAATATACACTTACTAAAAATATTAGTCTTATTTTCTAATTAAATATCTTGTTTCTTCCAGGGAGACTGACTAAATAGTTATTAACCTAAAAATTCCCTGGCAATACTCTGATAAATAAAATTAACTTTGAAAAAAAACATTTACTCAGCTGTTTCAAGTTCTGTTAGACATGAGCTGCACACAAGGTAACAATTATCAACGTTCCTAGCAGCCAGAATACTTCTTGTAATCCTTATAATACTGCAAAGAAGTGGTGTAACATTTGCAAGATCAGAAAACAGGGGTTAAAGACCTTGCCCAATGTTGCACAGTAAATTCATAGTGGAACTGAGATTTTTTTTTTTAACTCCACTATGAAGTCTATGCTTTTTCCACTGTATCAGATGGTACTCTCTTCTTTTAATAATGAAAAGAATATAATTATCAGCATAGTAAATCTAAGGCACAACTGTCATGGCAAAAAAGAAAATTTCAAAGACATATAGTAAGTAGCTTTCTCTTTTTTTTTCCTAGGCAGGTAACTTAAAAAAAAAAACAAACAAGCACCTTATATGTGCTATGGCGAGCACTGTGAATTGTTATGTAAGACTGATGAATCACAGACCTGTACCTCTGAAACAAATAATATATGTTTAAAAAAAAAGAAGATAGTAGGAAGGGAAAAATGAAGGGGGCGGAAATCGGAGGGGGGAGACGAACCATGAGAGACTATGGACTCTGAGAAACAAACTGAGGGTTCTAGAGGGGAGGGGGGTGGGAGGATGGGTTAGTCTGGTGATGGGTATTAAAGAGGGCACATTCTGCATGGAGCACTGGGTATTATACGCAAACAATGAATCATGGAACACTACATCAAAAATTAATGATGTAATGTATGGTGATTAACATAACATAATAAAATAAAATTAAAAAAACACCTTATGAAATGAACAGTTCTACTTTCCTGGACACTGCTTGACACTAGACATTTAAATATTACACTTAAAGCTGATTATTATGAATGGAAAATATCTTAAAAAGCTAAATTATTCCAAGGAATAAATAGCAGAACATGACTATCGACAGCCAAGTCGAATGATTACAGTCATTATTTTGCAGTTTCACATGTTATGGATTAATTCCAAAATGCAGGACATGAAAATGTTCTTGTGGAGTTGAAAGTAAATAAAAGTAAAACCCAAAACCCTAAGCATTTGGTTTCCCTCCAAGTGACTTTCTAACTCGTAAATATAGGGGTCCTTTTCAGAAACTGTCAATTTTTTTAACCTCAGTTTGGCTTTCCTTTAAAAAAAGTAATAAAACGTCTTTATTTCTGCTGAGCCGAGAATGCACTCGGCAGGATTTTAAGGTTTCTACCGCTCTCTGCAAGTGGCCTCCCTCTAAAGAGTAGGGTTTGGTGAGACACACAGGACAGCGCCCCCTCTCGGGTGACTAGCGACAAGCAGCAGTACCTGCACGAGGGCCTGTGGGAGCAGACTCTGCCCTTCACCAGCCTGAGCTCCCGTCACCGACTGGCCCATAAAGGGGAACCTGTGAAAAGAAAGTTCCAAGTATCAAAATGAGGAGCATTTGGAATGATAATTATTTTAAGTGTTTAATAATTTCCTCTTCCAGGGGAGAAAGAGCAATGGCATCAAAACTATGTACAAAAGCCCCATTTTGTGGTGTCTGCCCATGTTTAATCCCCACCCTGCAGCTCTGAGGTGTGGACTCTTTCTACTCCCGTTTCATTTATGATGAGAGGAAGACTCAGAGATTACTTAACTTCTACCACAAGAACCAAGCGGCTGGGATAAGAAGCCAACTAGGCTGCTCCCGGGGCTTCACTCTCTATTACAGGTCTCGCTATGCCTTAAAATAAAATTAATTCAAGTCTTCATTTACTACATACATTCTTAGAAAATTATTTCTTGTTTCAATTATTACTGGCGGAGAGTGGGGGGAATGGACAAATTGGTGAAGGCAATTAAGAGGTACAGTCTTCCAGTTATAAAATAAAAATAAGGAACAGGGAGGTGAGAATGTAAGCCGAGGGAATATAGTCAATAACACTTTAACAACTTTGTATGGTGACAGATGGTAACTAGACTTATTGTGGTGACCATTTCATAATGTAGATAAATATCAAATCAGTATGGTTGTGCTTCTAAAACTAATACAATACTCAAAGTCAATTATTCTTTAATAAAAAAATAATTGGTAGCTTATTTTGTATTCTAAAACAAAAGATGTATCTCAATTTAAAAGTTTCATACATTTTTGTACATTTCTATGTCTAATGTTAAGGCAAATCAAAAATTTGTCACTGACCAAGAACAAATCTATATGGTTAAAAATGTCCGGCAGGGGCGCCTGAGTGGCTCAGTTGGTTAAGTGTCCAACTCTTGATTTTGGCTCAGGTCATGATCTCAGGGTCGTGAAATGGAGCCCGGCGCTGGGCTTAGAGCCTGCTTATGATGCTCTCTCTCCTCTCCCTCTGCCCCACGCCACACCCCGCCATAAGTGCACGCCCTCTCTCTCTCTAAATAAATAAATAAATAAAAATGTTCGGCAAAATGTGACTTATTCTAATTACAGCTATAAAAACTTCATAGAAACATTACTGCTTTAATGAAAACACTTCCTCCAGAGTTACCAAATGCTTTAATATAACAAGCATAATTTCCAAATTATGTATAAAATATTATACATTAGTATTATACTATTACAATTTAGAGCATATGCTTTTAAATTTTTTTACTCAGGTTTTTTTTTTTTTTTTAATTTATTTATCAACCCCCTGTCCCCCCTACAACCCTCATCTGGAATGATCTCTGGATGCAAATACCACAGTCTATCATCCTCAGTCAACACAGGACACTGCTTGAAGGAGGGACCATCACCACTTCTTCAAAGCACTCAGCAGAAGAGTAAACAACATCCTAAGACATAACTAATGTACCAATGTGTCTCTCACTGGTTGAGGTGTCAATGCTGAAAGATCAGGGGTCTGATTCTGAGGCTTTTTTTTTTTTTTTTTTAAACTTGAGGTCCCTACTTTAAGTGCGAATGAAATTGGCTTTTCCTTCTATTTTGACTATGGCAGCAAACTACACTATTATTAGCAGCACCATGACTTTATCACCAGAATTCACATTCATAACAAAAGTTGCTGCACATACCTGATTTGGTCACTTAGGTTCATCATTACATACTATGAAATAATGGTAGTTATTAGACTTACTGCTAAATTTGTTAATGCATTAAGAAGCACATATATCGTAATTTTAAATTTAAGTAACTATTTCAAATATAACTGATTTCCCTGTAATGCTACATCTTTTGGTTTTGCATACAAAATGTTGAGAGGTAATTCAAAGGTTTCACTGGATTGTCAATAATGTTCATGACAAAAAAGTTAAAAACCCCTGTGACAGAGAAATTGTGGTAATAGATGCCATGTAATAATGAAAATCATTAGAGACTACTATCTCTACTTTGATCTCAACAATGCTTCTGGACCATTTCCAAAGTATCTCAACAACTACGAAGAAATATACCTTTAAGGCTTCCCAATTTACCTGAAGTAAACACGTTTATCTTAAATTCATGTAGATTTTATATTCAATTCCATAATTACCCATAATCCTTTTTGTGAAAAAAAGTTCTTCAACAAGGTAATTAGGTTAAACTGAGGCTCCATGCTTACTCTCTTGACAGATTCTCAACCGCAACACACATCAGAATAATTCATGGTGCTCATCAAAAATACATATACACCAGCACCATTTCCAGATACTCTGAGATTCAGGAGATCTGCAGGTGAGTCAATGAACCTGAACTTTTAAACAACTACCACATAATTCTGATGGCGGTCCATAATCAAAACTTAAGACAGACTGCCCAGCAGCTATCTAATATACCTTCAGGAGCATACTCTAATTTCAGAAATCCAGAATCTAATAATTCTTATAGTCCTGTTTAATGCATAATTTCCACTTCTCTGCTAACAGTGAAAAGACTTACAAATTCTCCAACTGCTAACTTTCAACCATCCTCTTGACTTTTCCTTTCCTGATTCAAATTCAGTCTGGGGACATTTTATTTTAGAAATAAATTCACAGTTGCCTTAACCACTGGGGATCTTTACTGAAATGTCCCACTTTTTTCTCTGCATTGTTCCTTTGATGGAATAAAAAATACTCACAGGCTTAAATAAGCTATCTTCTTTTCTCAAAAGAGCAGTTAAATTTCTATTTTCCTGTTTCATATTCTCATCTTCCTCTATTTTGGATGAAAGATCTCTGTCTCAAGAAGCCTTTAGTTAGATTAACTATTCTAAAACTACTTAAAAAAACACACTTAAATACCCTGATTTCCTGATTAATGAAGTCAACCTTCCAATCATTCCCTGATCTTTTACCTTGAAACTAATAGAAATTAAATCCTTACACTTGTAAAACATTTTACATTTGATCATATCCAGCTGACATCACAACCAATTTAAGTATTTACTGTTCATTCCTAGAACACAGGTTTTTGAGTTACTGTATGTTTTTTCCAGAAACTAGTAATAATTCATGTACTTCTTGATGCACAGTAAAAATGAGAAATGTCTTCACCTACCTGTTCATAACCATGGGTGGCATGCCCATATTGTTTTGTGCCATTACTTTATTTATGCCTTTAAGGGCCACCATTTTGGCTTTCATTATAGGATCTGTAATTGCATCAAAATCTAAAGAAGAAATATTTTGAAGTTACTTATTTCATAGTACTTGGTTCAAGTTAACACTAAGAGGTAATTTAACTATCACAAACATCGTGTAATTTATAGACTCTTATTCCTTATTATAATAATTGCTGTTATAGGTTTCTGTACTAAGGAATTATGAGATAATAAAAACCTCATCCTGAATCTAAGCTCATCTCACTAATCCATACTTGCATAATGCTTGCATACCTCAGTCATGCAAAAATCAGAGCAAGAAGCTTGCCACATTTAAGGGAGACGGTAGCAATGATATAAAGCAATGCGATTCCTTTCCATCCAAAATTTTGCAATGCTGATCAGAATGGCTTCTTTAGTAATGCAACATCATAAACAAGCAATTACCATTATTTCCAATACTAAGGAATTCCACTAAGCCTAGTTGTCGCTTTTTAAAAGAAAAATGTATCTATTTCTTGAGGGTATACCTTTGCAATAAGGATAGACTACTGGAAAAAAGACCTCTTTGCATATAGATGAAAAAGAAATGCCCCCCCCATGATAAAATTGGTAATGCCTATAGGACAGAACGTCAGTTTTACTGTTTAGAAGAAAGCATTCCTTTGACACATGCGCTTTGACTGCAAATTCTTACTACTGGAGGCACTCCAGTATTTTAATTCCATTGCTATTTTATGGTTTTTGGTTTTTTTTTTTTTTTCCAAATTAATAAGGTACTGGATATAAGTTAAAGAGCTTTATATGAAAAATTTTGCCAAGCATTTATCATACACCAAAGACAGCAAGACGTTTATTTCTATCATGACTTCTTTAAATTCATTTTTCAATGACTCTGAAAATACATGGTAATAATGGTTAGAGGGAACTAAAGGAGATGAGTCTGATTTCTGTTAAACAATACCGTAAGTAATAGAAGTGAGAAGGTCTGAAACTCAGAGCTTTGAATCTCTTGATCCCTGGGAGGACTTTATTGCTTTCATTTTAAAGCTGAATGAGGAACAAAAATATGACCCTCACTGCTCTGGTCCACATGTAATTTTAATACCGAAATCTTGGAAACTTACTGCATGCCACCCTAATGCCCACAGCAATTACTGAAATCCAAGGGAATTCCTACCGATATTAGGGAAGAATGGCTCTGACCGCTGACGAATCATGGCTTGCATCTGTCTCTGCTGTTGTTGTTCTTGTCTCTCTTGATCCAGAAGATCCTGTAGAAGTAGAGGCTGTTCCTCTAGAAGGAGGGGCCTCTCTCTATTCTGCTGGGCTAATGTTTGAGGGATCATTAGCTGCTGGGGTCCAGACATGCCACTGGTACCAGCCTGGTTTGTTAGAGGCACAGTTTGATTTGTAGGTTTTCCTGTCCCAAAACCGTGATTAACTGCTGACTGCCCCTGAATGAATCCTGGATTTACCTGCACACCCTGAGGAAAAGTATGGTTTACTCTAGAGACTACTGCCACATTAGAATTCACGGTACTATCCAAAACGTGACCAGGCGGTGTCATCAAAGGAGGTGGCAAACTCGACACGTGATTGGATGGTGAGGCTGGCAACGCTGGTGGTGGAGATCCCAACGGCCTAATGTCTGCATTATCGGATTTTTCATGAGCAAGTAAACTCGAGAGAACTGGAGTTGCTCCAGTTATGCCACAAGAGTTTATTACATCCTCAGCGGGCAGCGGAGGAGCGGAGCCACGAACACCACTGGTGTTGGAGCCAGCAGTTTCTCGATTAGTTCTTTTCTCAAGTAGATCTGTACCACAGGACTGCAAGGAAGCCTTCTCTCCATCATTTATGTCTGTGTGAGCAGAAGCTTGTGAGCAGGGAGTGTCAACATTATCCTTACTCTCATCACTTTTCTCCCTTCCGCATTTGGTTTCCCCTTTAGAATTTGGAGATGGTACTTCTATTTTTATCTCACCGGTACCCGCGGATTTTTTCCACGGAGAATGTTTATCAGGAGGAACCACAGTTTTGTCCTCTTGCTCCTTTTTTTTTGGTTCAATAGATACACATTGATTATCTATCTTATCATCAATCGGAACACTAAGGTCTAGTTCCTCATTAAACATGCTTTTCTTATCTCCTAGGTCAAGTTCTGGATCTGTATATGCAATGAGATCAAATTCTCCCGACTTTAAGAGGTCATCCAGGTTGGGATCATTAGTTTCCAAATTACCTAAAGTATCCAATTCATCTCCCTTGCCATCCTCTGTATCTAGATTTAAATTTTCAAGATCTTCATCATCCAAGTCTTTGACTTCAACCCCCTCAAGATCTTTAACATCTAGTTCCTTTACAGATGGGTCATCAGAATCAAGTTTTTCTTCGAGACCATCAGAAGATTGGGTGGTTATCTGTAAATTATCAGGTGTTGTTTCAGCTGGTGTAGATGCTGACAAAGAGGCCTCTGAAAATTCACCACCTAAGGGATGGGTTAGAGACCTCATGACCATAGAAGATGAATGAGCAGGATGACCTTGGTCTTGCTGAGATGGTGGCACTTGTTCCAAACTTGGATGCAAAGGTAGCTGAGTTGGTAGACCTTGAGAAGGTCGTCTCAAAGGCTCTGTGTGTCTAGGGCCTGGAAAGTCGGGCCGGGGAATGAAGTTTCCATGTCTTGGATGAGAAGGTGCCTCTATAACGCTGCCAGGAGAAGCAGTGAAGGGCAGCCGTGGCCTTCCATCAGGGGCCCGATGCCTCAATTCAATAAATGCTTGGCCCAGTATGTTATGCTGCTGAACCGTCAGACTCTGTGGTGGAAAATGCTGAGGAAGGCCAACTGGATTATTCATTTGTGAGTTATTTAAAGGCCTCGGCATATCTACAGATATTGATCTTCTCAGTTGTGGAGGAACCCCAGATCCTTGTATTTGTTGAGGAGGTACAAGGAAGCGTTCCTGACTTGACAGGGTACCATGACTACCTCCTGGAAATCCAAATCTAAAAAAAAAAGCAGATCATTAAGAATCATGTTGATTTTAGAGTTAGGTTGAAAAAGGAAGAGCTTGAGGTTTAACTCATATACAAAATTAATGTTGCCAAATACAACAACTTAGCAAAACAAAATTATTACCATTAGAAAACACTTACAAAGTATCTATATGCAAGTAACTTTTACTAAGTACCCTATAATGCTCACCATATCTGAGCTCTAAAGGCATATAATCTAACTGCCAATAAGCAGATGGAATCAAATGTTTAGAAATAAGTGTAATACTACTGGAGTTGAGTAAGTCTCTTTTTTCTTTATTTAGGGAGGCTGGCTGTAAGGGAAGGCTGATATGGGGGGGATGCTTGAAGAAGGCAGGTGGTCTAACAAATTATACTAGAGAGACTTCTAGGTCTGTCCTTGAGAAGACAAAGGCACAGGTATGATGACTGGATAGACTAATCTATTTGCTTAAAGGGAATGAGGAAAGGAAGCAGCAAGAGATAAAGAATGCCAGGCATCACCTGTAAAAACTTAGATGAATAAATTACAGGACTATTTTTATTATTTATACTGTACCTCATTCTAGAAAGAATTAAAGGTAATTTATAAATAAATATAAAACAGAACAGGCATAAATTATAATTGAGGAAGAAAAAAGGAAAATCAAGTTAAGACTGTAACATGGAGATAGGTATTAGACTAAAAAAACATACATAATAAAACCAAAGCATATCCTAAAGAACTCTCTTTATTATAACATGTTTGGCTTTGACCCTGTACCAGCCATTTCACACACAAAAATAAACAAATAATACCACTAACTTTACAGCCCTCTCTCATCAAGAAAAAAGCTCCTAGAGGAAAACACCCCATCAATTTGGAAATCTCCACAGTTATTTACAATGTAAATTAAAATGGAAAATTTGGGGCAAGGACAATATTCACCCATCACATCGTAGAAAGCTTTCACAGAATGTGGCAGTTACATGCTAGAGATCTGACTGGTTGATAAACTACTTCCCTGTGGCTGCAATGTAAACCTAATACAGTCAATACTTAATGACAGAAGGAAGGTTTTAAGAGTCTGTAGAGTTCTCAGAGGTTAAAAAAAGAAAAATCCATGACCTCTCATAAGTGGAAAATAACACTGATTATATCTCAAAGGAATCAAAAAGTAAAAAGCACTAACAGGGTCTTAAGATGAGCACTGGGTGTTATATGCAAACAACGAATCATGGAACACTACATCAAAAACTAATGAAGTACCGTATGGTGACTAACATCATAAATAAAAAATAAAAAATAAACAAAAAAATAAAGAGTAACTTCATTTTTCTATTCCCTCCCACCAGTTTAAATCTGGCGTGAAATTAAAAGCATTACCTAAATCCGTGAGGTCTCATCCCCATACCAGTAACGTCAGGAGGGTAAGGTCCACGTGGATCTTTCGGGAAAACTGTGTATCTAGGTCCTAGAGGAGGGACAACAGGCGATCTGATGTTCCCGGGATAGGGGGGTGGAGGCCTGCTAAAGGCCTGGCCGATGCCCTCGGGCTGCCAGTGTTGCAGGGGGGCCCCATGAGGCACTGCCGCTGGATCCTGCGACCCTTTCTCCTGTCGACCTGCCATCTTCTTCTGCTGCTGCTGCTGGAGAATGATTTCCCGTAACTTCTGCCGCTGGATGGAAAGAAACGAAAATCATGGGGACTTCTGATAATGAGCTGATGGCTTTTTAAGTCTGAATACTTCCAACATGTGACTATGGTAACGCTTAAAATATCTCAATGTTTACAAGTTTGATAACACCAGTTACACTTAACTATTCAGCAGGTTATAAAACCAAAGTAATAATTTGGGTCCTTTTCCTTGCCACACAAGAATGATAAATGTTTTCATACTGAAGAATTCCCATACAAATTCATGAAGATCAAAAATGAGACACAGAATAAATCAAATTCAATTGTATTAATTTTACCAATTTCCTTTTTCTTCTTTGCAGTATGACAAATTCTACAGAGTAAGATAAACTTTAACATCTGTGTAGAAATTACTCAAGTTTGATGAAATGAACAGCATTCTCAAATAATACATTTAAAACATCCGTGAAGATATGATGTGTTTTTACCTGTCTCAATTTCTCTGTATCTGCTTGTGACATATTTACGGTATTCTGTGTATCAGTGACTCCTGAAGTTGGTACAGGTCCAGGAAGATGGGAGACACCGGAAAACTGCTGGCTCTGAGAACTCATTGGAGAGTTTGAAGGTGCACTGAAGCTCCCTTCTGATCCAGGCCTTGACTGATCAACAATATCATGAGCAACCTGACTTGTTCCAAAAGAGTCAGACTGAGATCTTGGCGTCATTGGAGGCTGATCATAGGGATCACGAGAAGCAGATGGAGAGACTCGGTTAAACGTGTCTGAAATACCAGGTCCAGGTGGCCTAGGCGTCTGGGAACATGCATCAGGTGTCCTTATCAATGGGCCAGATAAAGCTGCTCCTCGATTTTGTGCTGCTTGCAGGAAAGGATCCTGATTTGGCATGAGGACTGGTCTTGTCATTGAGGACCTAGTAAAACCCTCCGAAATCCTTGGCCTTGGTGTTGCTGGTGGCTGAGAGTAAGGAACAGAAATTCCAGGTCTTGGTGTTCCAGGGGGATGGGCATATGGATCCGAATGCCTCTGATTAGTGGCAGAGGTAACAAACAAGTCTGCCTGCGTAGACGGCCTTGGGGTTGGTGGCTGCTGACTATAAGGATCAATCGTGGTGGGCCGGGGAGTTCCAGGAGGTTGAGAGTAAGGGTCTGGATTGGAGCGAGATGTTCCTGAGGGCTGGGAATAAGAATCTACAATAGGTCGTGGAGTTCCTGGGGGTTGGGAATATGGGTCCTGAGATGTTGGCCTTGATATGGTTCCAGGCTGGGAAAAAGCCCTTGAAGGATGGGCAAAAGATTCATTCATTGCCGGATGTGGGGTTAGGGGAGGCTGGCTATATGGGTCACTTGACTGGTTATGAGAAAAGTTATCTACAGGTCTTGGTGTCAGAGCAGGCCTTTCATAAGGATCAACAGACAATCGCCTTGGTGGTTGCGACACTGATCCATAGGGATCCTGGGAAGATGGAGGGGGCTGCATTGGAGTCTTAAAAGGTCCAGGACCACCATCGAGAGGGGCAGGGGTCAACAAGGGTCGTGTGTATGGGTCAGGTATCCGTTGTCTTTGAAACACATCTGTCCTAGGAGATGGTTTAGTAAAGTGATCGTTGGTTCCAGCTGCTAGAGGACCTTTTGCAGTTTGTTCGGAAACTACAGGAGACCGGGGGAGGCCCAAGGGTTTGGGAAACTGATCTGTCATCACAGGTCTAGGTGTGTCTGGAGGCTTTGCATAGGGGTCACTATTCGTTGTGGAGGAGGAACATAAATCTCTGACTGGGGACGGCCTATTCGCTGTTGTTTCACTCATCTGAGCCGGCCTCGCTACTGAAGGCGGTGGGGCACAGCTGTCCCCCAGCGCAGCGGGATTTCTTCTGGGAAAGCTATGGCCCCCAGGAGGTGGCCTTGGGGTGCCAACCATTTTCGCGTAAGGATCCACTGGAGATGGAGGTCGGGAGTGAGAAGGTCCTGGTGAGAACACCTGCGGGGAGGCTGGCTGGCAAGCCTGAGGCTGCGGCAGGCCCTCCTGGGCGGGCACGCGGGATGGGGTTGCCGCAGGAGGGGGAGCCTGTGGTTTTAGGAACACGTCATCTGACGACGCAGAGGTGGGGGTGCCGGGCAGCTGCTTCGCCAGCAGGTCTTTTTGGAAGGACTGCGCAGGGGACGCATTCCCATTGCCCGGCTGAGGGGCCAGGGGGCTCTGCATCCCAGCACCGGGTGCGTCCGAGCCGGGCTGGGCCAGGACAGGCTGCGCCCCGAGCTGCTGCTGCTGCTGCTCGTTCTTGACCTGCTCCAGCTTCTGCGTGGCTTCAATTTTGGCCTGCTGCTTGCTCTTCTGCCGCATTTGCTGTGACACGGGGGAGAAAGCCATCAGTGGTCGAGAAAAGAACGCGACAGTCACGCGAGGAAAAAGCGACAAAGGGGACTCTGTCTGACGTCCTCGAACCAATCTGTGCTCTGACGTCAGGGTACCGGCTCCCGAAGGGCAGACATGGCCGCCCGTCACCGCGCACCTCCCTCGAGCCGGCAGGACCTCGCTGCCCTGGCCCAGCGCGCGTCCCACGTCAACCAAGTGCAGCCTCCTGCGGAGGGGAAGTCTACTTCTAATCTCGTCTTTACATACTCTGGTGGGAGCTCGCTTCTGGAACAATGCCCTCCCCTCAAAGGGTAAACATGCAATTTGAAGGCTACTTACTTAAGAACGGAAAACCCGTACCTGTCTAAACTTCCACTCCTGTTCATGTTCCGACTCTCTTTGCTTTGACGGGTCCTTAAAGAGGTCCGAGTCCATCCGGGAACCGGGATCGATGCTGTCCTGCTGCTGCTGTCTCTTCAGGGGGTCACTGCACATCTGTACTTTATTAATGCGTAAAGCAGCTCTGTTATCCCTGGCCTTTTGCTTTGGAAAAAGGAGAAGAAAGCTATCTCCCAGCAGATGTAACACGTTTCAAGAAACTAAACAAAGTAAAATGAATGCGAATGAAGAAGGTGGCTTAAGCAGTCGACACGAGCTTCCCGACTCTCATGTGAAAGCCTCTGGACACGAGCCCATCTGCCCCCGTTTTTAATGCACGTCACACCTCAGCGGAGGATGGGCTTCCACCTCTCTGTCTGTACCAGGCTAGAGAACCCAGTAACCCACTACTTTCAGTCCCAATCTTCATAAAATTAAAAAATGGGAAAATCAACCTCTCCCCTAACTGAGAGAAAGGGAAAATATCAAATCAATCCTCCAAATCTAAAATCTGGAATTTGAAGCTGAGCATTAAAGAAAACAACTGAGAAACAACTAAAAATATCCTGCCATCACCTTACTACCGTCAAGGTGAAACGAAACAAGGCATTATCAACACATGAAAAACATGATTTTGCTTTACCCAAGCAATCATTATCTCTGACAATATATGCACTGAAGGCCAAGTTGGAAAATAAATGCATATATTTTTCAAAACTATACTGTCCATTTAATATGCCTTAAAATGGAAGCAAGGATTTGGATCCAGCTGACAATCTTAATTTGGCTTTTTGGGAGAAAATAATTCACCATCTAAACTGTAACTCTTATTATAAAATATCCTGACTATTCCTCACAAAATTCAAAAGAGCTATGTGCTGATAGCAGGGAAACTACTGTAAGACAGAGTGTGTAAAGGTGTCTAGGTACGTCTCTTTCAAGATACACAAAGATTCTTCACTAAACCTAACACAAAAAGAGCTTATTATGGAAGAAACTGAGGCACACTAATGCAGCCTCAAAAATTAGTAGTCTTTTGAAGAGATAAAAGAATTTTAAAGTGAAATGAGGGGCACCTGGGTGGCTCAGGTGGTTAAGCATCTGCCTTCGGCTCAGGTCATGATCTCAGGGTCCTGGGATTGAGCCCTGCAACCGGCTCCCCGCTCAGCGGGGAGTCTGCTTGTCCCTCTGTGTGCGCTCTCCCTCTCTCAAATAAATAAATGAAACCGTTTTTTAAAAAAAGTGAAATGAATTAAACATGCCCCTGAAATAACTGATTTCAACCTTCAATATCCTGGTTCTATTAACTAGCTTATGAAAACACCAGATTCTACCTTAAGATATAATGAATTAGGAAATCACTATAAAAACAAAGTTGTTTATTAGCTATGCAAGTATTAATATGTATTTTGTGCAACGGTAAATCTTTTTATTGACCTAAGACAATAAAAGTAAGATTTAGGTATTGTATTTAAGAGTATGACACATGGGAGTTTCGGTAAATACCACGTAAGGTGCTCTTTCCTGGGAGCTCGCTTTTCTCCACAGCTTGGCAATCTGCTTCACTCTAGTAGTCCAGTCTGCAACACAAAAGCATGGTGCACACATTTACAGAGCTGAGGTCAGGATACATCACCACGTGGTGCTGACAGCTCAACTTAGTCTGGCTGTGTTCTCATAAAATGAGTAGCCCTAAGTCCAGTTCTTTGTATAGCATAAAATCCCAGGCACACAGTAGGCCAAACAAATATTTGCCGAATGAAGTATTGCCTTATTAACCATCTCACTTGTAGAGTGGGGAAGCTTTAATTTATTATTATTTTTATTTTATTATGTTATGTTAATCACCATACATTACATCATTAGTTTTTGATGTAGAGTGGGGAAGCTTTTAAATCAAAGGGGCTAAGCAGCCAAAATAAAGTTAAGCCAAACATAACAAGTTCCCTCAACCATGTAAGACGCTACCAGAACCAAAGCTAAGAGTTTTGTAAAACATCTGTACTCAAGAGAAGTCTATCAACCTGACCAAAAGAAGTAATAATCATAATTATAAATAAGCATCTCACCAGCATTTGTGGACAACAAAGACATGGAAAACTAACAATTTCAAGCCATTTCTATGAAATTCACAGTGTCAGGACAGTAAACAAAATGAAATATGGGTGAAATCAACAATGATAAGTGTAGAAGTGATTTAGCCATTAAAAAAAAAAGCTTCAAGAAAGCCAATGGAAATGGAAATGAAAATGGTGACATACGAACAGCCTTAACATGGTATCTCAGGAGGTTCTAGATCACATAGTAAAATTATTAAAGAAAATCACTTTAAAAAAAATCATAGCTCTACTCTGAGGATAATTTATATTGATACCAAGTGACTTAATAGAGCCAGATATGCTCATCTGTAAACAGCAAATAAAAGTGGGATAAAACCGTATTTGAAGAGTATGTACATTCCTTTAACAGACGACCCTGTACTAGACCACTGATTTTTATTGTTGGATAAGGTAGCATTTATTTCTATATATAATGAATAGAGTATCACAAAGAGGCACCCAAAAGACAGGTGTCATCTGTAAGAAAATCCACTTCTGGGTAACCCCTGGTAATTTAAAACAGCTATGTGCTGACAGCAGGGAAACTACTATAAGACAGAGTGTGAATGACCTTTTCCGTCCTGGTCTGTCTGGCAATGTGAACTCACCATAGTTACACAATGTTTGGTTACAAATATTCTATAAATGACATTCCACTAATCCAAATAGTTCATCCTCTGGTTAATCAGAATTTTCAAAAATGGCACCATTATACCATCTGACTTCTTCAAACAGACTGGACAGATGGGGAGTAGGGGAAATACTGTTGCGTTAGCTTGGTTGGGAACAGACTCCTAGAATGGAGTCTGATTTAGCCTAACAATACTTTTGACTAAATGTTAAGTTTCTGTTCTAGGAAATTTTTTTTGGTCGAGTTACACACGTAAGACAACACTGAGTTCCACGTTTAGGAAGACTGCTAAGAGCTGGAAAATAGATTATTTCATTAACTGAAGTTAACTTTTAGGAAATACAGAAATGGATACAGGGTCTAGGACTGAGAAAGTGCAAGATGTTTCCAGACATTTATGGAACCTTCACACTGTACACAGTCATACCTGATGAAATTTAGTGTTGATGCATGGATTTCTACTATCGTAACAAAACAACAAACAGGTATTACACATGCAGGAAAGCTGGCAACACAAAGAGCAATACAATATCCGTGAATTACCAGGGAATTCTTCCTTTAGGCTGGGGAAATTAATGTTTGTGTAGAGAACAGGGGCCACTGTGGCCATTTCACCCAGAGCCTCCTCTTTCTCCCACTTCAGTGTACTTCTCTGGGCGTTTGACATTGTATCGTTTTCTCCTTCCCCCGCGGGAGTGGATGATGTCCAAGAGCTGTTAGGATCACTTGCCATTGCAGTAAATGCTGGATTTTTATCCCTGGGAAATAATAAATAACTTGACTTCATACACATAAAATTACTTTCTAAATACTGTAGTCAAGTACAATTTCATTAAGACCTCTTCTTATTACAAAGTAGCTAAAATGTTAGATAACTTTTAGCCAAAATCCCAATATACATAACATGCACTTATATAGTACACAGCAACTTAAAACAGACCAATTAACATTTATATGATAAAAATTAGTGTAACTTAAGTTTCCATGGAAAATGAAGCCTATGCTACCTGGTGTCAGTGTAAGGAGATTGTATGGCAGAGAAAGCTCCCAATCCATTTCCAGGAGGCAAAGAATTGTGTGGAAGATGAGGACTGGGTCCGATAAGGCCGTTCATGAGTGGTATCCGGGAAAAAACATCTTTAAAGAAGAAAACAATTCAGTGTGCATGTTATTCATAAATAATAAAAAAGTAGCTTATTTATAAGTAATATTTCTAAATAAAAACTTCTAACACTCTTTAAAAGTAGGATTTTTATTCCAATATTTAACTAAAATACTGCATAAAGAGTAATTTTTGGTTATGATATTCTGCAATATGGTCTCTGTACTTCTCTCTACTTCATCATGGTATACTGCAGATAGCATGTGTTTTGTTGGAGTCTGATAGCCTTGGGCTTGAAGCTTAATTTTTGCTACCTGTTAACAGAGAGTCAATTACTATTTTTTTTTTGAAGATTTTATTTATTTGACAGAGAGAAAGAGAAAGCGAGAGCGGGAACACAAGCAGGAAGAGTGGGAAAAGGAGAAGCAGACTTCCTGCCGAGCAGGAAGCCCAATGCAGGGCTCGATCCCGGAACCCTGGGATCATGACCTGAGCCAAAGGCAGACGCTTAACAACTGAGCCACCCAGGCGCCCGTCAATTACTATTTCTATAACATGAAGGTACTCTGTAATGTTACTGACACAATGTGCGTGGAGTTCTCAGCATAGTGCCTGGGCATGCAGTGAGCTATTCAATACATATTAGCTCCACAAAAAGAATGATCTCACAGCAAATGCTAGTACATTTTATCAAATATTCTTTCTCTTCTTCATTCAAAATTTACAAACAGATGGTTCTTTACATTTTACTCTTGTTGCTATTAATACAAATAACTATCCATGATTCTTAAATTGGTACATGGTCTAAAATTGTTTGGAACAAGCAATATTTCATCTACCATATCAAATAGATGATTATTGTTAAAAATACATACATTCTGTTTTGGGCCTAGTTTTCTTTACTGTGCTTACAGTTTCAGCACCCCCCCAGCTTTTTTAACTCTCATTCCAGCTTATTCACAAGCTTCAAATCCCTGATCATCATCTTTCTAAACAGCCATTTGTCAAACCAAACAAGACCACCTTGTGCTTCCCCTAACTCTCCTCAAACTTATTAACTCCAACCTTGATTAATAAGACCTTCTCCTGGTCTGAATTATTGAGGAATAGCCAACTGTCCTTATCTGCACAGTTTTCTGCACCTTCAAAAACCTCCTCCCAATTTAGAGACCTACTCTGAAGTAATAAATGCATGGCCTCTGTTGCAACACCCAGAACAACACTAGGAGACCACATCCACATCACCAATCAATGATACAAATGGAAATACAGTTACAGAGGTGGCTAATACTGGCCCAACTGGTGTAATGACAGAGAACTCCTAACAATGACTTTGCCATGCCATCAGAAAAAAGCATAACCAGCAGCAGCGTCTCACCCACATGTTTTGTACTGCATCTGTCCTATCACCTGAACCAGACCCTCTAACTGGAACAACTCTGAGGATAGACAGCTCCAGTTCCTATGTGAGGATGCTGGGGCTGACTACCAGGAGGTCTGTTTTCAGGATTTTGTCTCAAGGACTTCTAAGAGCTATCTGACTTCCAAATTAGGGCTTATTCTACTAAATGGCAGAGCTGGGCCCACTGGATCAGAATACTACAGTGACAAGTGTCTCAGGACATCTATGTTCACTTCAAGGATGAGATTAGGAAGCAACATTTCTGCTTTTCTTCCAAGTAGAATGTTACCTCTATTTTCAGTTTCAATGGAAAGTAGTTTCCATTAAGGAATATGAGGTTTGACTGAAGAATGTCAAATGTCCTTCATGTAATTAAGATAAACAAAAGCTTCTTTATTGGTAATGACAATGTGATCCACATCAGCACTATCTTAACCACAACATGACCATATCAAAACCGTTCATAATAATAGCCTATTAAGCACTTCACTATATACCAGGCACTGTTCTGAAAGCTTTATATGTATTAACTCTTTGATCCTCACAACCACCTGGGAAATGGGTTATTACATGTAGCTCCTTTGAAGCAAAGACCCAGAGGTTAAATCACTTGTGCAAGGACACAGAAGTAAATGCAAAGCATTTTTCCTTTATTACTATTTTAATTAAGAAGTGGTGTCTCTCTCTGTCTCTGTCTCTCTCTCTCGTCTACCATACAACTCAACCTGATGTTACCAGCTTATAAAAGTAATCTTTCTCAAGGCATGAATCATACTAATGACAGAAAAGTTACTTCACTTAACCTTCAGCTAAAGTGATTTCAAGTTACTCTATCTCAATCTTGAAATTTCCCTTCTCCACTTTCTGACCTTCTGTATTACTGCTGACATTACATTCTGGCATCCTTCCTTAACCACTCTTACTGAAGTTACTCTATGGAAGATTTCCAACAATTTTACTGTCCAATGAAACATCTTTCAAGCACTCATCCTACCTGACTTTATAACCTATCTCTAACGATCCTCATCTCTAAGATCCTATGCCTCTCATGCAGTCTCCATCACTGTTTTTTCACTTTCACCTAACCCTTAAAAAGGAAAAAGAAAAGGAACATATAATTGCATTATCTAAGATAAACCAGTGAGTTAAGCATATAACTCATCACATTTAATTAAAGAGTCCTTCAAGATTCTATACTCTACAGCAGTGTGCTCTCTTAAGAAATCTCACCCTTCCCACAACTCCAACTAGTGCCACCCCACACACAATTTATAAATTTCCACCTATATATAGCCTTGAACAACTGCAAGTAAGTCTGCCTGTAAGTCAGAACAATGTATATGTCCCATTTCTAACAAACTAACGATGGTCTAAAACTAAATGTTACATTTCCACTGCCCTCTAATACACACACACACACACACTCTCTCTCTCTCTCTCCTCTCTGTTCCGTGTTTCTAGTTTATAGCCTGATTATCTGTAGGCAAGCCTGGCTCACATACAGTCTAATTCACTTTGTGTCCCACCTTTCCCTGTATCTTACAGCCATTCAGTAGCAGAGTCCTACGTATTCTAACATCACTGTCTCTCATATCCATTGCTTCTTTCACTTAGCACTGCATATATATTTACATGCATGGAACCCGAACTTTCACTTAGTCCCAACCACAATAAACTCATTAGTACAACCCTTGTTGTCTCAAATTCATTTCCAATACTGACAGCAGTGGGACCTTGCCAAAATGTGTGACCCATCAGGTCATTTCACTGGTGGGAGATCTTGGATGGCTCTAAGCAAAAAATCTGCAGAAGAAAAGGCCAACTGCCACTGTCTATTTTCACAGCCATTTACATACAATCTCGACCCAATGTGCATTTTCTACTTTTGCTCCTTAAACACCACCCACTTACTCTTCTCCTTTGCTCTGGAAAATGTTCAAGTTGCCATTATTGAATATCTATGTGCCACTGTGTATGTGGCCTGATCACGCTTTGTTCTTAAGAAAGAATTATTATTCTTTGAAACATGACTTGAAATCTTAATGACTCTTAAGGTTCTACTTGAATCATGGTCAACTATGATATAAATTAGCTATATACCTGAAAGTCTACAATACTAGGATTATAAACTCCTTTGGGTCGGCAGTCTCACTCATCTTTGTATTACACATAAGCATCTAAGAAGACAAAGGCATTCCTTCAAAACCTTTCAAAAATGAGCCTACACTGTGAAAGGATTTAAATAATGATAATAAGATCGTTTATTAAAAAACGTATCTTGGGGCACCTGGGTGGTGTAATTGGTTGAGTCTCTGCCTCTTGATTTCGGCTTGGGTCCTGATCTCAGGGTTGTAAGATCAAGCCTTGCATCGGGCTCCGCACTAGGCATGGAGCCTGCTTAGGATTCTCTCTCTCTCCCTCTGCCCCTCCTCTCTCTCACTTGCTCTCTAAAATAAATAAATCTTTTTATTTATTTATTGTTTTATTTTATTTTTATTTTTATTTTAAAGATTTTATTCATTTATTTGAGAGAGAATGAGATAGAGAGAGCATGAGAGGGGGGAGGGTCAGCGGGAGAAGCAGACTCCCTGCCTAGCAGGGAGCCTGATGCGGGACTCGATCCTGGGACTCCAGGATCATGACCTGAGCCGAGGGCAGTCGCTTAACCAACTGAGCCACCCAGGCGCCCAAATAAATCTTTTTAAAAAATTGAATCTTTGGGGTGCCTTGGGTGGCTCAGTCGGTTAAGCATCCGATTCTTGATTTCAGCTCAGGTCATGATCTCAGGGTCATGAGACTGAGCCCCACACCAGGCTATGCTCTGGGTGTACAGCCTGCTTAAGATTCTCTCTCTCTCCCCCTTTCCCTCTGCTCCTACCCTAACCCCCTGCCCGTGCATGCTCTCTCTCTCTCTCTCAAAAAAAAAAAAAAAAAAAAAAAATGCATCTTTAACTGATTTGATTTCTAAAATATATACTTTCCATTTCAGAAAACATGAAGATAGGGGTTTTTGGTTAATATGTTGAGAAGAGAAATACTGAAGTGTTGCATTCTTAATCATTAAGAAAACATACGGGAACAATTAAGACAAGAAGCACTTATGATGAGTCTGTTTTATCCAAATGTAAATCACATGTTTAGTCTAGCAAAAATCAAGGTAAATTTATGTTTAGAGGCTAAACTGGCAGAAATGAAAATATCTTAATTATGTGCATTATGACATTTTTCATGTATACATAAAATTGGTAGTAAAGATAACATTAAATTATTTGCATATTTCAGCACTTATACAAAAACAGTGTAAGGGTTTATAAAAGTATCATTAAATTACTTAATTCAGTATATCATGAAGCAGTGACAACAGGATATAGAGACATGACTCTATGCTCGAATCGCCAAAGACCCACACCACCCCACAGGACTCCAACCACCCCGACGGGGGATTCCCACCCCCGTGGCGCTCTCCTCACCTACCTCCACAAATTTTAAGTCTAGGTTGTCCAATTTCAGCTCTCCAGAAACACAGAGAAATTAAAGCCTTAAACTTATCTGGCAACTAGTTACAAGTAGGTAGAAGAAAACTCATCAAACAAAGAAGGCAGATTTCCACAAAATTAGAGATTTGAAGTTGACAGTGGAGAAAGGTGGCAGATTTACTCTGAAAGGATGTGCTGTACACACACTCCATGGCAGAGTAGACAGTGATGGGGAGGACATGACCCTAGCCTTCAAGGACCTCACAGTCTGAAGGAAAAACTGTAACTACCCAAACAGGCATCATATCTGTGCTCCCTGCCGCAGTGGAAAGACGGGGCTGGGTGTGCAGGTGGTGATCTACTGACTCAGGAAAGGAAAGGGAAGCCAAGACCAGGCAGTCAGGTGTGGGGAGGGGCGGGAGGGGGGTCATTCTCCAAACGTGTGTGCAGGAAGGGCTGAGTGAAGGGGAGCCAGACTGGTGAAGGGAAGCAGGGAGGCACTGTTCTCCCCACTGCCAGTAAAGAGAGCGAAAGAACTCTGGTGACAAAGGATCACAGAGGGCTGGGGAAGTTCACGGAGATAGGTGAATGAGATAAATTCAGACGAAGTATTGTTCCACTGCCATAAAAGAGGGTTTTCTCCTATCAGTTTATATACATTGTTTCTAAGGGACAAGGCTAATTTGCTTTAGCGAAGGCACATATGCTGCATGAGCGTACTTATAAAACTTTTCTAGAGGTGACATACCCTGACTGTGTATGGGCACCAGCTGAGGCACTGGGGGTGGGGGAGGCTGTGGTAACGCAGCCGGCTGAGTGGTCGCAGGACTAAGCACAGCAGTAAACAAGTCTTCGACATCCTTCCCTCCAAGCTCTGTGAGACAGAATTACAGTGATAGTAAGATTAAAATAAAAGACTATCAGAGCCAAAGTAGATGGAATGCCATTTTCATAAACTCGAAATACAGAACACAAATACCTGGAATTTTATATAACTTTCCAAGAATTGCTCCTAGGATAAAATAAAGAAACACAAATATTAACAACTACCATTTCAGCGTACTGACACAAAATAGCATTTGACACAGAAATGATCAGAAGAGAAGTTAAATTATTAAGAAGCATGCAAAAATCTTTGAAAATCATATTTACTCATGTCTTTTAGAAAGCCTAGATGTAGGGCAAATATTTTACCATCTGTGACCATTTTGTCTAGCTCAGGACTGAGGATTCCATCTAGCTGCTCTTCACTTAATGGTCGTGAACTCGGATTGACACTTGGCTGAGGCAAAGAGGACGGATCATCAGCGACAGGACCAATATCTATTCCAGCTAGAGGAGCAAAGTAAACAGATTACAAGTAAATTCTGAATATTCACGTAAAATGCACAGCACTATTTACTCTCATTAATACACAACAATATGATTAAAATAGAGCAATGAAAAGTTTGTAATTATAAATTAATCATGGTTCTTATATCAATTTGAATAGTCAATCAGTAAAAATCAGGCACAATGTATTTGTAAACTTAGGTGCCACTTAAAGTTATATTTTAATCGAAGTAAATACATTTCCTGAGGAATAGAAGAACACACCTGGTTCTAAACTTCCACAAAAATAAGCACTACATCATTAATATAGTAATCTATAAGAAGATTCAATATACAGTATTTAAGGTGTAAGTGATTGCCTTAGCTTGAAAAGCAGTGGTTTCCAATGTACAGTTCAACTATCACCTATGGTGTGTGAAAAAGGAGGGATAGACTTTCACATAAATTAATGAAATGCTGTAAAATTCTCAATGTTTAGTAAACATTGTCCTTTTGTGAATAATTTCAACTACAGATCATATTTTGGAAATACTCTGTAGTCACAAAACAAGATACAGATTATGTTTATAATGTAACATGGTTTATTTCATACAAATTGGTTTTCAGGCAAAAATCACATTTAAAAGTGGTCTATCATCTACTTTATCATGCTCTCTCAAAATTACTACTATTAAAAACTAAAATTTAGTCTGCCCTTATATGATCTTGTATTAGGAACTAACTCTATAACATGTGGGTAATATTATAAATTACATATTAAGAAGAATAAAATCATCACTTAAAAAAAAAAACTACTGATAAAGTCATCCAAAGCACAGCACAGCTGTACCATGCTTTAGCTGCACGCACAAAGGGAAAAGCAAGTATGGATTAGTGACAAATTAGCGCTATAACAATATGCATGCACCTACAGGTTGTTTCAGCTGAAATCACTATAAAAAAAGACTACTTCTAGTCAGCCGTCATCCATTGCTCAGTTTCTTACCAAATGGAAAAGGTGAGCTCTCAACCTGGAAAGTGCATAAATCAAGACCTACAAGACCCAAACCAAATAAAATGGATGATTACCACAGGGGTGGGAAGTGAGGAGCAATGCAAACAAAAGAAGAAACAAGATACAGCAAGACTGTAGGGCAACAAGCCTTAAGTTTGATGCAATTAGAAAGACAACAGAAATTAACTTGCTATTTCCTCTCCTAAAGCAGAAAAGTTGAGGTAGATCAAATAAAATGATGAGTTCTTTGACAAAGCCAAAACAAACTTTCTTTCCGTTTCAGAGAAAAGACTAAACTTGTTACACACACACACACACACACACACACCTCATCGTTATCATAAAACAGACACTAGACAAATATAGACATATATACCTGAATGATCAACTGATTTTGCAAGGTCATCTGAAATTATTCCAAGAATGTCATCATCTGTGTTTAAGACTTCAGAAATATCAGCTAAGGGGTCATCAGTCGTACCTAAGCATAGCAAGTATATTTTTAAAGTCTCAATATTGTCCTAGACATTAAGTTCTAAAACACACTCACTCATTCAACCATTCACTAAACATCTAGACTACCGGAGATGCTGAGTTAAGTGCTAGAATCATAAGATTATTACTTCTAAAGTAAGGAATTTTTCAAAGAAAACACACACCAATGTTTTGAATAACAAAACATTAAAAATTAAGACTATTTTTGTTTTGTGACTGTTCATTAACAATAAAATAAAATTTAAAATAAAGACCAATAAGAGAAATAAAGGCAATAAAAGTGAAATAGAATGCTATAAGAAAGCAAAAAAAAAAATGCATTAAGAAAGTGGCATCTCTAAAAGTGACATCTAGAAAATAAAATACAGAAGATAAATATCAAAGTCAAATGCATTATTTAGAAATTCCTTGTAAAATATAAAGTAGGTACCATCTAGTTAGATGCCCAGTTCCAACTTTGATCTTAATACTGATTAATCATTCACTCAACTTATTCAAAAAATATTTCAGTACCCACAGAATTATGTCTATGGATTATGTTAACAGGCATTGTTCCAGCCACTGGGAATTCAGAATAACTATAACAAAGTGCATGCCTACTTTGTTTACTTTCTCAGAGAGGTTAGCAAATAAATGATTGCAGTGTAAGTGCTAGAAAGGTAACAGTAAAGACAAAGGATTAA
This sequence comes from Mirounga leonina, assembly GCF_011800145.1. Taxonomy (NCBI): domain Eukaryota; kingdom Metazoa; phylum Chordata; class Mammalia; order Carnivora; family Phocidae; genus Mirounga; species Mirounga leonina. The sequence goes on from NW_023270680.1 coordinate 1,102,677, forward strand.
GAATAAGAGGTGGAGATGATAAAGTATTAGATAGAGTCGTCAGGGAAGACCTTTTAAAGGACATGACCAAGGATAAATGTAAATGAAATAAGGGAGTAATATGCATAAAGATGGAGAGAACACTCCAGGCAAAGGGAAAAGCAGATGGAAAGACGGGAGCAGTTAGGGTTTTGCCAAGTGTGGTCAGTGTGGTTGACTGCAGTAATGAAGGGAAGGAGTGCTGGAAATAAAAGGCAGCTAAGTGAGATTATGTATGGTTTTATAAGTCGTGGTGAAGACTGAGCTTTATACTGAAATATGAAGCAGCATGGGAACTTGTTGGAAGGCTGATGGCTAGAAGGGATAGGAGTGATATCTGAAAGGGAAAGCGCTGGCTTCCAGGTGTAGAACAGACTGGGGGAGGTGGGCGTAGGGAGTGTTGGCAGCAGGGGAGGCCTGGAGATCAGTTCCAGAAGCCGCTGCTGTCTAAGAGGGGGCGACAGCGAGCACTCTGGGGCAGGCGGGAGAGCGGAGGTAAGACATGGTTGACTTTGGGCTACATTTTGAAGACAGAGACAAATTTGTGGATGTATCCACTGTGAAGTGTGAGATAATAAAGAGTCAAGGAGGACTCCAAAGTTGACTTCTGGACTCATCAGTAAGACAATAGGCTAGCTTTAATAATTATATTAGTCACTTAAGAAACATCTGCATTTTTTAATCTATGTCAACTGTGTTTTTACTTTAAAGGGGGGGGAGACATAAAATACTCGTAAGATCCTAGATCAAATATCCCTATAAGACACAAATAGTCTTGTCCCATTAAACATATACTTCTCAAACAGAATCCATACATAAGAATACTATAATTTGGGGCGCCTGGGTGGCTCAGTCAGTTAAGCGGCTGCCTTCGGCTCAGGTCATGATCCCGGGGTCCTGGGATCGAGCCCCGCGTCAGGTTCCCTGCTCAGTGGAGAGTCTGCTTCTCCCTCTCTCTCTGCCTACTTGTGCTCTCTATCTCTGTCAAATAAATAAATAAAATCTTTTAAAAAAAAAAAAAAAGAATACTATAATTTTTCAAACCAAACACTAATGTAAATTAAGTGCCAAATATTTGTAAAGTTTTTAGGGAAATAAAATTACTTCAATAGTATATCTCTAGACACTTTAAGGGGAAAAAAAATCTGAATTCTTTCAGGCACTTAGTGCGTGCGTGTGTGTGTGTGTGTGTGTGTATTAAACCAATGGAATTCTACTACATAAATTACAACTAACATTTTTTCAAAAATGTTTTAAAAGTTCACCCCTACCTGAAGAAAGGGATTTTTCTATCTTACCAACAAATCATTAGAACTGATGTGATAGATTATACTGAATGAAATACAACAACAAGCTGCTACTTGAAAGTTTCCCCGTTAGAAAGGCCAGAGTAGTTCGGCTGCAGAGAATGTCCCATTTAGCCTGGGTATTGGAACAGGTGCTGTTCTAGTCCTCCACATTCTGGCTTCACCACTGAACCATTCTCTGCAGTTTTGTGAATTTATCAATGTTTTTCCTGCCACAATATGCCTTCTGTCCAACCTCAGTTCTCTTCCTTATAAAAACTCAAGTGCAAATAAGTTCTAGTTAAGTTTTTAAATGGCTAGTCAAAATTTTCACAGTAAGATATTCTTCACAGTAAGATACTCTTTGAAGGATCCACAAGTCTTTTGCTATATATTAACAATATATTGACATGGATAAGAGGAGGTAAGCACTTAAAGCAACAGAATTTAAGTAAAAGTAAAATCATCTGCTAAGATAAACAAAAAGCATGGCCTTTAGATCAGTGTTTTCCCCATTGCCAACAATAACAAAGACTAGACATCTTGCATGTGTATAAGAGCGGGTAAGACTGCTTCTAATTATTTTGAGAAGTTAAAATAAAAGCCTATATGTCAATCCAGGGTAATGCCAAGTAAATGGAGCTGTAATATATCAAAAGTCATCTCTCAGTAAAAAGTCACCTTAAGATTATTTTACAAATTGAGTTTATAAAACTCACTGAGTTAAAAAAAAGTAATCAATGGTAAAAAGGAAGCTTGTCAGAAAAACATTAATTTATAACTGATAGTAGATAAAAATCTAGACGTGGGGAAGAAACTCTGTGATCACAACTCCTACATACTGAACTAGTTAAAACTCCTAGAGCCTTGTTGACATTAATATCACTTTATAAATGTATTAAGTTCTCATACCTTTCCCTGATTCTAAACAGTTCCCACATTCACTATACCTAGGTAGTGGTTCTCAATCAGGGGCGGTTTTGCAAGGGACAATTGGCAGTATCTGGAGATGCTCTTGAGAGAGATGCTGCCAAGTATCCCACAATGCACCACAGGGCCTCCCTCCAACAAAGGTGCATCTGGCCCAAACTGTAAGTAGTAAGAAACTGTGATCTAACACAATATATTTCATTGAATTAACACAGTCTGTCAGCAAGTTCCCAGCTACAGCATTCTTTTCCCCCCTCTTTTGAATTTCTTTGGGTCATGTAATTAACAAAAATCTATCTCACTTAAGTCAAAGATTATTACATTTATTACTCACCGACTATGGCAAAATTACACCTCCTTACATTATCCTTAGCATATTATAAACTGAACATTCTCCTCTGCAACCCTTAATTTTGGTGGCAGTTACATAGATAAATTTATTTGCCAAATCCTATAAACCTATCCACTCAAAATAGTTGCATTTACTGAATGCATATTATACTTCAAAGAGGCTAACATTTAAAATGCATGAGGCCAAACTAAAACATTTCAAAAGTTTAATTACAAGCAATACAAATGTCATGTGATAAAGAAGGTATCTGTAAATTATTCCACATACCGTGAGTTCCAGGTTTTGCTGGAGTTGAGGATGAACTAAGTAGTGGATCTAAGGAAGGATCCAAGAAAGTTGTGTTCATGTTTGTTTTATATGAAAGCTGAGCTGTATCTTCTGATAGATTATCTAAACTTAGCTTGTTTTGTCTACTTGTATCTAGAAGATCCTTTCCGAAGAAAGCTTCCTAGATAAAGATAAGCACATATGAAAATGATTGATTTAGTTATAAAACTCTAAAATGCTAACAGGTAATTCTGCCATTTCTGACAAGAAGGCAGAAATAACACAAAAACATAAGAATGTTACAGTTTTTTATAAATAGCATTAAAGTCTTCATGAGTCAAAGAAAGTGTCTTGCTAATCTTGGTATTCAAGAATACAGAAATTGAATACAGAACTATATGAACAATATAGAAATAACCTGTCAATTGCTTTATACAGATTTCCCCTTATTTTAAAAGATCTTTTTGTCATTTTACTAGAGACAAATTATGCAAATAAAACCACATAATTATGTCAAATGTGTTTCTAGGAACTGCAATATAATAATCCAGTAATTCCAGATTAGGCAACAATTAAATTTAAAAACTGATAAATTTATAATACTATTGGCACTTTAATACGTATTATAAGAAAAACTAAGGCTTCATGAATATTATTAATATTTATAGATTACTTGCAGAGAATAGCACAAGGGTTTGATCTACAGCTTTAATATTTACATACTTCAGGTAGATTTAGTAACCTCCTATTGATTCACATAACCACATTAAAGACTTAACATGATATAAATCTGAAAGAGGGTTTTTATAGTCATTTGAACCATACTACGTGTACAAAATTTACTACTATTAAAGACTTTTGGCTTTTTATTCATTTACTCATATTAACATTTCTCTATTTCAATATATTTCCTCTACCCTAGAGACCAGTGTTTCAAGCTGAGTTGCTTACAACTGGAGGATCTCTCCAAAACTTCTCAAGGATCAATAAGGAGGACAAAAGGAAGCCCTTGAGACCCCACCCCCCACCCCCAACCCAACAACCAGAGCAGAAGTTCTAGTCTATTTTCTGTATGGTGGTTCTGTCTAGAAAAAGGATCCTTTGCAGAGGACAATTTTGCAGAAACTCAACATTTAATATACTCTTGCCAAAGATACCTATACAGAAAAGGTACACCTTATATATTTTTATAATACCAAGTGAAAGCAGCTTCAATGTCTGTCAAAAGGCATTATGACTAAACAAATTACTGATACCCAAACTATAAAACATATCAATTGTTTAAAAGGATCTAGAGCTATGCTGTCAAAGCAAAGCTTTAAAATACAGTATTAAAAGAAAGCAAGTTGAGTGTCCAACAAAACATCAAAAACAAACCGAGACTACTCTCACGATGCAAAAATAAATTATAAAACAAGTTCTGAAAAGATAAATACCGAACTGTGAACAATGCTAACTTCTGCAAAGGGATGGGGAAGGAGGTATGTGAAGTCCGACAGAGGTATGATATATTTGATTTGAAATTTTCACATTTTTTAAATGAACAAGCTGTTTCACTACAAAAAAGAAATTTGAAAATCAGCGAAGTTAGAGCACCGGGTAAAGTATGGTCTGCTTCTTAAGAGCGATGGTTTTATCATTAGGAAAGATACTGAATAGCAGAGCATCTTAGAACTTTAGAGATCATTTATTTCATGCCTTTGGTATAAGTCTGAGACCATGATTAGCAAGACACTTTTTCTTTGACTCATGAAGACTTTAATGCTATTTATAAAAAACTGTAACATTCTTATTAATTTGATAGCTTTTTATTAACTTTATATAAAGGAATGGCTCCACATGGCTTCAGATTTGATAATGTGACTCCCAGAACAAACTGGGGATTTTAAATGTACTACCAGGGTTCCTAAGGTCACATAGCAGCACTAGGCCTTAGGAGACCACATAAATATTTCTATTGGGTAGATTATACAATTATTTATAGTTTATCCTGACACTGTTAAGATTAATAAAGAAAAACTGGAAAATGGCTACTGAATTCCTGTGGGCTTTCATCACTATGTATTCCATCAATCAGTGGGGGAAAATACAACGGCTACCACAAGATGCCCAAGAAACAGGAGCATTACAAAGGTTTCCTTCACACCCCCCTGCCCAAAGAAAGGTTAGGTATTACTGATGTACACCAGAGGAAACAATCCAGCTCAACAGATTAAGATTATAGCGGTAATTAGGAAATCAGATCCACTACTATTAAAGCTCTTTTCCAAAGTATAAAATGGTCAGTTTTCATATATTCATAAACAGCTAAAAAAGGCTTCCTAAATACATATTGCACTTTTCAGAAGGTTCAATAGGAGGAGGCGGAGGTGGAGAAGCATGTTAGATATTCCCAAGAAAGGATTATTAAAAGAGAGGGGGAGGGGATGAGAGGAACCAAAAAGGATGCAATGAAAGATAATCTAAACAAGGGGGGTTATCTCCTGACCAATAAAATGACTATTATTAATGTTAAAAAGGGGGTACAGTTAAGATGAGTGGGTATTTGAAGGGAATCCAGGGAAAATAAAACATTTATTAAAGAAAGACAACATGTATGGCACAAGTTAAGTGATTTACACACATAGTTCCTGTTCAATCTCTCAACGTTTCTGGGGCACAGAGATGGTGAGCAGAATGAGATCACATCGCTAACTGGTAGCAGAGTGGTATTCAAACCCAGGACTCCAGCCTTAAAGACTCAACTCTAAAATGGACACTGCCCTTAAGGTATTAGCTGTCTAATAAAAATTTATACTCATGTACATTACTACATACAACTACACTTAAAAGTTTTATTAAACACAGATGACTTGTTACTCAAATGAGCATTTGATTTTTATACTTCTAATTATCAAAAGAGAAAACTGAAGAAGCTGGATGTTAGCTAAATGGAAATGTATTTTTATTTATTTATTTTTAAAGATTTTATTTTTTTTTTATTTATGTGACACAGAGAGAGAGAGAGAGAGAGAGTGACAGCAAGGGAGGGAACACAAGCAGGGGGAGTGGAGGAGGGAGAAGCACACTTCCCGCCGAGCAGGGAGCCTGATGCGGGGCTCGATCCCAGGACCCTGGGACCATGACCTGAGCCGAAGGCAGATGCTTAACGACTGAGCCACCCAGGCGCCCCAGAAATGTATTTTTAAACCAGTAAGAGCCAACTGGAAAAATTAGGGTAAAAAAAATAACTACGATTCAAGCAATAAAGCAGTAACTCTGTAGGCCATTATACTGTAGAAGGAACAGACCAGATGGACACTCCATAATGGTCCGCTCCAAACCCACTTCCACACCTGAAGAGAGAGGACTAGCCCAGTCCTATCTCTAATATCGGGTCTTCTCCAGTACAACATCATGGGGTTTGGAACTCTTCTGTGACTTCATGCTTACAGATGAGCTAGAAAGATTTCTATTTTCATGCAGCCTATACCTAGTAAACAATGTCTTCATGTTGAGGGATGTTTTTCTGATGTATATTTTAGAAAACAAAAACAATTCTACTTAAAGCTTTGGTCACTGGCCTCTAAAAGTGGTAAACAATTATTAAAGCTATAACTTGGCTGCTAAAAAGGATCTTTATTCAGTGAATATAATTACCCTGACCTGTATTGGCAAAGGGAGCTGTCCATGGGACATGGGTTTGGGGAGCACACAGGTGCAAATGGTTTACAAGAATGAGCTTTCCCCAGTTCAAAATGTCCTTGTATGTCTTATGAAATATTTGGAAGTGAAAAACTGGGATAAAAAAGAACTTTATGAAAAGTATCAAGGCACAAAAAAGGTAAATGTTAATTTTTGTGGGCCTCTGAAAGGTAAAAGCACGAATTAAAACAAGTAAAACATTAACAAAAATAACAAAACCGTTTTCAAAAACTCAATACATTACATTTCTTTTGTTAATCAACTACACAATACAATGTAAAGCAAAGCATTACTTGTAAATAGGCAGGGAAAGTTTCTTCAAGCTTATTTTTCCGTTTTCGGTATCTCTTCTTTATTTTTTCAGTGTTTTCAGTAACAGAAACAGATTCATCAACTAGAGTATCTGGTAAGTGCTCACTCCAGCCTGAAAAAGTAATCACATTTATAAGTATGTGGTATTTAAAATTTTCAGACAAATCCACCCAAAGTAACTTTATAGCTTATCAACATATAATCAGATCCATATAAACAAACAAGGGGTTTTTCTTTTTTTCTCTCCAGTTTTATTGAGATATAACTGACATACAATACTGTGTAAATTTAACGTGTACAGCAGGACTTGACAAACAAGTTTTTCACAAAAAGATGTCAAAGCAAGTTTACTAGCAAGCTTTAATTATCATAAAAATACACTGCATGTCTATCTAGTATCAATATCCATTTACTATTGTCTCTTAATGAGCATTTCCTTACTCGCAAAGCAGCAAATTGTTTTAACATCAACATTGTGTTAAAAATTAAAATAATGAAAATATACAATGCTCATGAGTCTGGGGGAAATGGCTACTCATATATATTACTAAAGGCAATTTAGCAGGAACAACCTTTTGGAGAGTTCCTCGGGCATAGCCAACAAAAGTCTTTTCAAAAATGTGTGTTCTTCAATTAAGCAATTCCAAGTTCAGGGATTTATTGCAAATTAGGTTTTTATAGTACATATATATTGTAAACATATATTACTATCTACAAATATACTCATAAACATGCTATGAATACCCAATCTTAAAATCAATCAGAGAAATGGAAAGAAAACAAAATTTTGATCTATGAAATTAGCAAAGAAGTAAGTACACTATTTAAAGCAGATAGGTGAGCCATCAAACGACAGGCTCATATTCCCAAGGCAAATAGCACACCCCTTCTGAAAATCAATGCAGGCACTTTTGTTGCCAGAATATGTAAGCGGACTGACTCTTCTGAAAACTACAAATGGTGGATAAACATTCTTTAAACAATCTTTTTAAATGTAATCTACCAGAAAATAAAGAATCCTCAAAGACCAAAAATTAAGTAAAACAGGAACCACAGAAAGAAATAAGCAAAAAACTAAGTAAAGTTCTCTGAAATTTTGCTAAAATCCAGTGACCTTGAGCTCCAATTTTCAGAGCGTCATGAGGAATGGGGACTAGAAGACAAAGTTTAAAGCCTCTCCCCTCAAGGCAGAGAGATTAACCAGAGGTGCCTCCTATAAAGGTGAGATCCTGAAGGATTCCATGCTCGGAGCTGGTTTAACAAGAAATACACCCTCCCAACCCCCACCTCCCCCATACATCACTCACCTCCCCCTCCCCCTCCCCACCACCAACAGCAAAGAAAACTGTTTGTCATCTTGTCATGGAATTTGGAGCTGGGTAGAAAGGCAAAAAGTGAAAATCTCCCCTGAGAGTTCATAAACTCAGTATAGCCCTAATGTGTAAGAAACCTGAATTTATAACACAGGTGGACCAAAAAACTTCAAGAGTTTAGCAAGAATTTAAGCTAAATCCTTTAAGCTAAAGAAGTTCTGGGGTAGCAGCTCCTCATGTTCCTGGCGTTAACAGATGCAGATATTCTCTGAAAGAAGCCACCTTCAGTTCAGTCCTCAAAAAAGTTCAGAGAATGTTCTACAGAATATGAGCTCATGGTTTAAAAAAAAAAAAATTTAATATATTATGTGTATGTATGTATCTCAGACAATAAATACAATGAAATGAGTCACTAGGAGAAGGGGCCAGGAGAGACACACAAGAGAATCACATGTGCAAAGGTGTTAATACTTCATACTGTGCATCACTTAGACACACAGAAGTAACAGAGCGCTGAGACGAGGGGGAGTGAGCTGTAAGGAGAAACTAGAAAGTGTTAAAATACTAAAAAGGCAACTCAGAAAAGGAAACAATGCATAATACAATAAACACTCAACAGATGACTCCAGATGCCACAGATGAAGGGTAAAATACTGACCTAACAGAACTAAAATTAGAGGACAACAGAGAAAGATGGAAAACACAAAACCAGTCTCATTGAACGGGTCACATTTCTTTGGGCTTCTTACAGCCATAATAAATCATATTAGAAATTCCTTTAAAACCATCTGGTGCTTCCTTTCAAAAACACAATTTGTAATTTTCATTAATTCACAGGTCAAAACCCCACCCCATAATAATGGAAGAACTCTAATCAGAGCACATGCTGAAAACATCTCTTTCCTTCACATCCTACAGAAAGCGTTTAAAATACGTAAAGTATACAGATTGTGACCATACCCACACAATGTGTTCATTAGAACCAATTCTCAAGCTATGACTTAAGCAATGATTTAGCTTTCTTTGAAGATCTATGTGAAGATGACAGAATATTAATTGGAAGACATATTTCTAAAATATTATACAATTTTGTTAAAAATTGTTGGAGTAGCCTGTGACTTTCAACAAAATAGTCTAAAGTCTCCAATTTTATACCAAGGAGCTAAGACAGGCAAAGAAATGCCTTTTGTGAGATGAATGGGAAGCACCTAGTATAACTAAGTGATCCAGTCCCTACACTGTTTGTATTTAACTTAAGAAAAACAAAAAGTTGTTAAAAAAAAAAATCTCAGAGGAATATACTTTACTGGACTTAAACCTTTTCCTTATCAAACCTAATTTCTGTATTATAGGTATGAACTCTACAGGCACTCACATCCTTTGATCAATAAGAAGCAATAAGGTTGTGACTGCAGCATTATTTAGGATGGTTCTTTTCAATAGGGATAGCAAGAAAAGGGGGTTAAATCCAACAAAATCAGTACCATACCATCATCTCTGTTAGGTAACTGCTCAGAAATAGAGCCTGAGGAATCTTTTCTGATGACAGATCTTTTTGTTTTTCCTTGACCAGTTCGACTTCTTTGCCGTACCATAAATCCACCAATACCTATCCAAAAAAGAAATTGGGTAACTTTGTAAATAATTGATTTCTCCTTGTATTTTCAAAGTAGGGTGAAATTGCTTGGAGGCATTTCCCAAATTCAATATGGGCTAATTTAAATCAATAGGGTTTGGAAATAAGCAAATTAAAAGACGTCAAAGCTACTGACTGTTACCTTATCACGAACCAAACAGGTATAAAAATACATTATTATAGTAGAGAAAGAATGCATGCATTTCCTCTTCTCAACAGTGTCAAAGTAAATAGTACAGTAAATTGTACTTGTTTAACAAATATTAAGTAACTCATATTATCATTCAAATTACTTGTACATTAGCTGTGGGAGAATAGATACACAAGAGATAAATGAAACTAAATGATCCAAACAAAATCATTATGACTTCAGGGGTAACATGTCTAGTTAAGGCTCTTGGACATGAGACACAAACAGCTCTGTAGTCAAAAGCACAGAATCTGGTTCTAGTTACTTCTAGTTACTACCTGACTCTGGGAAATTCTAGTTACTACCTGACTCTGGGCAAGTTATCTAACTTTTTAGTGCTTCAGTTCCCTCACTGTTATAATAACAGGGATAGCGTCTAGCACCTCACCTCCTCATACATATACTTAGTCAAACACTAACAGTTTTCGTCACAGGATACAGCCATCTAATACACTTTCCGACCTAATGGGTCCCTCAGTCACAAGGATGACTTCCAAAGGAGGCAGAAACAGAGAGGAAAAAAAACACAATAAATATAAGCTCCTAGAAGGAGTTTGCAGTCTAAAAAAGTTTGTGTAGTTGTAAGCCTCCTAATTAGGAAGAGATGAAATGATTTTCATACAGTGACTTGGACGAAGCTAATCTAGGTCCATGTTACAGATATGGCCCGTCTTATGGAAGGTTACCTTTAAGGTCTTGCAGAATACAAACAACAGTGAGAAAGTTTTTCCATGCACATCAAAAGATATTTAGGACACTCTTATCAATAAAATATAAGCAGTCAGAAGGATAAAGACCGAACTGATTCCATCTAATGTCTCATTGACTGGTAAATAGACATTAATAAACTGCCTAAAGAAAGCCTACACATTCTGCATTGTGACCAGTTCAGTAATTTTTTCTAGTAAGGCAAATAAAATTTGACAAACAAGACAGCTTCTTCCTCTGCCTCTGAGGCAGTGGGGAAATAAGAGAGAATTTTATCAGTCATATATTAACTGAACTATGTATTTTAGGAGGCACAAGAACCCTGTTTACCTAATTGTACACTTACTGGCTCCTGCACAAACACAGAATTAAGTTTCAAAAACAGAGAATATTAAGAACGGATGTTGAAAATTAAAAGAATTACAGAAGTACACATCAAGGGAAAAATAAATAAGTGGCTTTAAAAGTCCAAGTACAAATAATAGCCAATGTAGTAAAGCATTTAATATAATGGACAGCATTTGGAATAAGGCATTAAAATAATGATTTATTGTGAAGTATTCACATACTCAACCTAAGGAATTTCCACCTTAAAAGCATATTGAAATAGTTCAGTCTTTCAATTTCTACATTCAAGTTTTAGTTTAGAGAGTTGTTAAGGAGCTACATTTCATCTTGAGTATTTAATTAAAATTGAAGCCCTCAATATTATATATATATATTTTTTAAAGATTTTATTTATTTGAGAGAGAGAATAAGAGAGAGAGAGAGAGAGCGAGCACATGAAAGGGGGGAGGGTCAGAGGGAGAAGCAGACTCCTGCTCCCTGCTGAGCAGGGAGCCCGATGCGGGACTCGATCCTGGGACTCCAGGATCATGAAGGCAGTCGCCCAACCAACTGAGCCACCCAGGCGCCCAATATTATATTTTTCTTAAATTAACTAAGTTTTGAATATATTAAAATGTCTAGCTCAGGACTATACCTGGTCTGTACGGTTTCCTTTTTCTCTTTTTTACACCTTCTGTTCCTTCTACTCCCTTAGTTTCATCATCCACAGCTTCCCGTTCAGGACTAGATTCTGATTTCCCATCACAATCCAGAAGTTCTCCTTCTGGAAAAAAAAAAAAAAAAAAGTAAATGTACAGATAAAATCAGAAAAATCTATCAAATATAGAATTCCTGTGTAATAGGAAATGCAAGTCAAAGTGGCCACTGAGCCATTCTAACTGTGCATCCCAGTAGGTGGGGAAAATATAGAAAAAGATGGAAAAGGCCCCAGATGGTTGTAGAACTCATGCTGCTTAATGCACTGTTCTCAGGAAATGAAAGATCAGCATCAGGGAAGGGGAAACACACACAGAATGCTCAGAAAGACAATTATAAATCATTTTGCAGTTAACAAGTCATTCCCTTACCTTCAATTACATATTCAGGTTCAGGACCCTAAGGCTGTCTCTCTCTCTAGCCTAGAACCCTCTCCTGAAGTCCAACTATAGCTGTGATTATCACCTAGTTACCAAAACCTCTCTACCCAATATTGAGGACAGGGGAGAGAGTGACACTTTTCACTACTTACCCGTATTCTTTTTTAGTTTTACACCATGTGAATGTATTACTCGTCCACAAATCAAATTTAAGAATTTGAGAGAATTAGTGTTAACGTCACAGGCAGTAATAACCTACCTACCTGGCTGCTTCCTCTCTTCTCCTCCCACTAAATACCATTCCTGGCTCCATGCTACCTACCCTCCCCCCTTGCCTGCTAGAGCCTGAAGGCAACCCTAAGCCCACATCTCCAGGTGTCCCCCTCACACTGGGAGGGTCCACGCTGAGGGAGCCACCTAGAGTGGGGAGGCACGGTGTTCCCACTCTTGAGACACACACAGTGTTTCTGTTTGCTTTAGATTTGGGATTTTTTTTTTTTTTGTACTAACAAGGTTTCCAGATCCCAGATCATAGTAAGTGAGTTAGAAAAAAGCCTGCTTCTGTTGCACAAAGAATTTGTTTCTGATATGCTAAGGTGACTGTTTTTAACTTATTTTCCTGAAGAAACATTTATCAGAAGAGTCAACAGTTAGCAAAAGCAACAACAAAGGGGCACTGTTAGAATATTTCAGGAACATCCCAAGTTCATTTGGCCTTTATAGACTCCTGTGGAATCCACTATGTATTTACATATAATATCACGTGTGACGTTACTTGTTATTTTTATGGGGATGTACCTTCAGACTGCCTCCATCTGGAAACTGCCCAGTTGAAGAAACATCCATCGAAATCGTGGTACAAAACAGTAGTCAAAGGGAAATCCTTCTCAGGCCTTTTTGTTGTTGTTTTGCCAAGTTTTTAAAAGGTTCTATAATCTCATACTTTGGGAATCAATGTGTACTGTCAAGAAATGTTCCAAATTTTGTGAAATGCAGCATTTCCCAGATCTGGGTAAATATGGAATCATTTTTCAGACATCTACTGTCCATAGAAACTAGAATTCTTCACGGTGCTCTGGTTGATGGTAATCTGATCAATTCCTCCCAGATATAGACTATTTCTTCACAAGCCACAAATTACCAAAACTTTAAAATCAAACTCCCTGTTTAACAGTATTTGAACATCAGTTATACATAAGCATCAGAAAGTTTTTCTCCCAACCACACAGACCCAAAAACACACCACTGTGAAGGAAATGTGAGGACTAACTGGTAAAAGACATCCACTCTCAGCCAGAATGACCTCTCACCTGCCTCCTCCAACAGCCCCCTATCTGATCCACGCGCCACAACTCCTGGGCTCAGTAGTCTAGGCACATTACAGCCGAGTGTGCCTTTTAAAAATGAGTAAGACTAAGCCACTATTCACTCAGAAACCTCCAATTACCTCCTAGTCCATCCACAGGAAATGTAAATTCCTTAAGCATAGCCTTATGGTTCTGTGTTACCTATTGAGTCATGCCTTCTCTCTCCTTATACCTCTGATCTCGGCATCTCTTGCTGTCACCTCTGTCCACTGCTGGACACACTGGTCTTCATGACGTTCCTCAAACATGCTAGCTAGGCACACTCCTGCCCACAGCCTGTGCACTTCTTGCTGTCTGGGATGCTCTTCCCTCAGATAATCCAAGGCTCACTCACTCACCTCTTTCACGTCTGTGCTCACATACTGTTTCCAGTTCACTTGATGCCTCACACCACCATAAGCACTGCCAATTCCTCTTACTCCAATGCTAGTTTTTCTACAGCACTTGCCAAACACATTATAATCAACTCATTTATTACATGTTTTTTTTAAGTAATCTTTTCTAACACTAAAAATAAGTTCCATGAGCAGAGAATTTCATCTGCTTTGTTCATTGACATTACTTCCAACATCCAGCACAGAGTAGGATTCAATACTGTTGGATAATGTGATGGAACAAAAGTATTTTTTACTTTGTTTCTGAGTCAACTGAAAAGAACCAGCCAACCTAAAAGAAACACAAGTCACTGTGGTAATCTTCTTCAGAGATAAGCAAAATTATAACTCGTTGAATTTAATACTACTAAAATTATTTTGTCATCTCAAGGACTCAGCTAGAAAATCCTTAATATCTACTGTGATCAAGAAAATAGTTATAAAAAGTTAAGTTTATGATAAACACCTATGACTATAAATTTGCACTTGAACATTAATAATGGTTTTTCCATGTAGGATTGCATGGATCAAGCTCTACTTCAACTGAGCCATGGCATTTGAGCTCACAGCATCTGAAGTTCATGCTGCCACCTAGCAACCTCGAGTCCAGCCCTCTGAACTTTCCTATCTGTGATCCTCAAAGATATGGTATTCCTGGAGATTTCTATAATGTAAATAAGCCTGTTCTAGAGAATATGTGAAGGAAGAGAATCTAAAAAGTCCAAGGAGACAACTCACTTAGAAAGGCCAAGGGTCATATCAAGGGTTACCTAAGTCAGTAGAACTTACCCTGAGATAAAACATATAAGTATTCTAAAAGCTATTTTATATGATTTAATTCTTGTGAACGTATTGAATGGAAAATAAATCAGTATTACCTCGACTATCATCCATTTCTCCATCCCTTGAATGCTCTGATTGGATGTCTGGAGGGGTCTGAAGGACAGCCACGCTATTCTGATTTATAATCTTCAACTTCAACTTTGGTTTTGACCGTTTTCTTCGTGGAACTGTAACTGTGAGGCTCTGTAACTGAGTCATCCCTGATTCAGTCAAACACACACCATCCTGGGTGTACGTCTTGGGTGGATCTAAAATTACAATATCCCAAGGATACACATTAAAATTCTCACCTTAATTTGAATTGATAAGTTGACTGGTGTTCCAAAATACCATGTGAAGGGAATGGGACTATAAAGCGATTGTGAAATGCACAAATAATTAACAGTACTCAACTGAAACTAAGAAAACTGGTCGAACTTCCTTGGATTATAAGCAGAAAGGTTACAAAGGTCTACCTGGCATTTTTTTCTCACCTAACAAATTAAGGATTTAGAAAGAGAGCACTGAAACTAAAAGCAATGCTTCAGCTACTCGACTATGAGCCTTTTCCCAGAGCATCTTCTCAGACTAAAAGGTGAGGATCAATTTATATAAGAGAAACAAGAATACTACTGAAGCCCATTTGGAGAGCCAAGTATCAATATAATCAGTGACGGGGAGAGGTGATGAATAAGCAGAAATCCTGCAAATTTTTAAATGTACAAAACTGCTATCCACTAGGACAATTTCTGTACTATCCAAATTTTTTTTATCCAATGATAAAATAGATATTAGACAAAATAGATATTAGATAAAATAGAATTAGACAAAAGAACGATAATTTAATAAAAGTATCCTATTAATCACCACTCTAGCTGATCCATTACAGAAAAAAACAGTAAGAAATTGAGTTAATTATTTAAAAAATAAAAATAAAAAAGGAAAATCACTGTCTGCTAACCCAGCCTTATTTTCTGCTAAGTGATTACTAAGCACAGTAATATATCAATAAAACCAAAGCAAGCATGGAGTCAACAATTATTTTGAGTGGTTACTTCACTGCTATTTTGCTGAGATTGATAGGAATAGTGTCACACGAAAGCTGGATAAGACGAACATTAGGGCGCCTGGGTGGCTCAGATGGTTAAGCGTCTGCCTTCGGCTCAGGTCATGATCCCGGGGTCCTGGATCAAGTCCCGCATCGGGCTCCCTGCTAGGTGGGGAGCCTGCTTCTCCCTCTGCCTCTGCCTCTCTCTCTCTCTCATGAATAAATAAATAAAACATTAAAAAAAAAAAAAAAAAGACGAACATTATACGTGTCAATCACAGATATGATTTACAACATTAGGGAACTCGGGCTGAACACTCATATGACAAAGGCGGGTTTTGTGGAACATGTGACAGGTCGGGTGTATAAATAATTCTGCATTTACATGCTCTCTGTAAAGGACAGTCAAGTAAAGTGCTTCAGGTTTTACCTAGCTCTTTCACTTTTGTGACAATCTGTGCTACAAGGGAAGATTCACAGCAGTCTGAGGAAGGCACTGAAATAGAAAAGAAAAAAAAAATTGTGTAATTTTTTTTAGAAAAGGAATATTTAAGGATTTACATATAATTAAATTTTCTATTTCTGTACCCATTTTATGAAAGTAAATACTTAAAAAACACTAAATAGAGTTAAAGGCTGCCTTTAAAAACACCGAGAAGTAGTGGAAGAAACACACATCATGGAGGCAGAAATGGCCAAGATAAGAACCAGCACACTGGATTTCTACACATTCCTAATAACTACAAGATGATGAGTCATGAAGGGAAAATTACATTGTATATCTGTAATACATGCTTAATTTATTTTCTTTATGTAAGCCAATGGTTTTAACATATTAAAGTTGGGATAAAAAGAGTTAATTTATATATAACTAAAATAACTTATTTTTCACAAAATACTTGTCCAAATAACTGTTTCACAAAAAGAAAAAAAGAGGCAAGCCCACTCACTGGGCATGGACAGCACGGCATAAGGGAGTTATAGGAGCACAGACCCACTGTTGACAGTCTTTTCTTACCATTTGATGTAGGCATATAGGGTCTGCACATGCTACAATCAAAACCAATGTCTGCTACATTTTCCACTTCCTCTTCAGTATTTAAGTTTTGACAAACTGCATGCATCCATCTAAAAAGACCATATTTTGTACATTAAAACAAAACCGCAGGAGTTGACAGTTGCCACACTGAAAGCCCCTAAGGTTCGGACGTGCCTATGTTGCCCATGTTG
The DNA here is from genome assembly GCF_011800145.1 of Mirounga leonina. NCBI lineage: Eukaryota > Metazoa > Chordata > Mammalia > Carnivora > Phocidae > Mirounga > Mirounga leonina. The sequence goes on from NW_023270680.1 coordinate 1,119,638, forward strand.
CTCTTTCTCCTAACCATGCCTACTGACCCACAAAAACTATCAGAGCCGAGAATAAGCAAAGAAAAAGGAATGAGATCAGGTACTAGGAAGGAAGCAAAAGCACATGGAGGATAGGATAACTGTTTTAAGATAATACAGTGAAAATATCAGAGACAGCAAGGAGGCTAGTTGGGGCAAGTATGAAGGAATTCAGAAGTCTGTGAACGGTTTAGCACGTATGTGCTCCATGTGATGTGCATCTACTGTGGAGCTGATAGAGCTAATGTATTTGAGGCTGAATGTTAACTGGGAATAAAAGGAGTTATCTTGCCTTTGAACAAAGAATTGACAGGCAGAGTCCTGAGAATCCTGTATTACTGATGAAATAATACCATTGCTAATGTTACACGTACATTGCTAACTATTAACAGAGCACAATAATATACCACTGAAACCAAAGAAAACATTCTTGATTTTGAAGCTGCTCACATACTACTGAAAGAGGGTGGGAGCTCATGTACAGTATCTAGACATTGAGTAGCTAGAGCTTTAAGAAAAAATAGTTTAAGGAAAATAAAATGTGTGAGATCATTTGTAGAATCTAATGAAAGATTCAAAAACACTGCACAGAAAAGTGCATATATGCAGGCAATAATTCTGCATCTAATTTCAAGGGATTCATAAACCCTTAAAAGCCCCAAGTAAAAAATCTTTGTCTGGAATTGTGGATATAAAACAGGAAACCTGTGTAAGTTTCTAACTGACAGAAAATCTGGAAAGCAAAAAGTCTTGTTTCTTAAATTTGAGATGGAAGGAAGTTATTTTCCAATTTCCTTTTGCTATATTTCAAAGAGAAAAGCTTGCAAGAGATAAAAGAATTTAAAAAGTAGCACAATACCTATCACACTGTCTACACTGCAGAATAAGGTCTTCTTCTCGATAGTTCCGATAGCAGACTGGGCAGGAAGACAAGCTTGCACAGGGAGCACACTGTGTGTAATTGTTCTGCCATTCGCATCGCAGACCTGCAGATGTCGCTCCACAGTGTCTGCACCAAACACACCTGAAATCCAACACCCCCCCAACAAGACGCCGTTTTATTTATGTGGTTTATGTAGTTACTAGCATTCAAGGAGCTACAGGAGAACAGAACGGGGGGAAATTATTTGGTGCGTATCTGAACATTCTTCTGGGTAGTGGCATGATACTCTCCCGCTCAACAGGTTATTGTGCAATGAAGTGGCTGTGGCTAGTGTTTAAGAACAACTGTGGGAACACTGTGCGCCTGAGAGGCTGAGGAGGGGGGAAGTCCTGGAGTACCATTTGCACTTCCAGCCCCCCTTGGGCACGGTCTGCAGAGGAGGCGCGAGGCAGTAGGTGTGGTAGCTTATGTCACAGTCATCACAGAGCAGGAGTCTTCCAGGGTCACTCGCCTTCCCACAGGCCTCACACACGGTGCACTCCAGGCACCTCCAACCTTTGCTGAGAACGACTTTAGTGATCTGTAAAAGAAACCACCGATCCAAGTGATTCACACTGACCCACTCCTCATTTTGCATGATCACATATGCCATATAAACGAGTAGGTGGGGCTTACGTACCAGAAAGCAGAGGAAAGGCAAGCAAGCAACACGCACTGAGGACCAACCGTGGTCCCACCCTGGCTTGCGAGCACGTACTGTCACTAGTTCCCCGGCTGGACAGAATAACAGAAAGCAGTACACACTTTAATGCCCCTTGTCAGACCACGTTAACTACCTCGTCCTCTGGACTTCATGTCCACTTACAGATGTGATGACTAGATTTTGAAGAAATCGAGTATACCGCCCCTTTCCCGTTAATACAAGTTCTGAAAATGTATTGGCCTAGTTTCCATCTGTGATGTTTCACGAATTCATACTTTTGAAACTTGTGTACATTGCAAAAGGATCTGTATATTAAAATCAATATTTAAAAACCTAAAAAAATTACAGTAAAACATGAATTCCCAAGAAAATACATCCCAAGGACACTTCACAATCTTGGAGGATTTTAGGCCATGAAGCTGGGACTTCTGAAGTTCATCACCCCTCTGTTGATTCTCCTCTGCCACAGGGTCTAAGTTAGCAGGAAAGTTTGAGAATCTCTATACTTCTGATAAACTCCTCAAAGCAGCCACACCATGTACAATTATGAATTTGGAACCAAAAGAAAACTCTCAAAAAACTAGAATCTATAAGATAGGACAACAAAGTAGTTGTGTTATAATGAAATAGCAAGCAGTTAAAAACACAGAATAAAAACTGAGATCATGAGGAATAAGAAAGTCAAAAAAAAAAGAGCTAACTAAAGAACAACTATCAAAATGGCATCAAACTTTCCAACTCTGGATACTAAAATAGGATAATAGTTTCCAATTCTACAGGAATACACTTTTCAAGATACAAATCTTAACCAAGTAAACAAGCAAATTAAGTGTGAAAGCAGGATACCTTTTTGGGATACAAGGACTCAAACTTCAGCTCCCAAATAACTCTTCTAATGAAGTTTGAGACATGAGGAATAAAACAAGGGCGATACCAAGAACAAGGAAGACATGCGATGCAGGAAACAATGAACCCAACAAAGGACCTCAGCCCAGGGAAGTTGAAGAATGAGAGCTGAGTAACAGACCTAGAAGCTACCAGCACAGATGGGGAGAGAGAAAATGGGAGTGTCAGGAGGTGGTAGGACTTTTTCCAGAAAAAGTTACTTGCCAAAATAATTTAATATGATCATGCTTCTATAGTAGGTAAAAATAAACAACAAAAAAAACTAATGAAGAATCATGAATGATTTTTTTCTTTTTGCTACTAAAAATTCCAAGACAAAGCCATAGTAAACTATTTAGGTCTCCAGTGAACACGTACTGAGTCATAACCAACACTGTTTATTAACTAAATGTAGTAAAACAACTACATTGGGAGGATGCTGGAGAATGAAGGGGGTATATTTTTAAGACCTAAATCGGCATTTATTTATTCATAGCAGAAAGTCAAGAAAATCGAACACAGACACAGCAGAAGCAGCAGCGTATTATTTAGAGCTTTCAAGGTAACTCCAAGAAGGACCTGCAAGGATCAGTAGTGGCTGCCTGGGGGACAGGACTGAAACATGGAGGCAGAGTAGGACAGAGGCTGGCCAATCATCATAAGCCTTTTAAAGCTATTTGATTTGTAAGTATGTATATTTATTACTTTGATTAGCCTACTGATTCTTTTAAATTAGTCACAGATTATCAAGTTATATGTTATTTACCGAAATGGAGGAAAGAGCTTAGGACAGAAGGAGAAGGGTGACTTAGAGCAGTAACCAGCAAACTTATTTTTATAAAGGGTCAGATAGTAAATACTCTGAGCTTTGTGGGGCACATGGGCCCTGAACTACACACGTGTAACCACTATGGTGTGAAGCCCACAACAGACTACGTCAACACAAGAACACGGCTATGTTTCAATAAAATTTCATTTATAAAAACAGGTAGTACGCCATATTTGGCCTGTGTGGTGCGACTGACCGATCTCTGACTGAGAGGAACAGTAAGATGAAGATAAAGTAGGAGACAGATCCATGCCATCATGTATCTTCATTCCTACTAAGTTTTCCTATTTCATAGACACCTACCCTGTGGCCCTTTACGGCCAAATTCTCAAGTTACTCAGCAATATTCACTCTTCAACACACCTCAGTCTGGTTACTATGCCCACCACCATTCAAACCCCTCAAGTCAGTCAGTCCAGACCTCCTCCCTCCCAACCCTGGGCTGCCGCCATGCTTGTGTCCCATTCTCTGAGCTCTCTGGAGCACTGCCCCGTCTGGACAGCGCCCCCCTCCCCCAGCCATGGAAAGGCCCTCCCAGCTCCTGGCAGAGTTTGTGGAACGCTAACATCAACTTTTTTTTTTTCCTCCCACTGAACTGGTTTAGTCTTTATTTTCAAAAGCTCTTTCAAGAAAGGAATTATCCAGGGTTTCATTCATGGCACCAGGTCTAAAGTTCTGATAGATGTGCTTAATAGTCTGTGAGATTATCTGCTTCAACTACGATGGAGTACCTGGGATGAGACCTTTCTCCCACCACAAAATACTAACAAACAGGGCAAAATGTATGAAACACTTGTTTCAGATACTGAACAAAAGGCAGTACAGGACTGTGGTTTCTGAGAAGAGAGAACAAGTGAGGTGAGTCCTACAACATCCTGCTGTAGACAGTTTCCGGAATGCTGCCCAGAGAGGGAGAACTCCAGCAGAGTACAATGGGCTCACTGAGTTTAGGACACATGATGGAGTGAGTTCTGGGAGGCTGAGGCAGTTGCAACTGGCAGGACAGAGTCCTGGAAAGGAAGGAGCAATAAAGAGAAAGAGCTCTAGAAACCTACACAGAATTTCCCTCAAGTGTTTGGCCAAACACCAAGCTGCATGTATAGGAGGCCAAACAAGGACACAACTGGGACAAGAACAGCTACTGGGGATTTCTAAGTTGAACAACTAACAGCTCCCACAATGCTGAAGACATTTGAATCTCAACCAGTCAAAGTAAAGAGATACTAGCGAGGGGGGTCACGGGGAGCTAGTGCGGGAAGGATATGGGGAGAATTCAATAGAGAGGTCATAAAGGCCACACCTCATGTCTCAGATTAAACTCGAGCTAGAAAAGCAGTTACCACAGTGTGGTCTAGGAAACCCTAGTGGGTCTGTGAGGTCAAAACTATTTTCATAATGATGTTAAGATGTTATTTGCCTTTTTCACTTTAATCCACTCACAGTGATGTTTTGCAGGGGCTACATGATATATAAAATAGAAAACATCATTGCATGACATCATAACAAACATGCTTGTATATTTAGGTTTTAAAATATTCCCAGTTAATTTAATAAAATGGTAAATATTCAAGTTATTATTCTCATAAACACAAACTCTATGGGGTCCTTAATAATTTTAGACTGTTAATGGTTCTAAGACCAAAAAGTCTGAGAACAGCCACCTCAAAGTGAAGGTTCTCTAGACCTACCCCAGAAAGCCTAGAGAAGCTTCAAATGTCTACAATAACTGCCTGCAAAAACTCCATACTTTTTAAAGGAACAAAATCCAAACTGCCAACAATACCAAAATGTACAACTGCCACAATCAAAGATTACTAAATAAAAAAAAATATATACATCCTTGTAAGGAGGAAGTAAGCTAATACTAGTAATAATAAACTAATAATGAGAAATGTCAGACATGGTAGAATTAACAACAAATACAAGGACTTGAAAGAAAAAAAATCTCAATGAAGAAAAAAATTTAAACTACAAGATAAACTATAAAACTGTGATTAAAAAATACAATCATCTCTGAAAAATCCACTGGATGGGTTTAAAAATAGATTAGACACTGCATAATAAAAGTGAGTTTGGAATGCAAACAATGAATCATGGAACACTACATCAAAAACTAATGATGTAATTTATGGTGATTAACATAAATAAATAAATAAATAAATAAATAAATAAATAAATAAATAAATAAATGGTGAGTTTGGGGAATGATCTCACGGTCTTGATACTGATCTAGCCCCACATCAGGCTCCACGCTCAGGGCACAGTCAGCTTGAGATTCTTTCTCCCTCTCCATCTGCCCTTCCTGCTCATGCTCGAGCATGGTCACTCTCTTTCTCTCAAATAAATAAATAAAGCTTTTTTTTTTTTTAAGTGAATTTGGGGAATGTAACAGAAACTATACAAACTAAAGTAGCAGGAAGAAAAGCAACTGCAGAAAAATCAAAGTGAGAGCAATCTGGGGACAATATCATACAATTTTGTACACATACAACTAAAATTTCAGAAGGAGGGTGTGGGGAACAGAAAAAGAAATATGAAGAAATGGCCAAAATTGCTCCAAAACTGATTTAAAAACACCAACCCACTGATCCAAGAAGCCTAACAGAAAATGTCCTTCATATACAGGTGAGAGTTGAGAAGAATGAACATGGGGAAGAGACCAGGTGAATGAATGGATTTTTATTAAGTTCCGTGGTTGGTGTCAACTTTTTATTATCAGTAGACAGAATGGATCAATTAAACTTCATGCCTTAGCAAATAAAAGTATAAAGTATCTTTTAAAGACATGCATTTTTATTTTTAGTTTTTTGAGACAGCAGGATAACCACTACAATTTAAGACCACAGATTTATAGGAGTTAATTTTTTCAGGTAACATTGAAAGGCAGTATTTAAATATTAAATACTTAAATACTGTCACGTATGTCTAATGATACTAACAAACAATAACTAATTATAAGAAATGGAAACAGCATGATACTACTCATATCAAATCTCAATATAGTTTTAACTGATTTAAATTCAAGTATATTTACCTTAATACTGACACAATATGGATGGTAACACTGACCACACTGAGAACAGGCAAGTAATCTTCCCTCTGCTCCTTGGCCAAAACTGCCACAAACTACACACATATCCTGAAATTAAAAACACATGAACATAATAATTTAGGTTGGAGACTCAGCTAAGAATGTACTAGTTTTATTTTTTAAATTACCTTCTTAGCTATTATAGCTCTAAAGCTAAATAGTAAATGACTTCAGTGCATACAGGATAAAGCAGAAAGGGGGAAAGAGGAACTCAAGAGTGGAAGACCATAACTGAGCTCAAACCTGGTGCAAGGTGAACTTGTCACTACTAGAAAACAGCACCACTGTGTTGTGCATGGAGTTTTCTTCTTCATCCTTATTCGATGAAATATCTGCAGCAGACACCTATAAAAAGCAAAATACAGAGTGCACAGTCATACTTTAAACCTGTAGCACACTTAAATGAAAAGCGTGAGAAGATTCATATTCAAAATACAATTTTTGCCAAGGCCCAGAATAACAATTCCAAATTAGATTATTATTATTATTACCAAGATAATACCATAAAGGTGTAAGTCCTGACACTTTATTACCTAATGGTCTCTTTAGAACTACAAGTCCCATAGATCAGGAGCAGTGAGAAAATATAAACTATCTTTAGTAAGACTTAATTAGTCAGAAATTTTAATGAGGAAACAAAAGAAACTGTATTATATTTGTGTATGTGTATATCCTATGTATCTATACATACATATACTCACATAGATATGTATCACTCTGTTTTAGAGACTCTAAAACCTGCAATCTGGCTAGTCAAAACTGAGATGTGCTGTAAGTATAAAATACCTACAAGGTCTTAAAGACTTAAGTATCAAACAAAAAAGAACATAAACATAGCTCATAAATAATTTTGCATATTTTATACACTACATGTTGAAATAGTAGTATTTTGGATATGTCGGGTCAAAAGGTATAAAGTTAAATTACACCTGTTCTTTTCTTTTTTAATGTAGCTACTATAAAGTTTTAAATTGCCTATGTGATATACATATATTTCTGTTGGACAGCACTGCTTTAAAATATTATTTTGAATAACTTATCAAAATTTCAGTTTTAGCCAAAAGATTACCAACCACAGATATTCATTTCTGGACATGGCTAAATTTTACCAAATCAACTAAGTACCTACTGGCTTGTTAATAATTATTTCCAGAATGATTATCATGAAAAAAGCTCTAAATTAGTTGCTAAAAAAGAGAACAGGGAGACCAATGCCAAAATTTTAAAATACGATCCTCTTCCCTTACAATCTAGCCTGGAAGGACAGACATGAAACATAATAGGTTGAGTTCAAAATAAAAAGTAATAGTATTGTTGTTCTTGAGGAATGACTGAAAGAATAACTAAAAAGAAGGAATATATTACAGAAATAATATTTTTCATTGCAAGTAAGTTTAAAAGCAGTTTTAATGGCCAGTACTACTATTATAGAATCAACCATAAAAGCAATTTACAGTCATAATAAGTCTAAAGACTACAAGGGGAAACTGTAAGCAACCTACATAGTCATCACTAGGGAGTTACTAAAACCATGGTAAATCCAAACTGGAAAATTATGCAGCATTTAAAAAGCAGTGGTAGAAATCTGTTTTGATTTCCATCAAAAAAAAAAAAAAAATCACCAAGCCACTTAGCTGAGTAGAAAAATAAGCTGCAGAATCATATGTGAGGTAGAACACTATGGTACAAAAACATGCAAAGCAATTATACGTAGTCTACTGGCACATATAACAAGTTGAATAATAAGAAATTGCTGTTTTTCCAGGTCAAAAATGGTTGAAGGCTGGCAACTTCATATGGATCAACCTAATATGTAAAGACACCAAACTGGTAAAAGGAAGAAAAATCAAGATTCAAGAGGCAGCAGCGGTACTGTTGATCTAACAGTATATTGTACTTTTTTTTTTTAGGAAATATATTCCAAAATGTTCATCTTGGGGTGCACAGGTGGCTCAGTAGGTTGAGGGTCTGACTCTTGATTTCAGCTTGGTCATGATCTCAGCGTTGTGAGATCAAGCCCCACAATGGGCTCTGCACCGGGCATGGAACCCACTTAAGATTCTCTCTCTCCCTTTGCCCCTCCTTCCGTGTCTCTCTCCCTCACTCTCTTAACAAAATAAAATTTAAAAAAATGTGTATCTCAAAATTAGCATTTTAAGATTTTAGCAAGTTGAACAAGATGATTCATAAAGTAAAATATCATTTCATTCATAATAATTAAGTGTCTACCAAAAGTGAAGTTACCAGTAATTCACCCAAAGGACTAAAGATGCACTGAAAGCTTATTAAAATATGAAAACTATGACAATAGATAAAATATAGCTAACAAAAATAAAAAGTATCCATTTCTATATCCCCATCTGCAACACAGAAAACAAAACCGGTTTTATAATTGGATGATACCTAGTGAATAGGCTCAAAGAAATGATAAAATCTTATTATTTTCAAAGACAAATTTAGAGAAATCAGAGAACACTTTTATTTGAAATAAAAAACAAGGATGGATTACAGTATTCCCAGTACAAACCAGAAACAAAGTCTGTACAGAAAGCTGCAATATCACCTAGATTCAAAGAGCATATTTCAATTATAAGTGCTAAAAAAATCAAGGATTTTGAACAGCAACTGTACATGTAAGAAGGAAAACAGTATCAGGTAGCTTAATGACCCACTGTTTTTTTTTTATACTTCATTTCATGACCTTTAAACTACGAGATATATAAAACCTACCTCAAAGGTAAAGAAGACAATCTTTGAGAGAGTGTCCTAGTATTGCCTACATACATATTACTCTGATTTATCCTAAAGGTGACAGAAGTCTCTAAGCTAAACCTCACAAGTGGGGGATTTCCAAGCAAGGACATAATAAGTAAACAAAAAAAGAAGAGCAAATTAAACTCAAAGTGAGAGGAAGAAAATAGTAAAGATCAGAGTAGATATCAATGAAATGAAAAACAGAAAAAAACAGAGAAAAATTAATAAGAGCAAAGGCTGGCTCAAGATCAATAAAATTGATAAACCTGCAGCAAGACCAATCAGGAAAAAAGAGAGAAGAAACAAATCACCAACACTGGGAATGAGGAAGGTGACATCACTACATATTCTACAGATATTAAAAGGATAACAGGCCAACAGATTTGTCACCTTACATGAAATGGATAAACTCCTTGAAAGACAAATTCATGTAAGAATAAATAGATAACCTAAATAGCCCTATACCTACCAAGGAAACTGAATATATAGTTAAAAATCCTCCCATGAAGAGGGAAAGAGACAGCCTCTTCAACATATCTTTTTGGGAAAACTAGACAGCAACATGCAAAAGAATGAAACTGGACCACTTTCTTACGCCATACATAAAAATAAATTCAAAATGGATCTAAATGTGACCCCTGAAACCATAAAGATCCTAGAAAAGAGCATAGGTAGTAATTTCTCTGACACCGGCCGTAGCAACATTTTTCTAGATAGGTCCCCTGAGACAAAGGAAACAAAAGCAAAAATAAATGATTGGGACTACATCAAAATAAAAAGCTTCTGCACAGCAAAGGAAACAATCAACAAAACTAAAAAGCAACCTACAGAATGGAAGCAGATATTTGCATATAACATACCCAATAAAGGATTAGTATCCTAAATAAATAAAGAACTGATAGAATTCAACACCAAAAACACAAATAATCAAATTAAAAAATGGGCAGAGGACATGTACAGACATTTCTCCAAAGACATCCAGATGGCCAACAGATACATGAAAAGATGCTCAACATAGCTTATCATCAAGGAAATGCAAATCAAAACTACAATGAGGGATCACTTCACATCTGTCAGAATGGTTAACATCAAAAACACAACAACCAACAGGTGTTGGTAAGGATACAGAAAAAGGAACCCTCTTGCACTGTTGGTAGGAATGCAAACTGGTACAGTCACTGTGAAAAACAGTATGGAGGTTCCTCAAACAAGTTAAAAATAGAACTACCCTACAATCCAGCAATCACACTACTGGGTATTTACCCAAACAATACAAAAATACTAATTAAAAGGGATACGTGCACCCCTATGTTTACTGCAGCATTATTTACAATAGTCAAGATATAGGAACAGCCCCAGTGTCCACTGACTGATGAATGGATAAAGAAGATACACACACACATACACAATGGAATAGTGTTCAGGCATAAAAAGGAATGAAATCTTGCCATTTGCAAAGACATGGATGGAGCTAGAGAGTATAATGCTAAGTGAAATAAGTCAGACAAAGACAACTCCCATATGGTTCCACTCGTATGTGAAATTTAAGAAATAAAACAAATGAGCAAAGGGGAAAAAAAGAGAGACAAACAAAGTAAGAAATAGACTCTTAACTATAGAAAACAAATTGATGGTTACCAGATGGGAGGGGAGTGGGAGGATGGGTGATATGGGTGATGGATATTAAGGAATGCACTTGTCACGATAAGCACTGGGTGATTAAAATAAAAACTTTTAAAAAACCTTTTCACAAAGAAAACTCCAGGCCAAAATGGCTTCACTAATGATTCTATAAATACTGTAAGGAAGAATGTTTCCAATACCACAGAACTCTTCCAGAAAATTGAAGAGAAGATTCTATTTCCCAATTCACTCAAGGAAGCCAGCATTATGCCAATACCAAAATCAAAGAAATTAAAAGAAAATAAGACTATAGACCAACCAATACCCTCATGAACATAGACTTAAGAAGTCTAAAATTTTTAGCCATTTGAATCCAACAATGTATGAAAAAGAAAAAAACATCATGACTAAGTGCAGTTTATCGCAAGAACATGGGATGCGTTGGCATACAAAAAAAGCCAATCAATATACTTCATATCAATAAACAAGCCATAAGTGCAGAAAAAGCGTTTGACAAAATCCAACATCTACACCTGATTAAAAGAAAAACATCTCAGCAACTTATGAATAGAAAGGAGCTTCCTCAAACTGATTTAGGATGTCTATTAAAAAAATTAAACAAGGGGCACCTGGGTGGCTTAATGGGTCGACTGACTCTTGATTCTGGCTCAGGTCATGATCTCACAGTCACGAGATCACCCATACTGGGCTCCAGGCTCAGCAGGGAATCTGCTTGAGATTCTCTCTCTCCATCTTCCTCTGCCACCCCCCCCACACACTCGTGCAACACTCTCTCTTGCGCTCTCTAGAACAAATTAATCTTTAAAAAAATTAAAAATAGAACAAAACTAGAGCTAACACCATATTCAATGACGAAAGACTAAATGTCTTCTCTCCTCAAGATTGAAAAGACAAGGTTATCGTATCACCTCTAACCAACACTGTATGAAGGTTATAGCAAATGCAATAAGGAACAGAAATGAAAACCCTCCAGATTAAAGAGACAGAAAACTTTATTTGCAAACAACATGATCATAAGTGTCATAGTGTAGAAAACTCAATGGGTTCTACAAATAAACAAGTACAAGTAATACAGGAGTTTAGTAAGGCTGTAGGATACAAAAATCAATACACAAAAATGATTATTTCTAGATACTAGCAACAGACAACTATAATTTGAAACTGAGATAACACTGCCATTTACAAGAGCATAAAAAATGTAGAAAACTTAGAGATAAATCTGAGAAATAATGCAAAAGACATTTATATTGTAAACTAAAGAACATCACTGAGACAATTTAAAAAGACCCAAAGAAACAGAGATACACAATGTTTATGGGTTGAAAGACTCTTCACAGTTAAAACATCAACTTCCCCCAAATTCATCTATAGTTTGAATGCAAACCCAATCAAGATCCTAGCAGGCTTATTTGCAGAACTTGACAAGCCAATGGTAATATTCATATAGAAACATGAAGGATTTAGGATAGCCAAAACAACTTTGAAAAGGTAAAAAAAAAAAGGAAAACTAATTGTCTGATTTCAATAGTAGTTATAAAGTAAAAATAGTCAATACAGTATAGTATTGGCCTAAAGATGGAGAAATGGATCAATATAGCATAGAGATTCCAAAATTAGATTCACAAATACATAGATAGCTAATTTTTAAGAATGATACAAAGGCAATTCAGAGAAATGGTGCTCAAACAATTGGATATTCAAAATATGATCTTCAATCTATATTCATATCATACATAAAAATTAGCTCAAATTGGATCATACAGCTAAAAGTAACACCTAAAACCATAAAACTTCTAGAAGAAGTCACAGAATATGTTTGTAAATTTGGGTTATGCAATTATCTCTGACACCAAAAGCACAATCATAAAAAAAAAAAATTAACAGGGCGCCTGGGTGGCTCAGTTGGTTAAGCGACTGCCTTCGGCTTAGGTCATGATCCTGGAGTCCCGGGATCGAGTTCCGCATCGGGCTCCCTGCTCGGCAGGGAGCCTGCTTCTCCCTCTGACCCTCCCCCATCTCATGTGCTCTCTGTCTCTCTCATTCTCTCGGTCTCAAATAAATAAATAAAATCTTAAAAAAAAAAAAATTAATAAATGGGACTTCATCAAAATTAAAACATTTGCTGTTCCAAACAAGTTCTTTACCATGTCCAGAATACATAAAGAAAATATAAAACTCAGTAAGTTAAAAAACTGTTCAAATTTTTTAAAATGTACTAAAGATTTGAAGAGTGACTTTATCAAAGAAATATACAAATAAGCACCTAAAAATGTGCGAACATCATTAGTCATGAGACAAATGCAAATGCAATATTATTAACATACCTGCTACAGTGGCTGAAATGAAGAAGACTAACCACAGCAAGTACAGGTGAGTATATGGAGGAAACAGGAATCTCATGTACTTTGCAAACATACAATGTCACACCCAACTTAGAAAGCAGACTCCTCTTAAAAAGCTAAACATACACCTACCATGTTTCCAGTCATTCCACTCCTAGATATTTATTCATGGAAAACAAAGCATATGTCCACATAGACTTAAACATAAAAGTTCATAGCAGGCGTTTTTTTGCAGTTTTGTTTTTAACAGCCAAAAAATGGAAGCAACCACAATATCCTTTAATAGGTGAACAGATATACAAATTGTGGCACAAACGAAACAATCCACTAGTCTCCTGAACTTAAAATGACGATTAGACTTTGAAAAACAAGATTTTGATAAAATAATATAGTTACCACATGAAATATTTGCCACTGTTTGCCAAATACAGACTTTTTTCAATACACACTTAAAGCCTCATACACATGCCAATGAGCAAATATTTATCAATCTTGCATTAAAATATATCAAAGATAGTCATAAAATCAACATCTTTAGAGTATGTAGTAATCTGCAATATTTCTAGTTTCTTCTGTCAGCTGTATTATAATAAAAAACTTAAAACATCAACTTAAGTTTTTCAAATAAGCTCAATAATATAACAGGAGTTTGCTTTTATAAAAAATAAAGGAGCAAATATATTACATATATACTTTTGGCAATGGTTGCTATAGAAAGATCAGAGTCAAAAAGGAAGGTAAGAAAAGAGAGGATGGGAAACAAAATATTAAGAAAAGTTTAAAAGTTAAAAAGAAGGCAGAAGTAGAGTAAAATAAAAATTCTGGCTTATTTATGTGACTCTTACAACCTAACAATTTTACAAATGAGATTATCATCATCAGTCAACAAATTAAGGATTATAGCAAAGATAAAGGATATGAGAAATGAGCCTTACCCCAGGTAACACAACTGCCCCAATTCCACTTTTCAATTTTGACCTGCCTCTGCCACCTCGTCCTGACAATCCTGCACCACGGGGTCTCCGCTTCCCGGGAAATCCCGACCCACGGCCCTACGTAACAGATAAGGAAAAATCAGCATTCTGCAAAAGTCCAAAAAAATTTTAAAATCCAATGTGAGATAAAACATTTTATTAAAGGTTACACAAATACTTGCTTCTCTCTTATTCTGATTAGATGATAAATATTAAAGAGACCAGGCTTATTATTTTTATCTTTCAACACGTATTATGCAACTTAAAAAGTATAAACATAAAATGCCTATGACCTTCGAATCAAATGTTAGGTCTGTTTTGTGAATGCCCTGTACTAGCAAGCTTTGGCCTTATTTTTCCACTTCCTAATCCTACATTCTAGGTGGCTCAACAGCCACTAACTCCATCCAATTTGTATTCAATATAGAGCAAGTATAAGGAAAGACTCACTAACTGCTCTCTCAGTAATTATGGCAATAGCGGACATATATTGAGTACTGACGGTATACTGGTCTAAGCACGTTTTACTCGCAACTATCTCATAAGGTCAGTACTATTTTATTATCCCCATTTTAGAGATAAAAGCACTGAAGGATAAAAAAGTAACTTGTCCAGGGGCGCCTGGATGGCTCAGTCGTTAAGCGTCTGCCTTCGGCTCAAGTCATGGTCCCAGGGTCCTGGGATCTAGCCCCGCACTGGGCTCCCTGCACTGCGGGAAGCCTGCTTCTCCCTCTCCCACTGTGTTCCCTCTCTCACTGTGTCTTTGTCAAATAAATAAAATCTTTAAAAAAAAAAAAAAAAAGTAACTTGTCCAAAGTCTAGAGCTAACAACTCTGGCTCGTGTCCACATTCTTAACCAGTATTCTGCAATGCTAATACACTGCATGAAAGCTAATTTTTGCTAGTGTACAACAGTATTTTTCCTGTCACTAAATTTGTCAATTTCCCTACTATTCAATAGCTATCTGTATGAACTGAACAGGTGTACCTCACTCTACCACAGTATTTAGAGGATAATGTATTTAAAGTTTATAGGAAAGCTGATAAGAAAGTAAACAGCTTGCTTTAACTCATCTGGATAATAATTACTTGAAATGCAAATAACTGATCTGAATTTTTACCCAACACACAAAAATATTCTACAGGAAAACAGGTTAAATTCTCTGATATTCTAACAAATAAATACTAGGGTTACTTGTTATTGTCATTTTCTTGTTTATACTCCGACTTATGTATTACTTTCTGAAAAAGCCTGACATCAACACATATTTATAATATTCTGTATATCTAAAATTATTAAAATAATCAGGAAAATCCTGATGTTTTTTCCACAGTAAGTTAAATAATAATGTCACGTTTTCAACTGATACCATTTTTATTGTAGTCTGAAATGCTGAACTCGTTACCTATTTAGCACAACAGTTTCCAAGTTGATAATTTATGGTTATAATGTGAGCATAAAACAAATACACATGAACAAAAAGGAAGGGGGTAATCTTTGTTTCCCTTCAGTGTTGATAATTACAAATTGCATCTCCTTGTTCTCTTAAACTGCTCTTCTTTTAGATCTCTTGTGCTTTTTTGAACAAAGGATAGGGAGGATTGAACTGAATAGTTTTCCCATTGATAAGTATGAAAGATTTATCTCTACTTTCAACACCTTGCATATCAGAGTGAGCTGAAAAAGTTCTAATAGTGATAGAAATAAGAAAGTAGAATTGAGAACTCCTTTGAAATCCCTGATTAGTCTAAAATAAACAGCCTTATTCCAGAATATAAAATACGGAAGATGAAGAAAATTATCTTCTCTAGGTAGTAAAATATTTTAACATCTCAGACAATTAATACTTTTCACATTAATTTTTTACCTTCTAAAATGCATCAGACTACATAACTTACTTCAAGGACTAGCAGAGTCCTCCATCAATGACATGAGAGAGAGGCCCTATAATTGTGAGCTTATTAACACAGACAGTGAAATCTGCTGTGATTCTGGTATTTCTTCTCCATTAGCACATAATAGATTAGTGTAGTTTTCTTTTGTTCTTTTCTAAGCAACAAAATTTTATGATTATCGTGAATGAGCAAGTCCTAAATTACTTTATAGCCTATGCGACAAGGATTTTCCCCCATAGAAACACTGGTAATTACAACATAAAAAAAAGCAACCATAAAAAGAAGTTATTAAAAATTCACACTTAAAATCAGTCATGTAAAATTGCAATATAATCTCCTTCTAATCCAGATCTTTAAGTGCAACCATGTTGACTCTTCATACTAAAATTTTTAGATTAAAAAAGTGGTTCTGGAATCTGAACTATTTATCTAGAAAAGAAAGGCTTAATTCTTAACTTCTACTTGGACAAAACCAACTAGAAAGAAATGATATATGAATGTAAATGCAATTTTATTTACCACTTTGATGCTCCAAATGGCACTGCCAGGAAGCTGCCGGGGTTTAAAAATTTCCCGACCTTCTGAAATGTCTGGGGACCAGGAAGGTGGGCTCACTGTATTATGGGTACTCCAAGCCCCCTAGGATATGGCAGGTGAGAAAATAGATGTATAAAACTCAGCAACGTAAAAGGTCAAAGCCAGCAACTGAGGAATTTTAGAACAGCAAAAACAAATGCAGACATATGGAAATTTAGGACAAATTGCTTCAAGATAGGGACACGAAGCTTATGGCTTACAATGACTTTATACTTAAATGTTTGCAGCTACAATTTACATTAAGTATTTTATTCAGATGGAAACATCAGTACAATGAAACATACTGGGAATTAGGCTTTATAGGACATCAACACTGACTCATGAACTGCAATTATAGAACCAAAACATAAATAAAAGTCAATTAAACTCTAAGAATTAACACTTTATGTAAGAAACTATTTGGGGATTATTTTCTTCTAACAACTATCACTCTCCTGGAAGAGAGAAATAACCTTAAAGAATGTTACGTACACCTACTGCTATAAACAACCAAAGCAGTAGGCAAACAAATGCAATCAGAAACATGAGTAATTGATAGACACATTCACTTTAAATTGTGGAAAGTTAGTTTGCAATCTTAAGATGTAGATATCAGTTATAATCCTAGCATTTAACTACTCTTCCTTCCAGTGACCACTAGTTGTAGTTTCAGTTTTTATTTTTATTTAGGGGACTATTATCCTTAGATTATATCCAAGGGACTAATTTGTACAGTGAAAAACGTTAAAGCAAATTGTCCTAAATTTGCAAATTAAAATGCCTAAACTTGGTTATTTATACAAGAAATAGTATCTTATTCAAATAGTTAAAATGAAAGTAAGACATTTTACTTCTTAATAACCACATTCAGCATTAACCTGAACTAATCTGATGAAGATGCTAAGCAGCATAAATAAAAAGGTCTACTTCACAAAGATAATATTTTAAAGAAAAACACAGAACAAATGTCAAACAATAAAGAACCTATTTTGAATTAGGCAATTCCATACCATATGCTATAACTTTTACCACTTAAATGACCCAAACTTAAGAAACACAGTACTTACCAGGTTTCTAGAATATTATCAAACTAACAAGTAGTGGCCTATGAATCACATAAAACTACCACCAGGAATTTAAATAACCAAAATTAGAGTTTGACTACCCTTTATATTGCAGATAATTAATGCAATAACAGTATTTTGAGAAAAACCACACAAGGAAGAGACTGGTTTCACTTTTAATTAACCTACCCTCAAGCTCAGTGAATGGCTATCCTGATTTTACTGACAGGTAAATTACCTCGCTTTCCCAGTATCAGATCAACTTGCATCTACACCTATGTCTTCTTTCTTGCTGCATCCAGGGTCTCCGGGTAACCTGTATTGCTGCCAGAAGTCATTTCTCTATTCTCATTGTACTCCAACTGTCAATATCACCATTCAGTTCTGCTGGGTTCAATGCAGCACACCTGTGAATGTTTCTCTGCCATTCCTTGCTGACCTTTAGTCCCCCATGCATGCTCTGCCTCCACATGACCTCCAAAGCTCCAGTGTTTCCCAGGGCTGAGGCCGGGACAATGTTCCTTTCTGTGTAGTCTCTTCCTAAATGGTATGATCTATCATGAGGGCTGTAAACACCATCCTGACTGTTGCTGTCTCCCAAATTCACATTTCTAGTTCCAACATGTTCTTGCAGAAGTTAGTATGGTTTTCAACTTCCTCCTTAGCACGTCCATTCTGTCACACCAAACCTCTCAACTTAACCACATCTAAAATCTCTCCCTTACCCAGTTCCGTCTCACAATCTTCCCTCTCTTCAGAAACGGATTCCAGACCTCAGGTCAGAAAATGGGGAATCATCTGATCTGTTCTCTTCCCTCATCATTCTCCCCTGCCACTCCTTCAATCCAAACCATCAGTAAATCAGTATATTCAATCTCCCTACCCCGCAACCCCCTCAAGCCCTCCTCTACACAGCAGCCAGAGGGACTTGGCAAAAACGTAACACTACCCTGTTTCAAACCCTTCCAACAGCTCCCCGGCGCACTTAGTTTACTTCAAACCTTTCCAACCTCATCCTGTGGCCCTCTCTCATGATTGTTATGCCCCAGCTACCCTGGTTTCCTTCAAACATGCCAAGCTCTTCACCACTTGGGGGCTAACTGACTCAGAACAACTGCAACTCTCCAATGGATGGCTTCTTCTTCTGATTCTTCACGTATGGGCTCAGACATTTCCTCATCAAAGATGCCTTTCTTCAGCGCTCCAGCTGAACTATCCTCTACCTTACAACATGTTTTGCATCTTCTCACTGATTGAAATTTGGGGTCTTATGTTTTACTGTTTCTGATTATCTACTGGTAGAGAATGGGGGCAAGAGATATCTAAATTTAGTTCTCTCAAGGTTTCCATTGGTTTTTCTCTGATAATATTTTCTCTGATAAAATTCCTTTTGGTGGATAATTAATGTTAGTACAAAACTCTTAAAACATATTATAAAAAGTCATACTCTCAGATAATATATTATTCACCATAATTTAAAAGTTAGCTTTGATGCCAAAATTGTGTCTAATTTTAAAAACATTTACACTTCATAGAACACGGATGAACAAAATGAAGGGCTCCATAGATCAAGAATGTTTGGATGCCATTTCAGGAATAATTAGAAAACCATTCAACTGCTATGAAGAACTTATATAATAAAAGCTTGGGTAATTACATTATGAATTTTAATAACTATATTATCATAAGACATTGGAAGATAGACTGTGTGCAATTTTATAGGAACTGGAGAAAAATTATGATTATACTTAGATGTTTTGACAATGAAAAAATTACCTAATATATTCTTTAGACCTTAAAACTAATATACAGCTGTAATTATCAACTTTAGTTAAAAATTATCCTACAGATCTCAGCTTTGATGGAAAAGAATTTACACAGACAATTCAGAGGTCAGCTCCCCTGTCTACTGAAACATGGTTTACACTGCTGTTACACTTGAATTTATACTTACTACATTTGTATTTATTTGTTGCCATTGGACTAGAAGCTTGATGAGAAAAGACCATTCTTTTTGTTCACTGCTACGTTAAGCATTCTATTCAGTGCTTATTGAATGCCTATTTTTTTCCACTGGGCATGTTTTTTCAGATGAGTAAATGCATCAATAAGCATTGTACTTTGAAACATACTAATTCCCCCATCAGATATAGCCTACATTCCTGAATTTCCTCACCTTAAAAAAAAATTACCAACCCATCCAATGCAGTGCTACTCTTAAACTATAATGAATTAAAAGCAAAAGGGTTCAAAATGTAGCCATCAAGAAATTAAGCTGTAAAGAGAGCTAAAGAGAAGCAACTTGCTATCAAATCCTAGAGAAACTTAAAAAAAATACTACTAGGTTGAGATTCAGTTAGATTCTAACAATAATTATTGAACCCAAAACCTGCTTAAAGTTGGTATTAAGCTTCTTTCTACCGGAGGCCAACTTTTCAGGTAAATTTATCAACCTGGTAAATTATACAGCTGTTACAAGGGCTGTGGGATAGGAAAATGGAAACAATAATGGCAAGCGGAGAAAAGGATTATTAAGGTCAACTTTCTATTATTAGAAGCCTAATCCTGTTGGTTGCTGGCTGTTAACATGATCAATGTCATAATTAGAGCCCAATAGTATCCCAATCTACTGAAAAAGTTTCAAGAGCAGCCAGAGGTTTGGTGTCTCCTGCGCAGACTTAGCACCTGCAAGTCATCCTCACTCAGGTCCAGCCCCTCCCACCATGCTCTGTGAAACCAAGGTTGCTACTGAAGGGGAAGTCTGACTCAGAGAAAGCGAAAACGATGAAGAGAGAGCAGAAAGGACAATCAGCAAGAGAAACAGAAAACCTAAGCATTTATAATTCCTTTTTGGTATATACATTCACTCACGTACATTACAGCCACAGCAGCAAACGACTCACTTTTATGACTTAGAGAATTCTTTTCACATAAATAAGTCTCATATACAAAACTGAGTTCAACATCAAATGGAACAAGAAATTTAGTCCTGATAGTGCTTTGATAAGATGCTATAAAAATACAAAAACAGCTGTTACCAGCTTTAGCCTTCAATAATTTAGGAATGTGAATATGGCTGGTGCTAGCAATGGTTTTGGTGACAACTTCGGAAATATCACAATAGGCACAAGGAAACCAAGAGAAAAGGGATGTTTCTGATCTGTATGTGTATGCAGCTTGCCACCCCGGAGGGCTAGACACTTTTTAAGTTTAAAACTACAGTTTTTCAGGGATTTAGAGCAGTGTTTCTTGGACTTTAGCTGCACAGCATGCAAGTCTGAGTTGAGTTTCCTCTCACCCCCTCTGCTTTTCCATAGTACCCTGGGTTTCCTCTCCTGCAGGACATATCACACACAGTATAATTAATAGGCTGTTCAGTTCCAAAATCTGTGCAGCCATTACTTGGCTTTGAACTCAAGAAACCTACTACACACTGTATTTACTGTGTCCAGTATTTGACTCACTCAAGGCCTACAGTTATTTTCATTGGCACATTTCAGTATAAATATCAGTCGATCTGATTGGTTCTCCAGAGCTACATTTAATACAGGATTATTATCTCAAGTCGTCATTTTCACAGAATATATGCATTACTCTGTAATTCAAGAAAGCAAGCAGGGCAGCACTACCACTTGCTACATGTCAGATGCTGTATATGTGTTATTGTTAAATTCCAACATCAACCGTATGAGGTAGTTTTACAGATGAAGAAACAAGACAGTTGGCAAGGTAACGTGCTTAGTGTCACACAGACAATAATGGAAAATAAGGATCTGAATCCAAATAATTGCACTATGGAAATGCGCATGCTGAATTTATAGTAACCAATCTTTCCTGGTATCAGTTACAGTAAAACCTGATGTAAACAATACAAAATACTTCTTAAAAGTCACTTTTTAAAAAGGCAGCATAGTATTTAGACTAGACTATAAGTGGAAAATCACTCTGGGCAACTACAGTGCATCTTTTATTCTCCATAAAGAATACAGAAATGTGTTATCTGTTTACTCATGAAACCTTTAATAGACTCTAAGACAAAGTATCACAAATGTAGGTTTTACCTTACCTAATAGGTATCCAAGAAGGGACAATTAAAACTACACAGGGTAATTTCTTTCCTTTTAGTGAATATCACCGTGTATAAGTTATATCAAGTAATGCTTCAAAATTCAAACATTTTAATTAAAAGCTGGATGTGAAGTAATTTAACAAGAACTAAACCTCTCCTTATTTGGACAGTATGATTTATAGATATGCCTTTTTTTTTTAAACCTTAAAAACAAAACAAAACAAAAATTTAAAAAATCAACAGTGCTTCTTACTAAAGGATTTTTATTTACAAACTAGAAATGGTGTCTACTATTTTAAAAAAGAAAGTGCTTACTTGTAATTAATTGTTAATAAAACTACAATCCTCTACAGCTCACCACCTTGGAGATTTGTTTTTCTCTCACAAGAATAGACTATGAAACTGATTTGTTAACTCAAAACACTTCATTCAAAATGCTATTGCAGTAGGCAAGTATGTCATAAAGTTCTATGGTTCATAATAAAATTAGTTAAATTAATAAATATCCACTTCACAATGTAATGGAAAAGTGGTTATGATCTAATGAAGTACTATCCTGGAAACCTACTATATTGAAGAAATTTCACTTTGTCTGAGAACCCCTCAATAAATTTCAGTCTTAGAACTTAATGGAAATTTCTAAGGTTTCCATATATATGATTTTAGCAACAAAAAATGATGGAAAGGTAAAAATAAAAATGAAAAAATTCCTAGAATTGGAAGTTTTCAAAATACAGTTAAGTACTTAAGTTTATTTTTATGAAATTTCATTGAAATATTTAATATTTCAATAAAGCCTATTTCATAGGTTTAATAAACCTCTTTCAATACTATCATGAAAGCACTTAGTACATGAGTGTCTAAAGCAGAGCACAGTCATGTGATTATATGAAATATTTTTCCATAAAATAAAGTGATACAAATAGGATAAATAACAGAAGATGGGCTGAGATTACTATTATTTCAGAATTTCCAAATTAAAATGGATAAATACAACTGTGGAATGAGAGAAATAAGTAGAAAATGAAAAACACATTGTTATTTGATATGCTGAAATAAAAAATGTTTCCATCCTATTTTCCACTGCTTTTTAAGAATCATTTCCTATAGTAAGTCGTATGCATACAAGTAACAATGAGTAGCACATTTCCCTAATTCAGGACTCTACTTCCAGGGCTAAAATGAAAGAAGACTGTAGGGCTGTTTTAATTGTAGGGTGGGGTCATTGCACTGATATGTTTTTAAGGCTCTCCAGGCAATTATAACATGCAGTTGGCCAATAATGACTTTTCTATACCTAAATGTGTAACAGATTATCAATATAGAAGGTCCAAAGTGGATATACCCATAAAAATACTAAAAAAATGAAACACTAAAATATATACAAATGAATAACTTCAATAAAGGATGAAAGAAAGAAATCTCAACTGTTCACTGGGACAATTTATATGAAACCATGACCAACTGGCTGGCTCCCTGTCATTGCTCCACCAATTTTCTTCTCCTACTACCTATCATGTCTATACTCTTCCTCTTTATCTTTGTGAAATCCTGTGTCTGAAATGAGGAAGAAAACAAGAAAAATAAACTTTTTCTATCCACAACCATCAGAAAAACTTACATTAGTGTTCCTATATTAAGAAGGATGAAGCCTATATCTGAGATATACTTAAAACATCTCATGAAGAATATAGTACAAATAACACCTAAACCTTCCATATAAAAAGTGTAATATAAAACACTAAACTTGAATGATTAATCTCTTCTAAAGGGAAAATAATCCTGTACAGATTCCCCGGTCTGTGTCCTGATATCTCTGACTCAGAATAGTGATTTATATACCCATCCATACTCCAGTATCAATACACACATACTCATATATATGTACTTATATGTGTATATACAAGAGAATATGAACATATATGGGCACATATATATGACTTCTATATTGATAATCTATTACACATTGAAAATACACAGTGAATTGTTGCTACAACAAATCGTTTTTATCATTCATTTTAAAATGTGTTGTAGGGGCACCTGGGTGGCTCAGTCGTTAAGCGTCTGCCTTCGGCTCAGGTCATGATCCCAGGGTCCTGGGATCGAGCCCCGCATCGGGCTCCCTGCTCAGCCGGAGGCCTGCTTCTCCCTCTCCCACTCCCCCTGCTTGTGTTCCCTCTCTCGCTGTGTCTCTGTCAAGTGAATAAATAAAATCTTTAAAAAAATAAAATAAAATAAATAAAATAAAATAAAATGTGTTGTAGACTATTTCTACTTCAGTACTTAAAAGTAGTGAAAATAGAGCACCATTCTTAATTTATCACTCTTAAATTCAGTTGGTATTTCTTTCCAAATGTAGTTCCTTCTGGAACTAAAATCTTCCTGTTTTTAAAAATGCTTGCCCTTGGGGCGCCTGGGTGGCTCAGTCATTAAGCGTCTGCCTTCGGTTTGGGTCATGATTCTGGGGTCCTGGGATCGAGCCCGGCATCAGGCTCCCTGCTCCGAGAGAAGCCTGCTTCTCCCTCTCCCACTCCCCCTGCTTGTGCTCCGTCTCTTGCTGTCTCTCTCTCTGTCAAAAAATAAATTAAAGCTAAAAAAAAAAAAAAAAAAAATGCTTGCCCTTGCATTGTCCAATAAGGTAGCCATTAGTCATGAGACTACAAAGTACTTCTAATGTATGTGGTGGGAAACCAGATCTTGAACACTTAGCATGAAAAGTGAATGTAAAAGATCTCATTAATAATTTTATTATATACATGTCTGTTTATATATGTTATGTTATAGTTATTATAATTTATATATAATACAATTTATAGTTATACTACATATATTTATTATATAATTTATTATATATAAAAGATTAAATACTAACATTTTTAAGATATTAAGTTAAAACATTAAAATTTATTTCACCTGCTTATTTTTATTTTTAAGTGGGACTACTAGAAATTTCTAAATTAGATCTATGAGGCTTGCCTTATATTTCTCTTAGACAGCACAGGCTTACCCTTCTACTGGCTAACTCCTTTCTCCAAAAAACATTCAATAATCCAATCATTAGCTGACACCTCAAATTTAAGCTTCCAGATTTTCTGTTTCTAATTATTCATTTAATTTCCAAGTGAATTCTTTAGAAAAGCTCACATATTAGAAAATGGTTGAGATGAACATAAAGATTTGACAACTGTGAAAAAGAATTTAATCAATGAAATATGCAGTTCTTTGGTTAGGAGAGTCTTCACTATACTGGTAAAGACCAGAGAACCTTCAACAAAATATGGAAACACTACTGTTAACCATCAAAACACAGCTGAACACCAAAGAATCTTGCTTATATCACAATCATTGCCATGAACATCCATCTCATTTTATACCCAGTCCCCACTACCAAGAATATGCAAAATAAACACAAACCTAAAGATATAACACAGGAATTCTTGACATCAAAGAAACTCATATAACAGAGTAACAGACTTCAGGATTTCCAACATAAAGATATACACTGGAATATTCCCTGGAAGTTATGACCTCAGCACCTCAGCAATGATAAAAAGTAAAAGAGCTGTCTTGTTCTATCCAATTCATACTCTCCACAAAAACAGCAGTACATCAGCAAGCTATGCATCACCAAGTGAAGGCTGTTTGCTACACAACTAAAACCAAGCTAAAAGGTTAAACATGCCTATGAACTGTTTATGAGATTAGCAGCAGTTATGAAGCAGTAATGAGACAATGGCAACAGAAAACAGAATACTACCAGAATTGGGAACTAAAAGAGAATACAGCAGAAGCAATAACAAATATTAGGACATGGGTCACATAAAATGGGATAAACCTGGAAGACACTCTCACACACATACATTAACACACACTCAGACTCACATGCACATAAATCTTAGAACATTAAGTCAACAGAAAAATAATCCTAATGGTTTCTCAGTTGGAGTAGAAGTCTCTATATAGTAAAATTTGACAGGAATATTTATGAAGCAGTATCTTTAAAAGAATGTAAATATCTAACCAAAATTAAATTTGAGGTTCAAATTTCTATTGCTAAAGTTTTTTCAGAGCCAAAACCACGTAACTGTTACTTAACAATTATTTTAAAAAAAGAAAACAAGAGTAGGGAGGAGGAGAACTGGTTTGAGAAGAATACCCTCTCTTGGTAGAACATAAAATAAGTATCACAGGAAATACTTAGAGAAAGGCATATAGGAAGGAGTGTCTTAGTTTACTGCATATGTCTTTGCCACACAGAAATAGTTCTCTTCCATGAGGCAATTACTTTGCCTCTGGTGTGTAACTTCCTGTCTTCAGAGAATAAAATATATCTGGAATTTAGAGGAAACTAATTCTCACATTAAAATAAAATTCTATTTTTCTACTTATCTTCGGATTCCAAAATTGGATGATCAAGATCAAGAGGATACTACTCCTATAAAGTCAAACTTTAATCACTTGGAAGCAATTTAAATCATGAGACGTGAAACTTCAGATTACCACTGTGACTAAACACTACACTGTTGGATATCTTGCCATTTTATAAGAACTTCAGAAAATAGAAATTTTGTAGAATAAATATTAGCTACAGCATCTCACTTTGTCTTCTGGTTAGTTTAAATCCCACTAAAAAGAACTGGAACTTACCCTTAAAGGGTAGAATCCACACTACTTAGGTCATGGGAAGAATTCCCCTCACTTCCTAAAGATCAACAATGCAATTCTAAGACTTTTCCATAAGAACACTGAAATAAGTCCTAGGTTGGGGGGATCACAAAGAAGTTAGCAATTAAAAGAAAAATCAAACTGAGAAAAACCCACCATGAAAAACTCCCTTAGTAAATTTTGATGCTTAAACAGTTAAAAATATAGACAAAGAATAATATCAATAAACAAATATCGTAGAGGGGAAAAAATAAACATCAGTTACAATATACCTAAAACTTCACTGTTTAAGGCTCTATTGTTTCTGTGGCATAGAATTTTAAAATTTAAGTGTTTTCTATTAGAAACTGTAATCAAATAGGTTGCATTTGTATGTTCCAACTAAGTGGAAATTATAAGATCACTTTAAGTTTAATAAATTAGTCTTCATTACAGCTTTAAAAAAAAAAAAAACTGGCCAAAACACTTTGGTCAACATTACATTTAAGTTCTACCTGAAAACAGGAAAAATTATTCTCCAAAGTTCCACGTACGCCTTATTTTATATAATTGCTCCAACAGATTTTTCTGTCTATATCATTAAAATCACCCTACCTGTTTGGACCGAGGTCTACCAGGAGAAAATTTTCTTTTGGTAATAGCTGGTTTACCCATGCCGATTTTTGGAGTGACTGAGATATAGGTTGTTGGCATAGTGTTTCCAACAGAAGCACTGAGGGTTGAAGGGTAAGTGTGCAGTATGTCCTGGGAAGGCAAGTCTGCAGAAAGTGGAGGGGAAGACACACGTGCCTTGCTTACGTCTGCTGCTGACAGAAATGAGAACTCCATCTCAGAGGGTGATTTTACAGATTTGTCTTCTCGGCACAAACCACCTTTCACACAGCTCTCCATTGTAGGGGTCATTTCAAAGTCCATAAATGCAGTGGAAGATTCAGAACTTGCTTTCTGTTCCATTTGTTCTTGTACCCTTTCTACAGCCAACTGTTCCTTAGAACATAAAGAAGTACTTTCCTTACACGGGGACACTACGGTTTCTGGTGGAACAGGGGCAGATTCAATGGTGAATTTTGGAGGCCGTGATTCTTCTGTGGACGCCAACATTTTGGGTTCCTCTAACTGCAGGTCCTTGTGCTGCACAATGATCTGGTGTGTACGGACTTCAACGTTTTCTGTCACTTCCATTTTGTTTTCATTTTGATCTTCACAAATATGCATCACTGTAGAAGACATTTCCATCTTTTCACTATCAACTTCATGAGAAATCTGATTTTCCATTTCAGGATTCATTTTATCTTGGGCTGGTTCTACAAAATTTGGAATATTTGTTACGTTAATGTACTTATAAATTAAAAATTTTTTAATTTTCTGACTTAAAAATAATAGGCTTGGGCAGGGAGAAGGGAGACAAGGGATTTCCAAAGCACACTTATGGTTAAATCCTGACTTAAAACAGAAGGTATTTATCAAAAAAGAACAATTATCAAGTTAATAAAGGCCAAAATATACCAGGATTCATGAATTAGAACTGGTCACAGATCAGGCCAGAAAAGCTATAAAAACATCGCCTTAATAAGATCCCCAGAGGGCGCCTGGGTGGCTCAGTCGGTTAAGCGACTGCCTTCGGCTCAGGTCATGATCCTGGAGTCCCAAGATCGAGTCCCGCATCGGGCTCCCTGCTGAGCAGGGAGTCTGCTTCTCCCTCTGACCCTCCTCCCTCTCATGCTGTCTCTCATTCTCGCTCTCAAATAAATAAAATCTTAAAAAAAAAAAAAAAAAATAAGATCCCCAGAGTTTAAGGTGGTTTCTGGTAAAAATATTAAAAGAGAATTTCTAATATAATTCTATTGAACATATATGATGTTTTACAATTTGAACATTTACAAAAAGATTTACAATTTTGCAGGCAAAGTTATACTCTTTCAACAGCTACAAAAAGGAGGCTCAGTGATCTTACATGAGGTATCCAAGTTAAAAAGTAAAAAAGACTAGTCTTGAATATAAAGCAATTTTGCAACAGGAGGCACTCAGATGTAAACAACTCAAATGAAGTATCACTGAAATAACTGAAACTCATTCTGCAGACTCAGATGAGTAACATCACAGATAGAAGACTTATTTTACTTATTAGCTGTACCTGCTAACATACACAATACATTTTTTGGATATAAACTTTGTATTTCCTCATCATCGATAATTAAACAGTCAAATCTTAGCAAGTCAATACACATAATTAGGTATCAGAAATATCAAAAGTCACTAATCGGTAAATTTTAAGTCAGGGTGCTAGTGTGTTAAGCCTTTAACCCAATCATGCCTGAAAACAAAAGTCAGAGATCCAATTTACATGAGTTCTACATGGCTCTATCAGGAAAGATCACTAGATAAAAAACACTTATTTCAAATACTATCAAGGTAATTTCTAAGTTACGTTGACAGAGGTATTAATTTCCTCATTTACTATTTACTGTGGTGACTGCACTTAATCTATGTTCTGATATCAAAATGAAATCCAACTTTCATTCCTACTCCATGAAAGACTGCAGTTCAGGATAAAGAAAAAACCATCAAATAACAGATCTGATCATACCAAATATTTTTACACACAAAAATGCTTTAAAAAGCTTAACATTAAAAAGGAATGATTAAAGGGAGCCTGGGTGGCTCAGGTCATGATCCCAGAGTCCTGGGATAGAGTTCCTCATGGGGCTCCCTGCTCAGCAGGAGTCTTCTTCTCCCTCTGACCCTCCTCCCTCTCATGCTTTGTCTCTCATTCTCTCTCTCTCAAATAAATAAATGATTAAAAAACACACTTTTAAAACAGAAAATTACACATAAATAATGAGTGCCATCATTTGAGTGACTCAAGTGAAAAAACTTATCCTGATGCCACATGAAGCCTAAACTGTGGTTAATAGAAGACCATTACCTCAAGTCTCACTGAAAAGAAGAAAATATGCAACACCCATGCAGACCACAAGTATATTATTTTTGTACACTAGGCAGGAAGTATTAAAATACAAACGTAAACATGCTCTTCATCACAAGCAGTTCTATTATGTTCCACTACTAGTCTTCTATAATGATTTTAACTTATTTTTTTCAAAGATTTTATTTATTTATTTGAGAGTGCGTGCACACGCACACAAAGAGGGGGTGAGGCAGAGGGAGAAGCAGACTCCCCGCGGAGCAGGGAGCCTGACGTGGGGCTTGATCCCAGGACCCCGAGATAATGACATGAGTTGAAGGTAGCCACTTAACCAACTGAGCTACCCAGGCACCCCTGATTTTAACTTAATAATGAACATTTGATTTAGCAACTCTACAGAGACTGTAACCTCCTTTAGAAATCCAATGCCAATTCTCTTTAAGAAAAGGATCACTTAACTAAAAGATTTCATTACTATAATGTGTATATGGCAATAGTAAATAATTCTTTGGGATAATTCATTTGAAAAATTAACTTAATAGATCGTGGCTCAAATCTGCAAAGCAGTCATAAAAGCATTATGCTGTAATTCCATCAAATTAGATAGTATGCTTACCAGAAATGAGAAGATCATGTGTATCAAGACTTTCTGGTGGATTACTCTTCTGCTGCTCTTCTGTGTGGATGTGAACTGCTGTGAATGACACATTTATGGAATCTCTAGCAAGGACTCAAAATTTCTCTAACACTGCTCTCTCAATAGTAAGTTGAGGAAGATTTTTATCCTACTACCAAATGTCAATTCTCAATGTAAGTACAAAACACACTGTTACTATTTATTAGTAAGCAGTGTATGGAGATGAAATTAGGAATCTGATTATGCACTATGACAAGATTTATTGTTACAGTTAGCTTTGTCTTATTTTTCTTCACTTTACATCTTATGCAATACACCTTTTAGTGAAAGTTGTTAAATACAAAACTGAAACTCAGACAATCTGAGGCTTTGTGTGTATACACTCAATCTATATAAAATTTCACATAAAATCCCATACTGTCAGATGAGCCCAAGATTAAATTTAATAAGTAGTTTTTCCCCAACCTTATCTAATTCCACATCCTCAAGTACAGTAATAGCTATTATCAACATTGCAAAAAGCTTAATTGAAATATCACTGAAATAACTGAAATACCCTCAAGAGAACCACTGAGACGATCTAAAACAATAAATTTTTCATTATCTCAGCATGAAACATCTCACAATCAGTAACAGCTCTAGTTAGTAATTACAAGTATAACTAAAGAAAGAGAAAATAATAAATTGCTTTTTAATGAAAATCACTTGGCCCCCAAAGTATGTATTTATGATTGGGGTCTAGATTACAACTGAACTATAAATATATATATGCCCTTTCCCCTATTAATTTCTAATGTTATTTTACTAGAAAGCTCCTCTCTAAACAATTTCCTAAGTGACTACACGTTGTGGCTCATTTTATTTAGAATAGTAAACATATAGTAAATTTCACATATTCACTGTATATACACGTTTTCTTCGGAAAATAAACTATATCCATTACCAAAAATATTCTTACCATCTGGAACAATTCCAGGTGTGGACTCCTGACCATTGACGTCTTTATTAATTGCTTGCTCTGGAAATACCATATGGTCCTCAGGTCCTTCAACTTCCATCTCGTTGTTATAATCTAAACAGAATATTATTTATTCTTTAGCTTAGAATAAGTTTTTCTGTCTTTGTTAACTATGTAAATAGTTATTATTTTGCTATAGTGAGGGTAAATTATCACCCAAAATGCCATATTCTTCACATTTTTAAATTTTCAACCATAAATATATCTACATTTTAGATGTAGATGGAAAAACATCTAAATTAAGAATTAAAAGGTTACTGACATATTATTTTAAAAGGACATTCCACAACTGTATACTGATGGCATCCTGGAAACAAAGCATTAGTAATTAAGATGTGTCTACTTAAACCTCTCACAGATGATAACACAGGACTTTTAAAAGTTGCCATTCATATTGATGAAAAGGAAAAACTATCTGTAAGAACGTCTGTTTTCTTTACCACCAAAAAACTTGTTATTATGTTTCAACCAAGAGTATACTACTAAAATTACCTAAACAAAATTTTGGGCTCAAAAGATATGAACTAACATTTAAGAAGGACATTATAAAACTAAAATTTGTTTGGAGTGAAAGAACCCAGGTTATAAAGCAGAAACCAGGTCATACAGCCAAACACTGACAACTTGCACTGCTGCTCAAAGATGTCCGCCATCAGATTCAGAGATGACCCAATCACATGTATACTTAAAGGTTGAGAAATTAAGAATAAGATGGGACCTGATACACAGGATTCCCTCATCATTAATAAAATTATTTATTGGAGACTGGTTGGCACAACATCAAAAAAAAACAAAAACAAAAACCCAAAATTCTCAAGATTACCTGCAGTGACTTCAGCCATCTCCACTTCATCACCTGCCTGTAATGGGTCCATCTCAGCTGCTACGTGTTTACAATACATGCAGATATACTCTTCTTTGAACTGAGAATCCAGCTCATGATCTGCTGGTTTGTCACATTCTAAGTGAACCCATCTGCAGTGACAAATATATTTAAATAAAATTTTCTAATTTAAAGACAATTTACTATCCAGGGAAAAAAGAGGCAACTGCTGAAAACTGGGTATAGGAAGGGTTAAGGATGACAGAAGAGAGGTTATAGAGGTTGGCAACTGGTGAAGGTTCTAGAAAAGAAATTGGCATTTTCAGAGGTCATTAAAGGTGTTCACGTATTTTTACTTCCTTATTTTTAAACCATTTCCTCCTTACATTTCCCTCTTAATGCTCATTTCTGGTCTTTTGCCCATTCACTTCCTTATGCCTTTCAGACTCATAAATATGTAATTTAATTTCATCTTTAACAGCACTCAGTACCCAGAGGATCATTAGTGATAAAAGTTTGGAACTCAAAGATACATGGTAGCACAAATGATCACATGGATAAGAAAACTGACCAAAAACTCAATGGAAAAATTGTACCTTCTTACCTTTTGCACATATTACAATGAAGCATGTCTTTCTGCAATTCTGGATGGTTCCACTTCCCACAGAAAGGACATAAGTTATCCTGTTGTTGATAACAACTGTCACATACCAAGCAATTGTGGTGCCACTGAGAACTAGATCGTGTGCCACACTCTACACATATTCTGCAATTCTAAACACCAGAAAAAAATGAAAACAAAAACAGTTTGTTATGCATTTGTATTGCAGTTCTGGTGTGAACCTTTCTGAAATCAATGGAACATTTGTACATTATACATTAAGCTTTAATTTTCATGACACTAATTTAGGGTATATGGTTTTGAAAAAGCAGTGTGTTTTGAACGTCTGATGTGACATCATTCAATTTGCACTGAAACCTCCAGGAAAATGTAAATAGGGGCGAGAGACATCCAAGAAAACATAAATAGGGAAGGAAGAAAACCAAGAACAAATAAGAAACATATCCCAGAATCAGGAAGTAGCTTATGTGCAAAGTAGCTTATGTGGAATAAGTCTATTTGACTCTGGATTGTGAAAACAAACTGGTGCTTCTTAACCATTTCATTTGCTTGTAGGTAGCTTAGGAACTAAAAGCAAGAATTCAAACTGAAGAACTATCATGACCCACTCCAAATGACTTGGAGTCTGAAACTGTGAAAGTAAAATCAAAATTTTGAGGGGCAAGATATTCACATGGTCTTACATATCTTCTCATATAATGTTTTATTAATTATGAGAGAAAAAAAAACTGGAGCAATTTGACAGCAGGGTGACCGAATTATTAGAATGCGCATCACCCATGAGGTCGAGATGAGCACCAGGTGCTTTAGCAGAGGCACCCAGACAAGGGCACAACATCACTTTGGCAGTATTCTGGCCAACAATGCAAAACTCCATATAACTGTGAAGAAGTAGCAGACAAAGACAAAGTGAGAAAAGTTCTATTTGGCAGAAAAAACCCCAGATATGTGGGGAAGAACTCTATTCTTCAAAAAAATGTCAGTATCAAAAAGACAGAGTAGGACTCAGGAAATTTTCCAGATGAAAAGAGTCCAAAGTGAGAACTAAATATAAAAGCCTACCCTAGAGTAGATCTTGGAACCTACACTGGGGGAGATGCTATATGGGATGTTAGATCAAGTGACAAAACTGAAATATGGATAATAGATTAGATGAAAATACTTACACTGATGTAAACATATGAAGTTGATAACAGCACTGTGATTATGTAAGAATATCCCTATGATTAGGAAATACACACTGAAGTGTTTAAGGGTAAAGAGGGCACAGTACATGTAACTTACACTCAAATGGTTCAGGGCAAAAAAACAGAGATCAGAGGGAAGAAGAAGAGAGAAAAAGGGTACATGCAATGATATGGAAATCCTAACAAAGGTAAATGGCATACGGATATTTTTATTTTTCCAACTTCTAAAGTTTGAAATTATTTTTTAAAAAT
Organism: Mirounga leonina; assembly: GCF_011800145.1. Lineage (NCBI taxonomy): Eukaryota > Metazoa > Chordata > Mammalia > Carnivora > Phocidae > Mirounga > Mirounga leonina. Next base: position 1,153,496 of record NW_023270680.1, read on the forward strand.
TCATGATATACCAACACACAAGCATTCTTGACAGAGAAACAGGAAAAAGAAACCTACCTGACAATGACTGGTATAAAACAAAGTTCCTGAAAAGATTACCCTTACTTCAGTGTGAACAGCCTCACTAGTCTGACACCCCACATGAAGGCAGACCTATTTGCCCAGGTTCATCTCTGGCCCCTCCACAGTGTTTGACACACAGTAGGCCTTCAAATGTTAAATAAATGAACGAATTATGACTAAAGACTATAGACATCTATGAAAGAATTTAACAGTAGAGGAAAAGGATCATTCTTCAAATTACTCAGTGGATAAGGCTTCCTATGAAAAACTCCAGGATAATTCATTGCATACATAATATAGACATTACGATGGACACTTTATAGGCATCACCTCACTAAATCTAACACCCCTGTGAGGTAAGTTCTAATAACATTCTCTACAGGGGAAAAATTGGCTTAAGGAAGTCAAATAATTTGCCAAAGATCCTGTATTTAGTAACTGGAAAAGTGGAGATCTGACTCTACAGCCTAATCTTTTACCAACATTATATACCTCCACAGAACAGATTAAAAAAAAAACAAACAAAAAAAACTATCCAGTTGTCTTTTTAGCAATATTATACATGATTCAGTCACTGTGAAAGAGCACAGCAGACTATGATAGAGAGCAAATTAGTAAGAGAGCAAGACAAAGATAAAAGAGAAGGTTGAGAAATAAACCCAGAATTCTGAAAACGTTTTCCAAGATAATGAAAAACCTAACAAAGAAGATAATGAATTAAAAGCAGGAAACAAAATTATCTAGATGTTACTAAACATTATTTAAGAGGCTGTAAAGATGGCAAATATTTATAAAAAAAAAACCAAAGTTAACCAACACTTCTTTAGACCTTTTCTTGGGCCTGACTAGAGACTGACAGTGGTCAACATGTTCCAGGCAACACTAATTAATGTAGAACCACAATCAGATACAACCTGGAAGCAAATTCAAAGAACTGGCAAAAATAAAGATCCCAAAGCTCTTAAGTAGAAAAAAGGATTATAGTTAAGTGAACATTTAAAAAAAGGGGGGGGGGTAAGACTTTTCTTCTGTGATACCACAAACTGGGAAAACTGGGGGGGGGGGGGGGGAGTTTCTACAGCTTAAAAAAGAAAAAATTGTAAAATGAAATGATACCAAACCAAGTTCTTATCATAGTCTGAAGACAACAGTCTCTTTCAGATATGTAGGATTTCAGAAAAATTGCTATACCTTAATGGAGCATAACCAAGAATCCAAAAGACTGGGGTTTAATGAGATTGGAATTTATATAGAAAAAATATATTTTTTTTTGCAAGGAAAAAGTGACAAGGTTTACAGTCTCAGTTGATTTAAAACAGAGGGGAGAGAAAGGAAAAGAAAATTGCTCATTTCTCCATTTTCACTGGTAAGTGGGGGAAGAAAACATTTATACTTTCAACATTTATAACAATACTCACAAAATAAAATTCTTAATTGCAAGTCACTGCAGAAAATAAAAGGAACAGAAAAACAGAAAGGAAATCAAAAGAACTAGTTTGTCTTAAAACAGCCAAACATTTCAGTTGCAACCATTAACCTAAATAAAATGACACAAAGGGACCCAAAATAAAAAAGATGTGAATAGATCACATTCAACTGGAAAACTAAAGCCCTAGGAGGCCATATTGTCGGACAAAAAGAGCTGGTTCAAAAAAAAAAAAAAAAGGCATTACACAATAGAGTAGCTTTACGCTAATAAAAAGTAAAATCAACACTGACCTGACCTACCTGGTAAATCACAACCAAAAAATAATTAGTATTGTTTACAAAAGAAAAAGTAAAATACAAGGAGAAACTGAGGAAATCTGCAGTGGTCAATTTCATCTACATCCTAATATGTTGTCCAACCAACTAGTCAAAAAATAAAAATGACTTCATCTATCTAAATAAAATTAATAAACACAAATATTAAGCCTTAAAGTCACTACTTCAAGTGTAAAAATATTTGTGAAAAAGAAAACCACGCTGGTTAATTATTGGGTTAAATACAATTAAAGCAGAAGTTAACATGCTTAAGCACAACTGAAAAACCAAAAGATACAGTGCTTAGGTCAGATGTACACAGAGATAGTTACAAATACAACGTATCTGGTTGCAGCCAAAGCTATAATCAAAGGTAAATTTATAGTCTTTAAAAAATACACCTTTTTCCTTAAGAAAGTAAAGAAAACGAATTGCGAATTCAGCTCCCTATTTCAGAAAAGAAACAAGGCCAGTAAAGGTGTGCGGAGGAGACGAAAGCATAAACATACAGATCTGCCGACAGCCGGCTTTTCAGGGCCCGATAACGACGCCGCGAGGACACGCTGGAAGCACCGGCCCGCACACAGGGAAGAACCGGAACCGCGGGGCGGCCGGCGGCAGCTCGCACCTCGCCCGCCCGCAGGCCCCGCCTTCCCGGAGCCACCCCGGAGGGCAGTTACCGCAGGCTCCCGTTCCCAGGGCAGAGGGCCCCTCCCCTGCAGGCCCCACCCTCCCGCCGCGGCCGCCCCGCGCCCCGCCCGCCGCCCTAGCACCAGGGGTCGCGCCGCAAGTGCCAGGTGCCCCCCAGCCGCGATGGCGGGCCGCGGCGCAGGTGCTCGGCTCCTCCGCGTCTCCTCTCGCCACCCCGCACCCGGACCCCATCCTCGGGGCCCCCCAGGCGAGCTCGCCCCCCTTTCCAGGGCCTTCCTAGGACGGCAAACCGCCCCCAACCCCGACCCGGCCAGCGCTTCCCTCCCGCGGCCGGAACGCCTTTCCAGCTTCGGAGGAAGCCTCCGCTGGCGCCACCTCACGGCCTGCAATGCCAGCAGCCCACGAAGCCTCCCCTGGAGAGTGACCCCTACCCTCGGGTTCCAGGGACCATTTCGGGCACCCGCTCCACCCCAGCCCTCTGAAGCCCACCCCGCCCAAGTCAACAGAAGAGCCGAGCGAAGGTAACAGGAGCGCGTTTCTGTGCCGCTGGGACAAGAGTGTGAGGATGCAGAGAAATCACGGATGCAGCCTGGGAGGGCTGTTTTCTGAAAAGTGGGAAGTCTTCATAGAAATGCTAACATAAAAAAAAAATTAACTGACCTTCAAGGTTACCACAATGCAGATTTTAATGCCTGCATTTAGCATTTGTATTTATTATCATGTTAGTCCCAAGTGCCGTCAAGGGCGTACAAAAGATGCAAGATTTTTACACAGTAAAATTATGGTAAAAAGAATGAGCTGCTGGGGGGGGCGCCTGGGTGGCTCAGTCGTTAAGCGCCTGCCTTCGGCTCAGGTCATGATCCCAGCGTTCTGGGATCAAGCCCCGCATCGGGCTCCCCGCTCGGCGGGAAGCCTGCCTCTCCCCCCTCCACTCCCCCTGCTTGTGTTCCTCTCTCACTGTGTCTCTCTCTGTCAAATAAATAAATAAAATCTTTAAAAAAAAAAAAAAAAAAAAAAGAATGAGCTGCTGGGATGACACAGGAACAATGCGGCATCCACGGAGCCAGCAGAGAGGATTCTCATCTTCATACACATCAACTGACAACAGGTAAAGGACAAACAACATACCAGTAACTTAAAATGAAGAACTAATGTTCCATATTTTAGAAATAACTGGATTGATTCCCCCACTTAGTACAGATTTCAATTGTACCACGATGGTGCACTCATGAACAAAAAACTTGATACTTACTGAGTGACACTTCATTACATCTAATGCTGAAGGACTGCCTGCTGGCACTTTGAGGTCTCTCATTATTCTGAACTAGTAAACAGGGTCATAGCATTATCAATACTATTTTTATATAAATACAAAAGGCATTCTCTGTATTGACATTATTAAAGCCAAAGGAAAAGCTTACACACTGAACTGGGCATGAGAAAATATCTTTCTATTAAACCCCAATCTTGGCAACTTAATGTCAGATGAAATTAGTAATTACTTTATAAATTCTATTTAGTTTTATTTTTTAAAAGTCCGTGTAATTATTGAAGATAAAGTTTATGCCTAGTTTCATGTCTGTTCTATAAAATTTAGATATTAAAAAAAACAAAAAACAGAAAAACAACCAGCTCAACCTGGGGGATGTATAGAGATAGCCTATGGATCTAGAGTCCTTAGGTCTACACCCTAATACAAAAAAAAAAAAAAAATTAGATCAAGAAATATTTTTTCTTTTTTTTAAAGAAATATTTCTTAATTAAAGAGAAAAGCCCTGGGCGCCTGGGTGGCTCAGTTGGTTGGGCGACTGCCTTCGGCTCAGGTCATGATCCTGGAGTCCCGGGATCGAGTCCCGCATAGGGCTCCCTGCTCGGCAGGGAGTCTGCTTCTCCCTCTGACCTTCCCCCTTCTCATGTGCTCTCTCTCTCTCTCAAATAAATAAATAAATAAAATCTTTAAAAAAAAAAAAAAAGAAAGAAAAGCCCTGCTACTCAATAAGTATGACAGCATAGGGAGAGAGCATCATATATAGAACAAAACATTATAAGACAGGAAACCTGAGTTTTAGTCCCTTTTCTGCTTCTATAAATAAGTTGGACAATTAACCACTAGGGCCTCACCAGCTCTCATCTACAATTTATTAAGTTTGCCTATATAGATTTCAAAGGAAGCACATGAACTACTTTTAAGACGGATCCATCATAGAGAACATTTAAAGAAAAGTCATAGTAAATAGTTTGTAAATATCTTCCAAACAGGAAAAAAAAAAATTAGTTTTATTCAGTCGGTTGAGAATTAAAGATAAATCTGTTTTATTCTTCTACTTTCACTTTAAGAGTTTAAATATTTTGTGCTTCCATGGAAAATACTTCTAAAATGTGTTGCTGTTCACCTGGTGGTGTACAAATAACTCTGCCCAGTAGGTAAAGTTGTCAGCCAACCTACAGGGTTTAGAGATACAGATGACAGCCTCAGTAAATTCCTCAGGAAGCGTAAAGAGAGCAGCATAGAACATAAGGTCATAAAGATGCAAATAACAAAATAGATGAAAGAAGGGAGAATCACTGACTAAAAGAGTATCCAGAAAAAATTAAAAATAATTGAAAATACATCTTAAAAGTGTCACACCAAAGATTGGTATCTTAAGCAATGAAAAAAATGGAAAAATGTCTACAGACCTCTAACTCTCAAAACCAAGAGAATCTTTAAACAGCATCTATAAAATAAATATCTAAGTAAATAATCATTAAAACTACCACAGGGGAGGGGCAATATACATATGCATATATAGTAGGATTCCAAATATTTAATACAAGTGTATTTATACACATAAAAAATGTGATGTACATATAAAATCACTACATAATCATCAAAATGTAGTGTATTTTAGTTCTGGATTTTAAATTAATGGATTTTAAAACTATTGCTCTGTGTTTTGGTATCCTCATGGGACCACTACACTTCTGAGAGTTTCTGAGATTAAAGATAAATCATTCAAAAACAATTTCTAAGCCATTAAGCACCATACATATGTTTACATGTTCATAACAACATTTTTCATAATAGCCTAAAATGTAAATGATCCAAATGTTCACCAACAAGTTATTTGATAAACAATTTGTGGTATGGCCACTACTTGGCAATAAAAAGGAATCACTCACGGTATGCACAAAAATATGGCTGATTCTCAAAATAATCATGCAGAGTTTAAAAAGCTAGACCTCTCCCCCCCAAAAAAGAGTATATACTATATGATGTCATTTATATAAAACTCTAGGAAACACAAATTAATTGATGGTGAATGAAAGCAGACTGCCTGGAAGACAAGGGGCGGGGAGGTGGGAATGGGTGAACAGTTGGAAAAGAGGGATTCCCAAAGAGCACCATGAAACTTTTAGGGGTGATGAATTTGGTTGTTATCTTGAAGGTGATGATGGTTTCATAAATGTACACGTGTCAAGTTAAATTGCAAACTTTAAATACTTGCGGTTTACTGAGTATCAATTATACATCAATAAAGCTGTTTTTTAACAAGTTGATGATACTGTATAGATTTGAATAGGTATCCGATTTGTCTGCTCTATATAAAAAGCATACAGATGATATTTTTCTTGAAAAAACAAACAACTTACTTTGCATTTCCAGCCATTGGTTGGTACTGATTTCATAACTGGTTGAAGACAAAAAGTATGATACCCTTTGTCACACGTATCACACACTAGCATCTTGCTATCTTCTCCCGATTGTCTAAAAAATAAGATAGCATTAATGATGCCTTATCTTTAAACTTATGTTTATAACATAAGTAATCATGAGAAGAATCAATCCTAGGAACTGCCCAGTTCATCAATACCTCAGTGTCTGTTTTGTCTATGCCCAGATAATGATAGAGGTAACCCCTAAAGGACGAGACAGACATCTTCCTAAGGTCCCTACAGGATTATCTTAACTGAATGCCCACCTATGGTGAACCTGCTTTAGCCATGTTACGATTCCTGCAGAGAAGGAGGGGCAACAAGATGAATGACTCTGACCTTTACTTTTTAAATATCTCAGTAAATATCCTTTCTAGGGTAAGGAGCTGTAACTGATAGGTGACGCTGCATGGGAAGGAACAAATCTTGTCATCGGGAATTGGAAAGACACTGTCATACAATAAAGAGGATCGAATTTGGCATCAGACCTATATTTGTATTCAGACTGCTGTTTTTCTAGTTGTGTGATTTCTGAACAAAATAAGCTTAGTCCTCATTTCAGGAATAAAATGTGAACAATAAAGACACTGAGAATTAAATATAATTCTGGTTGAAGAGCTTAGAATATTCTGTAAACATTAGTGCTAAATAAACAGGTGTAAGAATCATCTTGTAATAATTATTAAGAATAATTATTAAGAATTGTAATAATTATTAAGAATAGTCAAAAACCTAAACTCTTTCCCTGAACATTCCTGTGCCCCAAAGATTGGGCCCCTGGCCTACAGCATGAGCTCTGCCTTGATTCTTGGCTATCAACCACTCTCAGAGACTAAGAATTTAATTCAAGAGGAGGGGAAAAGAAAAACTGGGGAATGCAAGAAGAAGAGCTGAGAGAGGAGCCCTGCGTAAAACCTGGGGACAAATAGAAGTAAAAAGGAAGATGGGTTAGTTGGCCGCCAGTTCTTTCTTACTCAGTTTAAACAAATTCTACATATAAAATTGCATGTTTTATCTCTTTAGCTACATGGAAAGATCTTAGAGGAAAGGTAATCTTTCTTCAAGTTCTCTTATTCCTTCCCAAGAAAGTAGGCACAGATATAAGATATCAAATAAGTGTTTGCTGGTATTTTAATTTTTGCCAAAATATAAAAGCATATTGTCCTATTTATTCCACATAATTGTAAGATATTGATGCTTATTGTTATCAAATTAAATTACAAATAAAACAGACTGATCATGGCAGTGGTGGGCATAATTTCTCCTGTTACAAAAGTCCTCAGCTTGTAAACAATTTGAAGACTGCTATAGATGCAGATAACTTCTCCAAATTATCATGCTAATTAGTAGCAGGAGAAAAAAAAAATCACAGAAAAGATTGGAGAAATAACCAAAGGATGGAATACAACAAATAGGAAAGGATAAACCCATTACAAACTAGGATCGACTGAAGGTAACTGTTTTTCAGATAGATATAGGGTTGTTTTTTTTTCCTTAAGTAGTCTTAGCATAAATTGTTCTTCCTGGAATGGAAATTCAAACATATCACTGATTCTTTCACTCACTCTCATAACTACTTTCTGTAACTGGAGGTTTATTTTCCTATTAAATCTCCACCCCAGTCTCTCTCAAAAACAGTTGCTTTATTTTCCAATGCTTATTTCTTTTAAATTGTTAGTATCATTCATTTAAAATGTTTGGCAAACTGAAATTAGCTTTTTAGGCAACCAGAGGAATTTAAAATTATTAAAATTAGTTTCTGTTTAGACTTGTTTCAAAATAATGTTAATAAATACCTAGTAATTTTTTAAAACATGACGAAGTCAGTGGGAATGAATGGAGCTGCAGTACGAGCAATCTTTATCATATTACACAAACCTTTAGCACCTAGTAATAGGGTCTCTCTTAATCTCAATACACACCTTTGAGTTGAAATTAAAACTTACTTGCAGTTCTGGCACACTTTGCACTCAGGACATTGCCAACCTGCACGTTTTAATGGAGTAACCGCTATATCCAGGCACATTCCATGATAGTGCTGACCACAAGTAGTACAAAAGAACTGATCTAAGAGGTCTCCCGGGCTGTCGCACACTGCACAGTTTGCATCTTCCTTTGCTATAATTAACAGTAAAACAATGAAATTGTTGTATAAGAGTTTAATATTTTTCTGACTTTACAATTTAAAAATCACTTGAAGGGAATTTGCATGGTCAATCTTTCAGACACTGGAGGTTATGCACATTGAACTGATATCCAATCAGAAGAAGGTCTCAGGAAAACCACTGTTAATCATAGAGTTTTGCATATTTGTCCCTCCATCTACCTGAGACCATAAGCAGTTCTTATCTAATTTTATATCCCTGGTACCAGTATTGATGCTGGGCACCTACTTAATGCTCAACATACACTTGCTGAAAAGAACCAAACAGGAAAATATCAACTGAGAAATGCCTTCAGGTGCAAAAATAACCATTTTATTTGGATGTTAAATATATTTTAAAATTAACAAGGTAAGTCGAGACAAAATTAAGAATGTTAAGATCAATTAAATTAAATGCTTCTTAAGCATAAACACACTAATTTTTATTCATAGCAAATATATATATTTTTTAATCCTGGAAAACATCGTATGAAGGAGAACATTAAAGATGGAAACTACATATTCATACACAAATACAAAACTTCATTACTAATTCTATATTCATCTATATTAATTGCCAGTCTGTAAAAAGGTATTAAAATCTATATAATTATGGATATCATCTATCCCTAAATGTGGATTAAAAGAAAGAGCACTTTTTAAGTTCTTTTACCACCTAAAACAAAAAATAAATGTAAGAATAACCTGCCTTGCCAACTACACAGTTAAACTCATGTACATAAGAAAAACAATGTGTCTAAAATCACACCGATTTGATGATATATATGTGTATCTGACATTGATGTTCTCAACTAAATGGTTTGATTAGCTGATTATCTAAAGACTGTTTTAAATTGTATATACGAACCTTTTTTTCTCTTTTATTTTTTGAAGGTTTGGTCAGTCCCCTCTGGCTGTAAGCCCTTTCTACCTTCTTTTTTTTTCCTCAGTCAAGCATCTTGAAACAGACTAATAATCTATTCCTTTTACTTGGCAAACCAGTTTTACAGGATAGAATTTCTGGCACAGAGACTTTTTGTTTTTATTTTAAAGTCCTTTTAAAATGGTAAAAACAATTCATGGTTTGAAGGCAGTACAAAACCAAGTCCCAGAATTTATCTGGATGGCCAGCTGGAACCCTGGGGGCTGCGCACCCACCATTCACCTGGCGCTACCTTCATGAGGCTACCAATGATCTACGAAATCCAAAGGTTACCTTTTGACCTTATCTTATTTGCACTCTGCAGCATTTCCATTCCTCTCCACTCCCATATGACAGTACCTTGGCTTCTGTAATGGCAGCTTTCTCCTGATTTCTCCTTAGGTCGCTCATGCCTCCCTGTCACTCTGTGTTGGCTTTGTACCCCTACAATTCCTCTACATGCTGGAGTGTCTTGGGATTTTATCCTGTTCCTTCTTTTAAAATTCCGCACGATTTCCCTTTGTGATCACACCAACCCCCATGTTATAAAATACCACCATGATTCCCAAATCGGTATCACCAGCCCCAAACTTCTTTCTAAACTACAAGATGTATTTTCAAGTCTCATGGGACCTCAACAGCCAGATGTTCTAAAAAATACTCAAAACTCAACACCTCTAAAATAAAACATTTTTAAAACCTAAACCTCTCCCTTTTTTCTCAACCAGCTGGGTAAAGGCAGAAACTCTACTATCACTATTACTCTTCCCTGACCCAACACATCCAGCCAGACACCAATTCTGACTGAGTCAACTTCCTATATATCCTTTTTCCTTCTATTTGTACAGTTCAGTTCAGTCCATTCTGCCTTGTAATTATACTGTCTTCTAAAAGGAATTCCTGCTTGTTGACCTTTCCCTAATCATCTTCTACACATCTAGAGCAAGTTTTCAAAATTGTGAATCTAACTGTTATGCCCTGCTTTTGTTTACCAATAACTCCTTTTTCACGTGAAAAAAAGATCAAAATTTTCTAGCATAAGGGAAAGGGGAAAAAAAAAGCCCTTTACCTCCCTTTCCAACAGAATCTCATGGCCACTCAGTATTCCTGGTGATACCAAGAAGTTTGCAATGCACATTCACACAACATGCTCCTCAGTGCTCATACACATTGCTCCCCACTGCTTGAAATATTGTTCCTTTGCTGTGCTGTGCCCCTAGCTCTTTCCAAAGAAGCCTTCAAAACTCTGCTCATACACATTCCTGAATATCTAACATCACCACACCTAAAGATCCATCCATTTGTTGAATATTCCTTTTCCCCATATACTGAGAATACACTGTTATATAATCAAGTAATTATAACATAATACTCGGAACCCTTAAAGGGTAGGGACCTTGTTTTGTTCAACTTTGTATCCTCAATTTCCTAGCACAAATCAAGTCTTATTAAATATCTTAAATGAAGAACTTCTAAAATCACTTTTAATGATTCTCTGAGCAGCATTTAAAATAAAGCATTAATTTAAAAATGGAAATGTCATAAATTAGTTCATTTTTGATAGAAATAACACAACAGGGCGCCTGGGTGGCTCAGTTGTTAAGTGTCTGCCTTCGGCTCAGGTCATGATCCCAGGGTCCTGGAATCGAGCCCCGCATAGGGCTCCCTGCTCAGAGGGGAGTCTGCTTCTCCCTCTTCCACTCCCCCTGCTTGTGTTCTCTCTCTCGCTGTGTCTGTCTCTGTCAAATAAATAAATACAATCTTAAAAAAAAAAGTAGAAATAACACAATAGGGTGAATTTTTTTAATACTAAGAGACAGTGCCAGTATTTACTCATTCAAACTATGTACATTTAAAAACTAACCCTTGATTTTTTGCCTCTCCTCAAAACTTACAGAAATTGAAGCAAATACTGTGCTCTGATTATCAGATACTCAGTTCATCTTTCTACTGTAATTTGCAGGGAACACTGTCTAAATGCTTCTGTGAAATCTTCCAGGGTTTACTATTCTGCCACTTAACTTGCCGTAGCAGCTACTAGTCACATGTGGCTACTGGGCAACTGAAAGGTGATTATCCAAACTTTACTAGGAAAAAAATAACATCAAATATCTCAAAAATTTTATTGCTTACATGCTGAAATACTAATATTCTGGATATACTGGGTTAAATATGTATTTTTTAAATTAATTGTAATTTTTAAAAGTTTTTAACATGACTACTAGAAAGATTTAAATTACTCCTATTGTTCACATCGTATTTCTGTTGCACAGCACTGTTTTATACAGCAAAGCCCATTCTACAATAAGATAACTGTGTATATCACTGTGGCAGAGATTACTTCTTCCTCTATGATAGTTTGCAACAATTCCTTAATGGCAATACTGTCATGTTGTTCGATTAGTATGGATCACTGGTAATAAGTTAGACAAAGAAAAACATCCACATGATACATTCAGTCTAAAAACATTTCCTGTGCATTATGTAAAAATAATAATAGAAAAAAAGCACTACATCAAGAAATGAGGTTGGTTCCAACCATTTCCCCAATCAGGAAGAAGATAAGTATAGAAATACCAAAACAGCCTTTTGGAGGTCATGCAAAAAATATTACTACATAGCTTAAGTGTTGTGTCAGAAATAAGCATATGAACATATACATACATATATGCCCCACAGAGATATTAAGTTTGAAGCAATAATCAATGAAGTGAAATTTTTCTTTAAGCGGTTGAAAAGGTAGAAGAGATTGAGTAGAAGACTAAAGCTAAAGCTAACTTAAGAGAAGACAGGAGTTACATCCAGGCCAATTTGGCTCCAAAGATCATGCTCTTTACAAATCGATATTTACTCCCACTGGAAGGGCAAATAAGGTGAAGAGTATCTGCACGTGTACAGAAGGAAGAAGGAAAGTACCAGCAGAGGCATAGAATGAAGAAGCTAAATGATGGAGGAGGAGCAAGAAAAGAGCAGGAAAAACAGAAGGATCAGCTGTGAACGAGGTCACATCCTGTGGCAGCTGCGACAAGAGAAGAGATGGAGGAAAAGACAAGAACACTGAGCCTAAATGAGAAGGGACCGTGTCAGAGACACTTGGTCAAGCTGGAAGGTGAGACTACTGCTTACGCAGGAGAATATAAACCCTGGTGAAGAACAAGAGAAGTCACATTGCTGCCAGACTCCATCCTCACAGCTTTGTAACTTCCATCAACATCACAGCACCTATCATCTCTGCTTCCATTCCTGGCAGGACACTGCACTGAACTAAATGGAATCACTAGCAAGAAAAACTAAATCATGGATGTTGTCCAGAGAGGCTGGCCCACAGAGCAAGCAGGTAGGTAAGTAAGTTCAGGGACTGACAGAATTTAGGGTAATAGAAAAGTAGCAGGACTTGGTATCAAGAGATACAAAGGCACCCAAGAAAATGAAGTAAGAGAAGTTAAACCTGAGTGATGAGTGAATACACTGGGAAGAGGAGGGAATGAAGAGATACACCACTCTCACGTTTGAACCCTTCCAAAACTTCTCACTGCAGACAGAATATCTAAACCCTTCCCTTGTTCACAAGACCTAGGTGATCTAGGCTTTGTTCACTCTGATGTTGTCTCTACTGTCCACCTAGGAGACACTATATTCCAGGCACAGTGACTAGCTGTCATTCCACAATCTTGCCAGGCCCATTCCTCAAGACCTGTACAGCAGTTGTTCACTCTTTCTGGAATGTGCTTTCCTCTGATCTTACATGGTTGGCTCCTTGCCATTTGGCTTTCCCTGAGAGGCAAAATACTACTCGGTAAGTGTATCTGGCTATGTCTCCAAGATGGTATTTAGTGTAAAATTCCTAGACAAGGTTAGTGTATTACTTGCATCATCATGAAAGTAATGATGAAGCCAGGACCAGCATTTACCTATGACAAAGCACCCTAAAATTGTTTTCTGATGAAAATCTTGGCCTTGCTTATAGGTTCTCTCTTTGCTGGGATTTCTTTCTAATGAGGTCCATTTTTTTATTCAACTCTCATGAAAAGATGTCAATCTAACTCCTAACTCAGCTAACTATCAAGCATATTGCTCTACACTTAGCCAGCAGCATAAAGAATTACATGCAATGTATACATATAATTTGGGTCTTAGATAAGAGCTGGAATAGCTACCATTTTGTAAAGCAATTCATATACACAAAGTAAAATGCTACATGGTTTCCCTTAATTGTTATTTAACCCTCATAGTAACGTTGGTATTTAAGCCCCATTTTTTAAAAATAATAAGTACCTTGTGCTCTGACACACAATTAGATCAGCTAAAAATACTTAGGAAAGATTTTATGAAGACTATTGCATCATCTTGTAAATTACTACAATACATTCTACCTGCAAAATTCTCTATATCCTTGGATTAAGACAGGCGGTCAGAAAGCTGTGTATATATACTGCACTGGTTAAGATCCTCGAGGAATAGAATTTACTCAACTGGGCTTTGGTTTCATATCACTGGCTTATTTTGAGGGCTGTTATAAGAAATTGCCCTGTGGGATTTGTTTTGCTACAGTATATAATGTATATATAGTCTTAGTATAAAGTGAATTCTTTTGCCATTACTATGAATCACGTCACTGTTCATACTCCCTTCTTTGTGTTGATTGCTGGAAAGCTCTGGAGCCAAGTTTGTGGCTTAGGTCTAGAAAGTATGCATTTATTTCCCAAAATACTAGTGTCACTGTTATCTTCATATTTATACTATCCTTATTTTCCCATGGCCAAATTTCCTTCCATATTTTTAGTTTTATTTTATCCTACTATTCGTGTATTTTTATGAGTCTCCATAAATCTGTTTTGGAACAAGGCACAGTGCCAATAATTTCAGGGTATCTTTTAGCTCTGTGTGCCAACACAGACCTCTCATTGTATGTGTGGTGAGAGCAGCTCATCTCCTCTCAGTCCTTACACTTCATGACTTTACACAATGTCTACTATGGCCTCGAACAATAAATGAGACTATCAGAACACAGTCTGCAGTAGAAAGTAGGATGGCCATTAACTAACAAAACATTTAATATTAGAAATGTGGTCCCAGGAAAGTCTGTATATTGTTTACTGAGGTCTGAAGTATGACTAAGTACAAAACAGTGAATAAAATTCAGATTCTTAAACACACATACAGTTGTTTTATTTGACTGGCAAAGGGCATTATACCACCCGGAACATAATCAACTCTGATCACCAACATCACAGTTGGTGCACCTGTGTGAAGTAATTCACTACATGAGGTCTTAAAATAAATAACACCCATGACAGCTACTGTGCATGAATATTCTTTTTCTCCCGGATTTAAATATGTAATCATGAACATATTTTAAATTTTAAATCCCTTATTCACCTAAATACAATCTCACATTTCAGTTTGCCCTACCTGTAATTTCTGTCTGTATAGTGATTAAGGACAACATGATTATACACGTAAACAAAAATAATTTTAACTGAAGATGAAATTATGTTCCTGAGATTATACAATCTAACTGTATTTGAGACTATTTAAGTTTAAGCCCGAGGTAGCTATATTTATGTTTCACAGACCTGGAAAAGATTTTTTTAAAAAAGCTTTCATCAATATTGCTAAGATACAGATAAAAGCTAACACTAAGGTAACTAACAGGTAACATAAAAAAGACTGAATAAAACATCACAGAGATTTTACAATGAGACTGGAAATTCAATTTTCCAGGGGGGAAAAAATCCCAAAGTATACATGTTCATTGGAAATCCATATACTAAGAAAAAGGCAAGATCTCTGTTTAACAATAAAGATAGGAAAGAGTTATAATTTTCTGTACAACAAATTTCAAACATTTAAATATTTTCATGTAGTTATAAAATACTGTTTAGAAAAGAAAGGAAAAAAGCACAACTGAGGATTACAGGTAACCAAGATAGATAAATCAAGAAGAAGCACTAACAGAGATTTCTATTATGATTATTAGGGCTATACAATTACCAAGAATTTCAAAAGTGTTTGCTGAGCCTATTAATGTACACCCTGAAATAACACCTGAGTGAATCATCTTCTAATTCTCTAACTGGATGGTAGTTTGGTGTAGAAGACACTGAATACTGTTTAACTTTTTAAATGACTTTATAGTACATACTAAAATACTTTATACTCAGTATTTCTTTCTACAGTGGTTTAAAAAAATTTTTTTTAATAAGAACTTAAAACATGCAAATTGTCTTTGAAATTTCAAGGAAATACCTTTGGTATTTTTCAGTGATACTGGTGATAACAGATTCCCCCCCCACCCCGAGGATCTCTGGCAAAGATCCCTTAGATTATCAAGATTATATAATATTACCTTTTAATACAAGCAAAATAACAATTAGGGAGTTTACAATATTAGTTATTTGAAGTAAGTACACTGATAAATGTTTAAAAAGTAGGTCTATAGTAAACTTACATCTTTCGGGAGCTTGGTCGATGTGCTCTGGACACAGAAGGAAGAAGTTCCGAAAGTCCTGAAAGGTACCAGCTCCCGCAGCACAAGGATAATGGTACATCTGGGTGCATTTCTCTTCACAGCATTTAATACTGGCTCCAAGGTGCTTACAAAATGCACATCGCTGAAAGGGGGCAAACGGGAAAGAAATCTCTTTATAAGACCTGGAGAAGGAGCATTCAAATGTGGGGCTAGGAAGGTATTTAAAAAAAGTCTTGCGTTCACTACTAGTAAAATAATGTAAACCTCCGTAATACTAAATAAAGGATCCATCAAAAATGAGAAAATCTAAAGTACTCAGTTGAATGCTTGCTATAATACAGGTTCATCCATTCAAGTTTAGAAAGTGAGCATTTCACTTTTTTCTACTGACTTTTGCCAAAAACAACTAAAAACTTTTTAAATTAGTAATACGGTTGAAAAGGCAGGTGTGTCTAGTTGTGGGTTATTTCAACACATTTTAAATCCCACCAACAAACTATTTAAAATGAATCTATACTGTTTACAAAACCTCTTACTATTTTCACCCTACCTAATAATAAGTGTGAAATAAACCACACTCAATCATAGAATACGTTAATAAGGGACGATCCCAGGATTAAAGGTATACCTACAAATCTACACATTTCCCTGTAGCAATTAGTTTCAAGTTTCTTAATAAAAACTGGGAATGGGAAGAAAAATTGTATCATCTGAGTATCTCCTTTCCCTATTTCAACCTGCCTCTACTCTCTTGCTAGTGGTAAAAGCAGAGAAGGAAGCTCCAATACAAACACAGGGGAAGTGCAGGGCAACTAAAGGTGTAAGAAGTCAATACAAATTGCCTACAATGTGACCTGTACTTACTCAGCTTTCCCTAAGAATGATTAATAAACTCTCCCTCATCCTCCCAAGGTAATTCTGGGTATCACTTTCTTTGTGGGTCTTTTGCCAGATAGCCTGCATCGTACATTATAAAATCTCTCTTCTGCAGATGCCTAGCTGTCTATCTTGTATAGGCTTCTGTTTTAGCATTCATGCCATTGCATGAGAATTATTTACTTGTCTTTTCATCCTAGTCCTGGATCCTTGAGGAGAGGCACATATTTTGCTATCTTTGTATCTGTAGCACGGTGAATGCCACTTGACACAGAAAGCCCTAATAAACAGGTGTTCATATTTATATGTACTAAATGGACTTCACTGTTGGTAATCTCATTGTTAAGTGTGGTTCATGAAAGCATAATTGAAACAACAGAAGCCAAATGGGACAATCTGTGGTAAAACTGGCCCTCCTAAAAGAAGTTGCTAACATTACTAAGAAGATCTTTTTTTTTAAAGATTTTATTCATTTATTAGAAGAGAGAGAGAGCATGGGGGGGAGTGGCGCAGAGAGGAGGAAGAGGGAGAGACAGAGAAGCAGACTCCCCACTGAGCAGAGAGCCCGATGCAGAACTCAATCCCAGGACGCCGAGATCATGACCTGAGCCAAAGGCAGAGGCTTAACAGACTGAGCCACCCAGGCGCCCCAAGAAGATCTTCACATGCTAACATACTTACTCTATATTCTGCTAGTCTATCAGAGAATACAATAGTTTTATTTTATTATCTATTTATTTATTTGACAGAGAGAGACACAGCGAGAGAGGGAACACAAGCAGGGGGAGTGGGAGAGGGAGAAGCAGACTCCCCTCTGAGCAGGGAGCCTGATGTGGTGCTCGATCCCAGGACCCCGGGATCATGACCCGAGCCGAAGGCAGAGGCTGAACGACTGAGCCACCCAGGCGCCCCTACAATAGTTTTTAAATTATAATTCATTCCAGCATTTTATATAAGGAGCCATCAAATTCTTCCATCAGTCCATGGCATTGAACCAATGTAACAAAGTTTAGTATCTCTTGATGAGTCTTCTACACATTTTGAGTACTGTCAATAGACCACTATAGCGTCTAGGTGACTCATAAACACTAGTTATATCTGATAGTGGCATTTCTGTTGTCTATAATGTCCACAAGTTCAAAGACTAATAAACACTTCACTTCTCTTTTTGTACTTATGGGTGCTACATCATTAAAAAGACAAGAAAAGCAAGCTTTATTTCTCTTTCTAAAGTGTAATAACCAGCTTTTTCTGATTATTATTTTTATGTTATGACGTCTCAGGGTCTCTAAATATGTTTAGTGTATTAACACAACCCAGAATTTATTTTTTTATTGTTATGTTAATCACCATACATTACATCATTAGTTTTTGATGTAATGTTCCATGATTCATTGTTTGCGTATAACACCCAGTGCTCCATGCAGAACGTGCCCTCCTTAACACCCATCACCAGGCTAACCCATCCTCCCACCCCCCTCCCCTCTAGAACCTTCAGTTTGTTTTTCAGAGTCCATCGTCTCTCATGGTTCGTCTCCCCCTCCAATTTCACCCCCTTCATTCCTCCCCTCCTGCTATCTTTTTTTTTTTAACATATAATGTATTATTCGTTTCAGAGGTACAGGTCTGTGATTCAACAGTCTTACACAATTCACAGCGCTCACCATAGCACATACCCTCCCCAATGTCTATCACCCAACCACCCCATCCCTCCCACCCACCACCACTCCTGCAACCCTCAGTTTGTTTCCTGAGATTAAGAATTCCTCATGTCAGTGAGGTGAGGTCATATGATACATGTCTTTCTCTGGTTGACTTATTTCGCTCAGAATACCCTCCAGTTCCATCCACGTCGTTGCAAATGGCAAGATTTCATTCCATTTGATGGCTGCATAATATTCCATTGTGTATATATACTTCTTTATCCATTCATCTGTCGATGGACATGTTGGCTCTTTCCACAGTTTGGCTATTGTGGACATTGCTGCTATAAACATCAGAGTGCACATACCCCTTCAGATCACCACATTTGTATCTTTGGGGTAAATGCCCAGTAGTGCAATTGCTGGATCGTATGGTAGCTCTATTTCCAACTTTTTGAGGAACCTCCATACTGTTTTCCAGAGTGGCTGCACCAGCTTGCATTCCCACCAACAGTAACACAACCCAGAATTAACAACATGTGTAACATCTAAGTAGTCTGAGTATCCTTGAGTCATACTGGAAAGACCAAGAAAATGCTGAAGGAGGAAAGTGCATTTGTATGTCCAAGTGATCACTAAAAAGTTTTTACATTAACTCATTAACATAACAAAATAATTTCGGCTAAACTGTTAAAATCTAGAATCTCCGTTATTTTTTAGCATATGGCAAGTTGTACAGAAGCCTTTTGCACTAAAAATAATTTTGGCAAATAAAATATGACTTTTATTTAAGTGCATAACAAGGAAACAAAATAATTTAAATTGATCCTTTTCCCAATGTCTATATCATTTTAAAAACATCAACATGTTCTCTTAATCACATTTGCAATGGAAAATATTACGTGACATTAGCTAAACTACTATGAGAAGTCCTGGAATGTATCCAACATACTAATTTACAATAATATATAAAGATACAGGGAATAAAGGAAGGGAAATAAAATACTAACTGCATTTAAGTGAACGTTTCAAGCCCATCTGTTATAATTACATAGCTAATGAAAGACATTTGGCATTGAAAGAAAATGTATCCTTGATATATAGACTGGAATAGATCTTTCTGAACAAAATAAAAACATTTGTAAAATTGTGGAAATTATGAAAGAATAGATTTCCACAGGGAACTTCTCTAACATTAGCATTCCTGTACAACACATATTAGAAATGAAACAAATTATAAACTAAGTAACAATTACAAAGCTAATTAACATTTGGGGAGAGGGAAGTAAAGTAAATAGCTCTTAAATCGTTTACCAACTAAACAATTTATTTGAATCAGTATTTAAAACCCCTAAATAGCATTTTATTTTTTCTTTTTTTAATCATTAAAAAAAGAAAAAGAGAGATAGAGGAAAAAAAGTGTTATAATATCTTGACAACTGTCCAAGAGCACATCCAAGAAAAAACTCTCAATTAGAGTTCGTATTGCCAACTACTGTTAAGAATAAGTTTGAGGGGAGTGCCTGGGTGGCTCAGATGGTTAAGCATCTGCCTTCAGCTCAGGTCATGATCCCAGGGTCCTGGGATCGAGTCCCGCATCAGGCTCCCTGCTCGGAAGGGGGCCTGCTTCTTCTTCTCCCTCTGCTGCTCCCCCTGCTTGTGCTCTTTCGCTCTGTCAAATAAATAAATAAAATCTTTAAAAAAAAAAAAAAAAGAATAAGTTTGAGGAACTTCCAAAAACTTTTATTTCACTAGACTGAAATAAGGAAGGTTCTCTCAAAATAAATCTGCAATACAAAACAAAGCAGAATCAACAAAATTTCAGAGATTAAGGTTAAAGATGAGTTATGAAACAATAACAAAAAGTTTGAGGCTATTCCAAAGTTCGTCCAATTAATTATGAAGTATTTATTCTGTATCAACTATGGCTATGGGCTAAGTGCTCAAGGAGACATCAGATAATATTATAGGTTTTCCATATACCAAACTTTTTAACCTTTCCCAAACTTTTCTTATCAGTCAGCTGGGATTCTCACAGAATGCTGAAGGCAGAATAAAGAATAAGGACAGAAAGTAAGAAAAACAAGAAAAATGACATGGAAAACTGATCCACAAAATCCAGTGTCTCTTTAAGCAAGAGTACCAAAAGGAGAGAAAATAGAAGGATTATAACCAGAGAAATTATTCTAAAAAAAATTATGAAAGTATCTAATAATAAAAGCTAACAAGTACTAAGCATAATTTCATTGAACAGGTGGGGGAGCCAGAGGAGTCTTTCTCTCTGTTCACTGATCTTTGTATCACTATAAAAGCACCTAAGCTTAGTATCTGCCACATTGCCTCTCTAATCGGAAAATACCCACTTCAGATTAAAATGTCTCACACCTAGAAACACTGGCAAAATTTTAAGATAACGAAGAAAAGGAAAAATTCCAGTAGCCTCACAAAAGAAAACAGGCCAGCTACAAAGAAAGAATCAGTCATTACTTCTCATTAGCAATATTCAATGCAAAAAAACAAAAAAAAATCATCCGAGGTCGACAAAAAAATTATTTGAAGCTAAAATTTTAATACCTGCTAAGTTTACATTCAAGTCCATGGATAATAAACATAAACAGGTTAAATTCCCTATTAAAAAAACAGTAACTTTCAAAATGTACAAAATATACTTTATACATGTCACACACACACACATGCTAAATATATATACACACATTTTATTTATGTATGTTTGTACATATATACACGTATGTATGTATGTATAGGTACATATATGTGCATGAGGCACAGTGACACAGCAAATTCAAAAATAAGAGCTGAAGGGAAAAGCACCAACAAATGCTATCAAAAAGAAAGCAGCTATAGCAAAGAAAATTGGATCCAAACCAAAAAGTGGTGAATAGGGCAAAGATAAAGTTCACATTAAAATAAGTCTTATGTTAAAAAATTCCAACAGAACAAGAAACAGTCATTAAAGTTTACATACCTCGTATGAATTTCCTTGACATATAAAGTAAAACTGAGTAGAAATATGTACATGAATAAGTCAGACTTTAATACAGCTCTCAGAAATAAAGATACAGATATGAAATAAATAATAACAGTGATCAAGTTTGATTCAAACTTACACATACACAGATCTCCATAATCCAAAACCAGAGAATATATATCCTATTCAAACGTACAGAGAATTCTTTTATTTTTCAGAATTATTTTTAATTCACTATACATATAACCATAAAAAAAGTCCACAAATTCAAAGAATCAAATATTTCCTAGCCCATATTCAAAAAAGCAGGTATTTCCTATACCGGATACATTAATAATTATGAATTTACAACAAACTCAAAAAAAGCAGATTTCTTTTAAATCTAAAGAAAAAACATTATTTTTTAAACGATTGAATAAGAAACATGTCAAAATCTTTGAGATGTGGCAAATTTGGTTATGAAAAAAATTCAGCTTGAAAAATGCAAAACTCAAGACCAAAGGATAAAAATAAATGAAGCTAGATTTAAAAACTGAAGCAAGTAAGAACCAACAGATACTGCATGAGATTAGACATCTCAGGAAGTAAACCCACCCTAAAATTGTGTTTAAGAAGATGTCATTCATGAGATTCGGGTGTTAAAGTCTCTATCAAAAGAATTAGTGTTTGCTTTAGAAAAAAATATGCTTAAAATAGAACTGACTGAAATAAAAATCAAGGGCGCCTGGGTGGCTCAGTCATTAAGTGTCTGCCTTCGGCTCAGGTCATGATCCCAGGGTCCTGGGATCGAGCCCCGCATTGGGCTCCCTGCTCTGCAGAAAGCCTGCTTCTCCCTCTCCCACTCCTCCTGCTTGTGTTCCCTCTCTTGCTCTGTCAAATAAATAAAATAAAATCTTTTAAATAAATAAATAAATAAATAAATAAATAAATAAATAAATAAATAAATAAATAAAAAGCTACCAAAAAATTTTATATATAAATTGTCTTAGTCATGAATATCTTGATGAGTGATTTGTTGTTGCTGTTCTGGCCCAGTTAATTATTCTGGTTTGTACACTAACAAACATACATTTCTGACCGAAACATCTGCTAAAACAAACAAACAAAAAAAATTAAATAACATTACAAAATCAAAACGGACAGTGCTGTGAATGAGATTTTTTTCCCGCTAGTATCTTCCCTTTCTGACCCATCTTCCTCACTGCTGTCACAAAGGTGTTTTTTTTTTTACTAATTTTTTAATTAAAAAAAAAATTTTTTTTAATTATGTTATGTTAGTCACCATACAATACTTCATTCGTTTTTGATGTAGCGTTCCATGATTCATTATCTGCGTTTAACACCCAAGGCTCCATGCAATACGTGCCCTCCTTAATACCCATCACCAGGCTAACTCATCCCCCCACCCCCCTTCCCTCTGAACCCCTCAGTTTGTTTCCTGGAGTCCACAGTTTCTCATGGTTCGTCTCCCCCTCTGACTCCCCCTCTTCATTTTTCCCTTCTTTCTCCTAATGTCCTCAGTACTATTCCTTATGTTCCACATATAAGTGAAATCATATGATAATTGTCTTTCTCTGCTTGACTTATTTCACTTAGCATAATCTCCTCCAGTCCCATCCATGTTGATGTAAAAGTTGGGTATTCATCCTTTCTGATGGCTGAGTAATATTCCATTGTATAAATGGACATCTTCTTTATCCATTCATCTGTTGAGGGGCATCTCGGCTCCTTCCACAGTTTGGCTATTGTGGACATTGCTGCTATGAACATTGGGGTGCATGTGCCCCTTCTTTTCACTACATCTGTGTCTTTGGGGTAAATACCCAGTACTGCGATTGCTGGGTCATAGGGTAGTTCTATTTCTAACTTTTTGAGGACCCTCCAAACTGTTTTCCATAGTGACTGTACCAAGTGCATTCCCACAAACAGTGTAAGAGGGTTCCCCTTTCTCCACATCCTCTTCAACATTTGTTGTTTCCTGCCTTGTTCATTTTTGCCATTCTAACTGGTGTAAGGTGGTTTTGATTTGAATTTCCCCGATGGCTAATGATGCTGAACATTTTTTCATGTGTCTGTTAGCCATTCGTATGTCTTCTTTAGAGAAGTGTCTGTTCATGTCTTCTGCCCATTTTCTGATTTGATTATTTGTTTTTTGGGTGATGCTGAATATTTCTTCATGTGTCTGTTAGCCATTCGTATGTCTTCTTTAGAGAAGTGTCTGTTCGTGTCTTCTGCCCATTTTTTGATTTGATTATTTGTTTTTTGGGTGTTGAGTTTGAGAAGTTCTTTATAGATCTTGGATACCAGCCCTTCATCTGTAGTGTCATTTGCAAATATCTTCTCCCATTCCGTGGGCTGCCTCTTAGTGTTGTTGACTGTTTCCTTTGCTGTGCAGAAGCTTTTTATCTTGATGAAGTCCCAAAAGTTCATTTTCGCCTTTGTTTCCCTTGCCTTTGGAGACGTGTCTTGAAAGAAGTTGCTGTGGCCGATTACTAGAACTATACACTAACAATGTAACTGTAGAAAGAGAAATTAGGGAGTTGATTCCATTTACAATAGCACCAAAAACCATAAGATACCTCGGAATAAACCTAACCAAAGAGGTAAAAGATCTATACTCTAGAAACTACAGAACACTTATGAAAGAAATTGAAGACACAAAAAGATGGAAAAATATTCCATGCTCATGGTTTGGAAGAATAAACATTATAAAAATGTCTATGCTGCCCAGAGCAATCTACACTTTCAATGCAATCCCTATCAAAATACCAACAACATTTTTCAAATAGCTGGAACAAACAATCCTAAAATTTGTATGGACCCAGAAAAGACCCGAACCACCAAGGAAATGTTGAAAAAGAAAAACAAAGCTGGGGCCATCACGTTGCCCGATTTCAAGCTATGTTACAAAGCTGTGATCACCAAGACAGCATGGTACCTGCACAAAAACAGACACATAGATCAATGGAACAGAACAGAGAGCCCAGATATGGACCTTCAACTCTATGGTCAACTAATCTTCGACAAAGCAGGAAAAAAACATGCAATGGAAAAAAGACAGTCTCTTCAATAAATGGTGCTGGGAAAATTGGACAGCTATATACAGAAGAATGAAACTCAACTATTCTCTTACACCATACACAAAGATAAACTCTAAATGGATGAAAGACCTCACTGTAAGACAGAAATCCATCAAAATCCTAGAGGAGAACATAGACAGTAACCTCTTTGACACAACGGTCTTTCTAAGGGAGTCCCAGATACTTCTGGATCAGGTCCAATCTCCTCAATATGGGACTGTGGCAGGTAGACTCCTAAAATGCCTGTACTCCCCACTTTTACCCCCAACATGTCCACCCCTAATCCAGAGACTTGTAAAAAATATATATATATATATGATGAAATATCATGCCACAGATTATATTACATGGCAAATGGATTTTTTGCAGATGTGATTAAAGCTGCTATTCAACTGATGCTGAATTAATCAAGGGAGAGATTAGTCTATTCAAATTACACAATTCCTTTAAAAGCAGAAAGTTTTCTCCAGCTGGTAGGAGAAAGGAAAGTCAGAGAAATTCAAAACAAGGGAAGGATTCAATACATCACTGCTATCTTTGAAGACAAAAGGAGCCACATGCAAGGTCCAGGAGTGGCCTCTAGGAGCTGACAGCAACCTCAAGTAAGACTGGCCAACTGGCAAATGGCCAATAAAGAAATGGTGAGCTCAGTATTGCAACTGCACAGAACAGAATTCTACCCTCACCTAAATGAACTTAGAAGAGAATTCTCCCCCAGGGCCTTTGGATAAGCACCCAGGCTGGTAGACATCTTTAAGACCCTAAACAAAGAACACAGTTGAGCCTGCCCAAACCTCTGACCGAGAGAAGTATGACCTCATAAATGGGGGCTGCTTTAAGCCATTAAATTTATGGTAATTTATTATATAGCAATAGCTCACATTTACCCCATTTCACATAGTGGTTTTTCTCTGCCAAATCACTATTTGTATTTTTAAGAAAATTTTTCTATTATACTTACATTACACAGTGTCTTCTTTATGCAAAACTATTAAGTAAATAGGGTAAATATTTTAAACTCCATCCTAGTAATGAAGCAGCAAAACCTAAGAGAAACTTTCCTAACATAACCATTTCTGAGTCAAGCATTCCGAGTACACAAATGTGCCCTCTATCTATTGCATCAAGGAAATAGTAAATTCTCTAGTTGATAACAACATACATAAATCAGAAACCCTAAATAACCATAATCGCTATAATCTTTAACATAACCATAAATAAAAACATGAATAAATTTGACTACATAAAACTTTTCAACTTTTATATGGTTAAAAACCATGCATATCTCAGAGAAAATCAAATGACAAAAAAAATTTTTTTAAATAACCTGCAATTTGAATTACAAATGTCTAGTATCTTGAATATATAAAAGTTTAGAAATTATAAAAATGAGTACAACTTAAAAATAGACAATGACACTTTATAGAAGCACATAATTTAGGGAAGACATAAAGTGGGCCAATAAAACATATTTAACATGCAGGATTTAGTGAACATTATTTCCCAGCAACCAGGTCAACCACTTTACAAGAATGACCTTATTCAAGTCTAACAAACCACCATTTTAGGTGGATACCATTACTTCTCATTTTACAAATGAGGCACAGAGAGATTGAATTCCTTGCCCTCCCTTACAAAGCCAGGAAGTGAAAGAGGAATTGAACTGGAGGAGTTCATAATTAGTTAGATATGGGTAATTAATGCAAATTCCATTAACACACTGAATAGTTTGTCTCACTTATATCCTCACTCTCAGGAGAAGGTAGCCACTTTGGGATGTGAATTCCATAAAATACTAATCCTCACTGACTACCAAAAGAAATACACTATAATGTTCATAAAACACAATTCATAATACTTTCAAATTGAAAAGCCCCAATGCCCAACAGTAAAACGGGTAAATTACAGTATTCTGACAACAGAATACTACAATCAATGAGAATAAATGAATGACAATTACAATTAGCATTTGGTGAATCTCACCAACAGAATGGCATGTGAAAAGAGAAAACAGTACTTGTATGAGTCCAATTATATAAAGTACAAAAACAGACAAGACTAATTTATGAGGTTAGTAATAATGATAATGCTTGCCTCTAGGGAGTTAAAAGTAGTGACCAAAAGGAACAGAATCCTGGGGTGCTATTATTCATTTCTTGAACTAATCTCAGTTTATGCACATTGATCTTATTTAAGGGTGTTCACAGAAATGTACACCTATAGGGCGCCTGGGTGGCTCAGTTGGTTAAGCGACTGCCTTCGGCTCAGGTCATGATCCTGGAGTCCCGGGATCGAGTCCCGCATCGGGCTCCCTGCTCGGCGGGGAGTCTGCTTCTCCCTCTGCCCCTCCCCCCTCTCATGTGCTCTCTCTCATTCTCTCTCTCTCAAATAAATAAAATCTTTAAAAAAAAAAAAGAAAAGAAAAAGAAATGTACACCTGTAATAAGTACATTTTGCTGTGTATGTATCATACTTCAATAAAAAGTTTTTTAGAAAATTAAGAGAATTTTAGGGGTGGCTGGGTGGCTCAGTCGTTAAGCATCTGCCTTTGGCTCAGGTCATGATCCCAGGGTCCTGGGATTGAGTCCCTCATCAGGCTCCCTGCTCGGCGGGAAGCCTGCTTCTCCCTCTTCCACTCCTCCTACTTATGTTCCTGCTCTCGCTATCTCTCTCTGTCAAATAAATAAATACAATCTTAAAAAAAAAAGAAAAGAAAAGAAAATTTAGAGAATTTAAGGTGAAAACTAAACTGGTAAGGGATAATATTTGCCCTTTTATTTCTCATATGAAATTCTACATAAATACACTATTCCCCCTGATGTGTTTCTATCAGTGGATTAAAAAAAATTTTTTTAAGATTTTATTTATTTATATGACAGAGAGAGAGACAGCGAGAGAGGGAACACAAGCAGGGGGAGAGGGAGAAGCAGGCTTCCCGCCGAGCAGGGAGACGGATGAGGGGCTCGATCCTAGGACCCTGGGATCATGACCTGAGCTGAAGGCAGACACTTAATAACTGAGCCACCCAGGCACCCCAGTGGATTAAAATTTCTTATTCATCTCCAGTAACCTGCAGTATATTAAGATATTACCTCAGAGAATAATATGGATGAATGCACTGTAAATCTAATTCTAAGATATTCGTCCCTAGCCAAAAAAAAAGGAAAGAAAGGAGGAAGGAAAGGAATACATATAACTACCACATAAACCATCTATTATTTGGTTATTACTAAGAGCACAGAATGAAGTAGTACACATTATCAATCACATTATAACAATGATTGTTTGAAAATTAGAGTATTTGAAAACTGAAACATTTTAATTTAAACATAAGTTTAACATGATACTAGAGTTAGCAAGACAACACTGCATAGAAGAGTTTAAAACTTCTAAAAGAATTTAAAAGCTTTTATGTCAGTACAGGTAAACACAAACATAATATGATTACAGTTAACTGGATGCATTTAAATCATGTCCTTTAAAAACTTAAGAACAGCTATATTTGCATGCCATTTGGTCCAAATTTTGATGTCAATTAGTAGATTTAGCCCACATTTATCTTTTTTAAAGATTTATTTATTTGAGAGAGAGAAAAAGGGTGCATGAGTGCGTGGTTGGTGGGGAAGGGGGAGAAAGAGAAAACTCAAGCAGAACTCCCCACTGAGTACAGAGCCCAATGTGGGGCTCAATCCCAGGACCTCAGTCAGCTGAGATCATGACCTGAGCCAAAATCACTTGAGTCTGCCACTGAACCGACTGAGCAACCCAGGTGCCCCTAGCCCACATTTAAAACCTTTACAAGGAGGATGCCCACCTTCATAAAAGATTCCAACAGTAGTATAAGAACTGTTTATTCTTACAAACAATAAACTAATAGAATAAGGTCATCCAAACAGAAGTTATATTTATAAAAAGCTAGTAAATATATCCACACAGTCAATATAGGTGAACCAGATTCTGGATGAATAAAACTCTCATACCTGACTTTGGAGACCAAACTGTGTTTCCCACCTATCTCACAGAGAAGTGACAGAGCAGACTTCCATTACTGTCCACTGACAAAATGCTACTCAGCAAGTAAGCACGCTGGCAAACATTAGGATCACATAAATATCAGTAAAAATATTAACAAACTAAAATGCTTGTAGCAGCTGAATTATATATCGAGTATTTATATAATCATAGCAAATAACTCAAATGTGTTGTACGCCACTCATGGGTTCAAAGGATGATAGCAAAAAGCAATGAAAATATTAAATCTCATTACTGATCTACTACCTTTGGGTGTTTATTTCGATTTTTTAATTTTTTTAATTTTTTTTTTTTTTAGAAATCTCTATGTCCGGAGCGCCCGGGTGGCTCAGTCGGTTAAGCGACTGCCTTCGGCTCAGGTCATGATCCTGGAGTCCCGGGATCGAGTCCCGCATCGGGCTCCCTGCTTGGCGGGGAGTCTGCTTCTCCCTCTGACCCTCCTCCCTCTCATGCTCTCTGTCTCTCATTCGCTCTCTCAAATAAATAAATAAAATCTTTAAAAAAGAAATCTCTATGTCCAACCCATGATCCCGAGACCAAGAGTCATATGATGCACAAAATAAACAATAATTTTCCTTTTTCTTTTAGTAACTTTTCAATCACAGGAAAAATTAACTAAATTTAAAAGAAAAGATACAATTATAGATTGGATAAGGGAATAAAAATTTTTAAAGATATAAAGAACTACTGAATTAAATAGAAAAATATCAATATGAACTCATGATTTTGAAAAAATCTTTTTTTTTTTTTAAATTTTATTTATTTATTTGAGAGAGAGAATGAGAGAGAGAGCACATGAGAGGGGGGAGGGTCAGAGGGAGAAGCAGACTCCCTGCTGAGCAGGGAGCCCGATGCGGGACTCGATCCCGGGACTCCAGGATCATGACCTGAGCCGAGGGCAGTCGCTTAACCAACTGAGCCACCCAGGAGCCCTGAAAAATATCTTTTCTTTATGTGATTTATTTTTGACCAGTACTCAAGATAATTCAGGGGAACAATAGCCTTTTAGAATGATGCTGGAACAACTGAATATCCACATGGAAATCAAAGAACCTTGAACCTTATATCTTGTATTCTCACACCATACACATAATTTAACTATAAAATGAATAAATAACCTTAAGGTAACCTTGGAATATGCAATAATATTTTTATATAAGGCATACCAAGCATAATCCTTAAAAGAAAATATTTGAAAATTGACAAATGACATACTTCATCAAAATTAAACCCTCTGTGCCCCACATCGGGCTCCCTGCTCAGCGGGAAGCCCGCTTCTCCCTCTCCCACTCCCCCTGCTGTGTTCCCTCTCTCGCTGTCAAATAAATAAAATCTAAAAAAAGAAAAAAAATTAAACTGTCTGCTCATCAAAAAGCACTAAAAAAAATGAAAGCAAGAAGCAACTAGGCAAAAATACTTAAAAAATTCATCTCTAATAAATGATTTCTATGTAGAATATATAAAAAACTTTTCACTCAATAGTAATGAGAAGACAAATCGATTGGAAAAGGGGGGGTAGACGCAAAAGATTTGAGCAGACAACTCACAGAGGATATAAAATGGCAAGTAAGTACATAAAGATGTTCAATTTCACTAGTCATCAGGAAATACAAAATCAAACTCACAATGAAATATCATTAAACACCAACCAGAATGGCTGAAATTTAGAAACACTGACAATAACCAGTCCTAGAAAAATGGAGAACAAATGGAATCTTAGCGGTAGAAATGGAAAAGTATGCAGACCCTTTTGAAGAAACTGTCAAACTGTCTTCCAAAGTTAGACACACACTTTCCAAGAAATCAGCAATTTCAGTTCTAATTATTTCCACAAGAAACATAAAAAGATGTATCATGTTGCATAAATGTTCATAGCAGCTTTATAAATAATAGCCACACAGAGGAAGAAAACTTTCAGCTGCTGAATGGATGAATCTCAAAACCATTATGCTAAGTACAAAAGCCAGACAGAAAAGATTTCATACTCTATGATTCCATTTATATATCAATCTAGAAAAGGCAAAACTACAAGAAGAACAACAGATTAGTGACTGCCAGGAACTAGAGTGTTAGGAGGGGACAGAACATAAAGGGTCATGAGAGAACATTCTGGGATGAAGGAAACATCCTATATTTTGATTATGGATTATAGTTATATACATGACTGTACATACTTCTCAAAACATTCAACTGTACCTGTCTTTAGAAGGACTTACATTGTATGTAAAATATACCTTAAAAGAACAACTCTCACGCAGAAAAAAACCTCCAAATTTATTTACTGGGTAGTGAATGGCAGACAGACTAATATCAGAGTAACTTTTTTGAAAATAAAATTTGTAAAATCTGAATAAAACATAAAGCCTAACTACTAGAAGTCACTTGTGAATAACCAAAAGCAAGATGGGAATGGAAGGACATTTGATGCTTGGAAGAAAACACTGCTGGCTAAGATCTGTGTTGAAACAAATGTTTAGCTACGGACATTTCCTCATGTGCATGGAAAGGGGGAGACTGGAACCAGACCTCACATAAGCTTCAGTATACTGATGTGAAAAGACAGATGAAGTTCTCAGGGCTATGGAGATTGGAAACTGAGGGGAAACCTTGAAAGGAGGGAGCCACAGGGAAGGGAGCCCCCAGATGAGAATAAACTCTCAAATTTTCCTTATACCCCTAACGTGTACCTTCACAGAAGGACTCTGAGCAGCTCAGGAAAAGCAACACCTGAACTGCTGAAGAAACCCAGCAGAGATTCATCATGCTGACGGCTGAGATGATGTAGATTGGAGTATAAGTCCAGCCATCATAAAAGCCTCCCAGAACAAAATCTGCCATTGAACAGGATAAGGTAAGAGAATCCAGAATCTATAATCTACCCCCTAAAATGTGCAGTACACAATAAAAATTCCTAGACATGTGAAAAACCAAAACAAGAAAATGGGACCCAGAAGGAAGAAAAAATTACTCAAATAAAAAAATGACAAGATGCACAAAGACTTTAAAGCAATTATCAGAAACATGTTCAACAATGTACAGAAAAAGCTGGTCACAACAAAGAGTAGCATAATAAAAGAGACATAAAAATTACAACGTGAAAACCTAATGGAAATTCTGCAACTATGAATTAAAATAATTTAAATAAAAATGTCAATTGATAAGTTTAACAAGAGATTGGACAGAAAAAAGGTCAGTGATGTTGAAAATAAATGAATCATTTATCCATTCTGAGAAATTAAATTATTGAAAAAAATTAACAGAGCCTCAGTAACCTGTGGGACAATACCAAATGTATTAACATGAATGTAATTGGAGTTGCAGAGGAAAGAGAAAATGGGACAGAAAAAGAATAAGAAATAAAGGTCAAACTTCATACAAACTTGGTGAAAAAAATCAACTTACAGTTTTAAGAAGCTCTGCAAACCCCAAGCAGGAAGAATACAAAGAAAATCACACCTAGGCACATCATAGACTGCTGAAAACCAAAGATAAAAAGAAAATCCTGAAAGCACCCAGAGAATAATCAAAACATTATACACATAGGAATAATGATACTAATACACCTGACTTCTCATCAGAAACGATGGAAGACAGGAAACAATGCAAGAACCTCTTTTAAATATTCACAGAAAAACACATCAAGGGGCACCTGGGTGGCTCAGTTGGTTAAGCACCTGCCTTTGGCTCAGGTCATGATCCTGGAGTCCCAGGATGGAGCCCCACATCGGGCTCCCTGCTCAGTGGAGAGTCTGCTGCTCTCTCTGCCCCTCACCCTGCTCATGCTCCTCTGTCTCTCTCTCAAATAAATAAATAAAATCTTAAAAAAAAAAAAAAAAAGAAAAACAAATCAACCCAGAACTATATATTCAGGGGGAAAAAAATCTTCAAAACCAAATGCAGGCTTCGACCTCCAGACACAATGGAGGAGAGATGAACCTTTCCCTACATTTTAACTCAGTATAGCTATAAACCTTGAACACGACACATAAGACAAACACAAGAAGACATTAAAAGGTAGAACAGAAGTGGCAGAACAACTAGAGCCTCAGGCGCTGAAGAATTAAAAAAGCATAAATTCCCTAGGTTTGCTTTCTGATTCGTATACAGAAGAGGTGCTAAAGAAGCCAACAATCCAGAAACACTAACAGGTACACAACAAAAAGAGCCCAAGAAATGCCTGCTGTCTCTAACCAAAAGAGCTGGAAAGTGGCAGGCTAGCAAGACAGAAAACTGTTAGATGATAACCAACCTCTTGAACACAAATCCCACACCCCACAGCAAAGGCCAAAGAGAACCCAGACACCCCCTCGCCCCACGGACAGGGTGATATACAGAAGGCTAGGTTGGGAGCCAGGACACTCATACCCACTGGACAGGAATAAGGCCTCCTTCCTCCACCATGTCAGTGGAGAGAAAGAGGGAAGCCCGGAGTTGAACATCCACACAGTGATCATAAGGTGTCCCTAACCCTATACCTCCTCATTGGGGTGGTGGCAGGGGACACCTACTGGAGAATCAGAACTTAAACCACTGCCCAGAGCTAACATGCCCCCCTCCACTCCCACTGCAGTGTCACTGGGGACCAGCTGAAAAGCAAGAAACTTCTAAGCCAGGGTGGTATCAGCAAAGCACAGAGGAGAGTCTAAACTTTCACTCTTCGGCAACATCCACTAGAGGCTCCTCCCCAACAATCAGTGGAGGTCGATTATGGAACTGGAATTTCCACACACTCAGGAGTAACACTGTGTGCTGCCCCTTTTGGTTTTCACCCCAAAAGCAGTTTCAGATAAAATCTGCTTCAGATAAAAGGGGGGGTGTTAAATAATATATAGTTTTATAACACAATACTACAAATATAAAGGATTTCATCAAAAATAACTTATCATACCATAATAATAAAAACCATTTCAATTAAAATAAGAAAAGACAATCAGTAAATGTGAGCATATATGTGAAGGCATACATATTAGTTATTTCCCAAATACTTCAAAGTATACGTTATAAAAATGCTTTACTAAGAAATTATGAACAAGCTTGATGCAAATTTTTAAAGAAATACAAAGTTTCAGCAAAGAAACAAAGTCTTGGCAAAGAAATATAAGATATCATGAAGAAACAAATGCAACTTTAGAAGTGAAAAATACACTAACAAAAATAAAGAACTGAAAGGGCTTATCAATGGAATGGAGAAATTACCCAACTTGAAGAAGTGAGAAAAACTGGACTGATAATGATTTAAAATGATATCTTTACCATGAAGTAACTTTTTATTATATATTTGGTCTACATCTGGACTTTCTATTCTGTTCCAGCAATCTACTTATGAATCTAATGCCACAGTTGTAATTGTAGCTTTCTAATATGTTTTTAACATCTGTAAGGGCTGCTACCTCTTCATTTTTCTTTATTTTAAGGATGTTTACAGCTGGTTTTTTTTTTCTATTGAAATTTAAATCTCATAAAAATTACATTAAGTTTATACATTAAGTTAGGGGACATATTGTGCTTTTATTCTCTTTGCTTCCATCTTTTACTGAGAAACGTATCACATAGAGAAAAGTGTATTTTTGTAATTTAAGGAATTATTAAGAGAGTATCTGTATATCAACACATAGGATAACATCAGGAATCCTGTCAGTGAAACCATTTATATGATTATTCCAAACCCCTCCTCATAGGTACAGACTATTATGGGTTTTGTAGTAATTAACCTTCTGCTTTTCTTTGGATGTCTTACTAGCTACATGTATATCTCCAAACAATATAATTTAGGTTTGCTTATTTTGAACTGCATTTAAATATAAACATACTATAAGATTTTTTTGTGACTTAGCTTCAACTCAGCGTGCATTTGTGGAATTCAACCATCTGATTTTTGTAGCTGTAGATCATGCATTTTCATTGCTAGATAGTATTCCTTTGGATGCATATATCCTAATTTAATCACCAAGAAATTCACATTGCTTCCAGTTTGCAGCTATCATTAAAAAAATTTTTTTAAATATACACTAGACATTCTCAAACATATATCCTGACACACATGTGCAGGTATTTTTCTGTGGAGGAGTTCTCACAGTATGGTCCACAGACCTGGGAGGTGAATGTATCTCAGACCTTTTCAAGGGACCCGTGAGGCCAAAGCTCTGCTCCTGGTAAGACATTATTTACCATTTCCACTGTGCTGCTATTTTCATGTGGTGCAAACGCAGTGGTGGGTACAAGTGCTGCTGCCTTTTCAGTAGCCAAACTAGCAGCCACGACATCGCAACTCGCTCTGCAACTGCGGTAAACGTAAATAACGCTAGTTTCATTGAAGAGTATCACTGATGAAGCAGTACAGTTATTAGCTTTCAAAATCTCAATCCATAAGCACACATCCTTTTAATATTTGTATGACAAAATGGGAAAGCATCAAGTAGTTGGTTTTTTTTTAAGATTTTTTTTTTAAATTTATTTATTTAACAGAGCTAGAGAGAGCACAAGTAGGCAGAGCGGCAGGCAGAGGGAGAGGGAGAAGCAGGCTCTCCGCCGAGCAGGGAGCCCAATGCGAGGCTCGATCCCAGGACCCTGGGATCATGACCCGAGCCGAAGGCAGTCGCTTAACGACTGAGCCACCCAGGCGCCCCGAGCATCAAGTAATTGTGCTGCACCAAAGTATGAAGGCTTTCTGGAAGAAAGGCACTTCTGTGCTCATTTGATCGGTAAGCTGAAATAACTTTATGATACATAAATTGTACCTCGAAGAAAAACTGACAAATGACTATTCAGGCTTATTTGAAAACTATTTCTTCAAAAATGAATACAGTGAGCCTATCACTCCAAGGAAAACAACTGAGACCACTTACAGCCAATGACAACACTAAACAAACATGTATCTACCACAGTGAGCTTGACTGCTTCCCAATACTTAGACCTTTCTGATGAGATCAGGGTTATTATAACAAATGTGTATTTTGTTATTTATTAAAATGCGTCAATATTTAGAATATCTGCATCAATGAACCTGTATTTCCCAAAATACCAATTAATAATGTTATAAAATCATACATGAGTAAGAAACCCGTTGAAATTGCAAGATAATAGATTATAATATTAAAGAGTAAAGAAATGTTCATTGATCAGGCTTCAGATTCCACTTTGGACCAAATCTTAAAGAATCTAACTACTTCTCAAGTTTTGTGCAATATCAACCAGAAATACTTATAATTATCTAAAGTGGCTATTAAAGTAAGTTTCCCTTTTCCTACTACGTATCTTTTTGTGGCTGGATTTTCTTCATGTATTTCAACCAAAATAACATATTTCAACATGGAATGCAGAAGCAGATATGAGAATTCAGCTGTCTTCAAAAAAAAAAAAAAAAAGAATTCAGCTGTCTTCTATGAAGCTAGACATCAATGTTTCAAAATAAGAGTATAAAGGTGTGCTGAGACCAAAAAGTTTGAGAACTTTGTCATAAAGGTGTATAAGTAGGAGTGAAACTGCTGTCTCTTCAGCTTTACTAGTTGTTATACTCTATTTTCCCAAATGACTGTTGGAGTTTTCACTCTCCCTCACCAGTAGAGCATTAGAGTTCCCACTGATCTGAATCCAGGCCAACGCTGACTACACTCAGACTTCAATTCTGCTGATCTGATAGGAATGTAAGGCTATCTCAGGGCAGTTTCAATTTGCATTTCATGATTATGAATGGGATTGTACACCTTTTCATATGCTTACCGGACATTTGGATTATGTCTTTTGTAAATAGCCTATTTAAATCCTCTGCCCATTTCTCTACTGGGTTGTCTTTGTTTTTCTTACTGTAGTTATTTTATGTATTCTAGAAATGATTCCTTTCATTGGCCATACTTGTTGCTCTATAGCCAGTGCTTTCTGTATCTTAAGACTTACTTTGTAAACATATTCTCCTGTATTATCTTTTCAAAATTTTATAATTTTACGTGGAAATGCAAAGGACAAAAAAATAACTCAAGGACATTTTCCTATTATTTGTTCCTTCTCTAGTTTTTCAGTGATTTGGTCTTACTTTCTTTAAGTTTGTTTTTTTTTTTTTAAAGATTTTATTTATTTATTTGACAGAGAGAGACACAGCGAGAGAGGGAATACAAGCAGGGGAAGTGAGAGTGGGAGAAGCAGGCTTCCCGCTGAGCAGGGAGCCCAATGCGGGGCTCAAAGACTGAGCCACTCAGGTGCCCCTTATTTTCTAATATACCTGGCAATTTGACTTATTGTTGACTTTTTTTTTTAAACTATAGAGATATCTGGAGACACTAAATTATGCTATTTTCAACCAGAGAGGATTTATTTTTTTCCTTCAAACCAGCACTTAGGCTAGAGAGGATCACTTTAATTCAATCTGCAGATGAGCTGATTTGAAGCTGGTTTTACTTCTTTTTTAAGATTTTTTATTTATTTATTTGACAGAGAGAGACACAGCAAGAGAGGGAACACAAGCAGGGGGAGTGGGAGAGGCAGAAGCGGGCTTCCCACCAAGCAGGGAGCCCGATGCAGGGCTCGATCCCAGGACCCTGGGATCATGACCTGAGCCGAAGGCAGAGGCTTCACAACTGAGCCACCCAGGTGCCCCTGAAGCTGGTTTTCAAGTCTTTGTGAAGACAGATTTTCACCCCCCTGACCCCCCTCCCCAGTTTTCCCTTATTCTAATCGTGTAGCTCAGGGATCAGAAAACTTTTTCTAAAAAGGGCCAGATAGTAAATATTTTAGGGACATCTTTGTGGGACAAGAGGCAAAATCAAGGATATTCTGTGAGTACTTATCTACCAAGAAAGAAAATAAATTTTCACAAAAATTTTATAACTATTGTTATTATTCAAAATATGTTAACAATTGGGGTGCCTTGGTGGCTCAGTCAGTTAAGCGTCCAACTCTTAATTTCACCTCAGGTCGTGATCTCAGGGTCACAGGATCAAGCCCTGTGTTGGGCTCTACACTTGGCGCGGAGTCTGCCTGGGATTCTCTCTCTCTGACCCCTCCCCCCATTTGTACACTCTCCAAATAAATAAATAAACAAATAAATAAATAAAATCTTTTTTTAAGAATATGGTAACAATTGAGCATGTTTTTCTTTTTTGGTAATACAGGCTGCTTGTGAAAAGAACGGAATTTGGAAGGAGGATAACATTTTACTTAACTAGAGTTCAAAAAGCTACTCTTTTCTATCGAAACTGATAGCAAAATATTCATCTATTCATTATGATATACAATGAAATTTTACATATCAATCTTTTTTCTTAAGATTTTATTTATTTATTTCACAGAGAGCGAGATAGTGAGAGCAGGAACACAAGCAGGGGGGAGTGGGAGAGGGAGAAGCAGGCTTCCCGCTGAGCAGGGAGCCTGATGTGGGACTCAATCCCAGGATCCTGAGATCATGGCCTGAGCCAAAGGAAGATGCTTAACGACTGAGCCACCCAGGCGCCCCTACATATCAATCTTTGAAAATATCTTTTCACACAGAGGTACTGCCAAATACTGATATCAATACAGAAGCATAATTTTATCTGAGCATACTCATCTTTGAAAAGCATTTATAAAATTTTATTAAAATCTTTTGATCTTTGCTTTTAGCATGCCATTATATTTCAGAATAATCACTTTCAATTAAAGGAGAGGTCGAAGCTCCTCAATTACAGTTAAATGGATTTTGAAATTTGAAAATTTCCTTCCTCGAGGTCCAAAAACTGTTACTAAACTGTAGTTTGAGCTTGGAAAAATTTCCATACTAAATTTATGTGGGAATGGAGATGCTTTTTATTTTAAATTGTGATGGCATGAAAAAGTGTATAAAGCAGCTTGACATTACTTCTGATTCGAACACCACTAACTGTTGTAGAATGACTTTACCACAATTTAAGTTTCACATAAAAGCAGTATTTGTCTTGTAATTTTAGGCTATCAATTTTGCAGCAAAAGTTAACTTCCAGATCCATTAGGTATTTCATTAGAGGTTGAGGGCAATCTTCTTACTCAGAAAAAAATTAATCTCAACCCTAAATTCAAAATTGTGCAATAAAACTTTACCACTGCTAAAATCATCAAACTGCTGCATGGTAGGGCAGTTCAGTAATTTCAGCTTCTATTTTTAACAAAAATTCCTAGACCTGAGATACCAACATCCACAAGAGCCAATGAAATTCATTATTAACACCATTAGTTTAATAAACCACAAGAGATTAAGTGTTTTCTGCAAAGTACCTGCTGATGAATAAATATAATGAATACGCACAGGCTTCTAAACACCATTATGTTTTAAGAAGTTCATAAATTTGTCCAACTAAACCATACTGCTCCATACTTATTTTTACCACTATTAATTTTAACACATCTTAGCAGATTCCACTTCAGGTTATAGTGAATTAGTTTTTTCTCAACTTCCTTGAAAATATTTTGTCTATAATTGTTTCATGCAGATAATTCATAAAACCTAAATCTTCAGTGACTTCAAACTCAGCATCAACCTCTAGAATAAACAACTGAACAGTACTGCAATATCTACTGATACATCAACAGCCTAGGAAAACCACTAGAAATCATTTGACCCATTTTTAAAATGACTATTGATATTGCTCATAATGTCCTCACTTTTAAAACTATTCTTGCTCAAAGGCTGAGTTTATTTTCTGTGCACACATTTCTTTGACTGCTGTAGTCAAACATGATTTAATTAACTCATCTGAATAAATGGCTTTCTGTGGTTGGCTAACAAATGAGCCACTCAGAAACTTATTTTAGTTTTAGTATCATTTTCATTTTTCACTTTTGTAAAGAATTTCTGCTGTGATGAGATAGTCCATTTTCATTTACTATTTTTTTCTGATCATTACCTTTTTGTGAGTTTGGAAAAGTATGATGAGTGCTCAGTCTGGTAACGTTGACATATATTGTATTCTTTTCCCCAACTACATTGTTCCAGCATAATAAATATAATGCTTTGCCATCTAATTTGATAACAATAGAATTTATTCCATTATGCCTCAAAAGTACTACATATGAAGTCCACTTTTTCTTCTTCTCTTGTTTTAACATGCTAAGTATGCACCAGTAATAAAAGAAATCAGTAAGCTGCTGAGACAATACATGTGTCAATCAAACACTGATGAACTGTCATTGTGGCACTGTGATCTGTAGCATGCCCAGACCAGTGCAAAGCACGTGTGGTCTCTGCAGCAACAACTCAGCTCTGTCAAGGCAGCACAACAGAAGCCATAGGTAATATGCAAATTAATGTGTGACTTTCGTTCCAATAAAACTATTTACAAACACAAAACTTTGAATTTCAGATGACTTTCATGTGTTATAAAAGATATTCTTTGAATTTTTTTAACTAAACTGGGACACCTGCATGGCTCAGTCAGTTAAGCATCTCTTTTTTTCTTTTTAAGATTTTATTTATTTGAGAGACAGAGAAAGAAAAAGAGGCAGAGAGAGATAGCAAGAGAGAACACAAGCAGAGGGGAGAGGGGGAAACAGGTTCCCCACTGAGCAGAGAGCCTGACGACGTGGGGCTTGATCCCAGGACCCTGGGATCATGACCTGAGCCAAAGGCAGAAGCTTAACCGACTGAACCACCCAGGCGTCCCAAGTGTCTGACTCTTGATCAAAGCTCAGGTCTCAATCTCAAGGTCGTGACTGGGCTCCACACTGGGGGTGCAGCCTACTTAAAAAATAAAAATAAATAAAAAGTAAAAACTATCTTGGCTTGTGGGCCTTATAAACACAGGTAGTGGACTGGATTTGACCCACAGGCCATAATTTGCTAACCTCTGATGTAGCCTTCGGGCATCCCAAATGGAAGTCTACAGAATTAATGGTACCTAAATCCTATTTTTGTTTTCCTAACTCTATAGACTACCAGAAACTCTTCTCAGTTTTCCAGCCTCTCAGCCGGTCTTTTATGAACTGGATAAATGCCTCAAGGGGAAAAGGAAAGTTAACATCAGGCTGACCTCAAGGCTTAATCCTTCCCTCTGGGCTCTCCATGCCTCAAGTCCTCATCTCTCTGACAGTCCTCTGATGCCTTTAAATATTTCTTTGAAAAGCTATTTTACCCAACTCTTCTAGTTGTTCTCAGTGGGAAAGCTGATGTAATACAAGTTTCTCTGCTATACATGGAGGTGGAAGCAGTATTTGCCCTACCAGATACTGAAACTTATTGGGAAGCTATAGGAACCATGGTGGTGTGATACTGTCACCAGGGTGACATAAGCATGCAAATGAATTAAAACAGAGAGCTTAAGAACAATCCACACATACACTGAACATGTGCTAGGTGACAGAAGTTATCTTTCAAATATGTGGGGGGGAAAAAGCGGTTTCAATAGATAACGTACTAACAACTGGCTCTCCATATATGAGAAAAGGACACTGGACTCCTATATGACACAATACATAAAAATCAAAAATACCTAAATGTTAGGGAAAAACTACAGAAATGAACTTCTGAAATATATTTTTTAAGGACACATTAGAAACTACTGTAAGCAGGGTGCCTGGGTGGCTCAGATGGTTGAGCATCTGCCTTTGGCTCGGGTTGTGATCCCGGAGTCCTGGGATCGAGTCCCGCATCAGGCTCCCTACTCCTTGGGGAGCCTGCTTCTCCCTCTGCCTCTCTCTCTCATGAATAAATAAAATATTTAAAAAAAAAAAGAAACTACGTAAGCATTTTAATTTTTGAAATAAATAATCAAAGTTCAAAATTCAAAACTTTCTAAAGGGGTATAATAAAATGGAAAGTGGCCCTGTACAGAGCCACACAGGAGAAATTCCACAGAGCCAAAGAATTTTACCAGTTTCCTATGTAGCCTTCAAAAGATATTTTGTGTTTATATAAGTTCGGGTCATTTTCCACCCCCACGTCAAAGGGGCTCTTTATTGTATCAAAGAATACCTACCACTCACCTTATCAGAAAGGTAAATTAATTTCTTTAAATCAAGCTTAATTAAAACTAAAAAAAAAGATTACAAATAAATTATGACTTTTACTGAGAAAAAAACTAAGGCCAAGGACATCTTCACTAAATGGGCCATCCAAATTTGTCTTTTACCAACAGGCATATCAAACTCTTAATTTTCTAAAACAGAAATTTCCAGTTTCCTCTCAGCTCTACCCAACTTTATTCCTTAAAAAAAAAATTAAGAATCAAGTTGCCAAGGTATAAGGAAACAAATACATCAATTTTTAGGTATAGGTATACCTAACAGCATTCCAAGGTCAAATCTTAGAAATTTTTTGCTGTATCCATACTTTGTACTTAGTATTCTAACAAAATCATCCATAATAGATCTTTGATGATATAGCTTTGCATTTTAGACTGAAGAGATAATGTAATTTCTTACTAAGCAAAATGAAGAAACTGGGTAGAAATAGGTAGCATGACTTGGTAAAGATGTCACAAGACATTCCTGATTCTTACCCTTTAAATATAATAATAATGTTTTATTTAGAAAATATTTTTAGAAAACATTATAATACAAAAACACACTCGAAATCATTGGCCACATGTCCTTAAATATATTAATCCAGACTCAGTAATTCCTGGTAAACTTCCTATAACTTTTATTCTATGTCACATCCATCTTTTCACAGGACTTCTTCCTCTGAACATTGACCAGAGGGTCCAATCTTCCACCTTCTTTTCTCCTCTTGTTTAGCAGTTTGCTTTGCTGTCACTACTAGTTAGGAAAACCATCTATGAGTCCAACCCTGACATTTAGTCCCAAAGATGTTTCATGGAGTTTAAGGCTCAACCTAGTCAAAACAAAACTCCTGATTCTCCCACATGCTCAGGCTTGAAACTAGAGACATTTGCAACTCCTCTTACATCAAATATAACTCATTCTATCCCAACAACATTCGGTCTTTACATTTTACACATAATACCTAAATTCAGAAACTTACATTCATTGACCTTAAATTACAACAGTAATCCTAAATATTTTTGTCTTCAAGTAAACCTCTCCAATTTAACTACAAAAGGCTAGGAGGGTTAAGAGTAGATATCTGAACAAAATTGAGATCCTTAGGAAGGAAGAAGGTGGAATGAATGTTTTGTAGTTAATTAACAGTGTGCTTCAGAGGAAGCAGGCACCATCCATGGTCCCAAAGGACAATCACAGTTTAATCAAATGGTGGTTGCCCCAACACTTACTGATTATTGGTTTAAGATGTAAACATGGGAGGTAATTCTAACTAACGAAATGTTAGAAGAAATCTGCTAGGGTAGAGGAAACCATTTGAAAAGGGTTTTTCCTTAATTAAAATAATAATTATAATGAAGAAAAGATGTCCCCCACCATCTCTGAAGGTTATCATGAAGGTATGATACTTAAAGTTCCTGCCCACTCTCTTTGGACTATGAGAGGAACTGGACCATGGAAGAATCCAATACACTGTGGATGCACAATGTAGAGATAGTAAGAACCTGGAAACTTGGCATCACAATGCCACTG
The DNA here is from genome assembly GCF_011800145.1 of Mirounga leonina. Lineage (NCBI taxonomy): Eukaryota > Metazoa > Chordata > Mammalia > Carnivora > Phocidae > Mirounga > Mirounga leonina. Next base: position 1,196,278 of record NW_023270680.1, read on the forward strand.
AACTTAGCCATGACCCTAAGTCCTGATTTCCTACTGTGAAAAACCCAGCACCCAACAAGGTAGAATTCACAAAGCCTGGTATCCAAATAAAAATTACCAGTTACGAGATAAGACATTAAAATAGTTCTATAAGTGTATTCAATATGTTCAAAAAGCTAAATAGAGATATAGAAGATATAAAAAGACTCAAATCAAACTTAAGATAAAAATAACATCTGATATGAAAATTACATTGGATATGATTAAAAGATCAGAAATTACAGAAGAAAAGATTACTGAATTGAAGAAAAAAAACCAGAAACTAAAATGAAACATAAAAAGGAAAAAAATATATTAAAAAATGAAGGAAAAAAAGGGCGTTAATAAGCAATGGGAAAACTTCAAATGGCCTAATTTTAAGGTAACTGGAGTCCCCAAAAGAGAGGAAAGATGGGGGAACAGAAGAAATATTTGAAGAAATAATTGGCAAAAACTTTCTAACCATAATGAGAACTGTAAACTCACAGATTCAAGAAATTCAACAAACCCAACCACAAGAAACATGAAAAAAAATCACACCAAGGCATAACATAATCAAACTGTCCAAAACTGGTAACACAGTAATGAGTACACAGATAAAAAGACATGTACGGGGGCGCCTGGGTGGCTCAGTCATTAAGTGTCTGCCTTCGGCTCAGGTCATGATCTCAGGGTCCTGGGATCGAGTCCCACATAGGGCTCCCTGTTCAGCGGGAAGCCTGCCTCTCCCTCTCCCACTCCCCCTGCCTGTGTTCCCTCTCTCGCTGTGTCTCTCTCAAATAAATAAAATCTTAAAAAAAAAAAGAAGACATGTACAGAGGAACAAAGATAAGGATGATACCAGACAGTTCATGAGAAACAGTGCAAGCAAGAAGACCGTGGTACGATATCTTTAAAGTAGTGGGGGGGGGGGCAGGGAGTCAACTAGAATTCTGTACCTGCCAAAAATATGTTTCAAATATGAAGGTAAGATAAAAGCACTTTGGAAGTGTAACTACTAAAGGAATCCATCACCTGCAGACCTGTACTGCAAGAAATGTTAAAGGACATCTTCAGACACAAAGAAAATGACAGAAGGTGAAAATCTGCATCTACACAAAGCAATGAAGAACATCAGAACTGGTAACAACAGGGGTAACTCTATTTTTTTTTTAAGTCTCTTTAGGAGGTATCTGACAGCTTAATCAAAATAACATTATCTTGGGGTGCCTGGGTGGTGCAGTCAGTTGGGCATCTGACTCTTGGTTTCAGCTCAAGTTGTGATCTCAGGGTCATGAGATCAAGCCCTGTGTTGGGCTCCAGGCTCAGTACAGAGTCTGCTTGAGACTTTCTCTTCCTCTCCCTCTGCCTCTCCACCCACCGTGTGCTTGCTCTCTCTCTCAAATAAACAAATCTTTAAAAAAATAACAATACTTTATGGCATTTATAACACATGTAAAAGTCAAATGCATGAGAGCAATAGCACAAATTCCAGGAGAGGAAAAATGGAAGGAAACAAAAGCACATTTTTATTATATATGAAATTATAATATCACTGGAAGGTAGACTGATAATAAAAGATGTATACTATAAACCCTAAAGCAACCAATAAAATAACAAAGCAGTTATAGGTAATAATCCAAAAAGGAGATAAAATGGAATCATAAAAAATATTCAATCTAAAAGAATGCAAGAAAAGGAAACAAAGAATAGGATTAAAAAAAAAAAAGGAAAATTTAATCACATTAAATATACATGTCCTAAACACTCCCATTACAAAAGCAGAGATTGTCAGGTTAGCTTTTAAAAAGCGAAACCACTGCCTACAAAAAACATACATTAAATATAAAGACACAAAGAATTAAAATAAAAGGATGGACTAAGATATACCATGCTTAAACTAGTCAGAAGAAAGCTGCAGTGGATACATTAATATAAGACAAAGTAGATTTCAGAATTAAACACAGTATTTCTCTGTTAGAGTCAAAAGTATCTTTATCAGGATCTTTCTCTGATCAAAGTTACAAAGTTCTATATAACCACTAGAGCACTTAACACAGCCTCTCTATGATGGGGAATACTCAATGATGTGTACCTACTACAGTCCAGAGAACAGACATGTTACCGTTGATATACAGTTTTAGTTCTGTGCTAAAAAGGGTTAACACAGCTGTCTTGAGACTACTCTCCTTAGAAAGGCCTGTCTGCACAGCTGGTCCCTGCGAACCTGAATTTTGGGAGGGTTGCCATGACTCCCTCAGTGTAAAGAGCAGTTTACTGTGCCTATACTAACTGTGCAAACAATGTGACTTCCCTTCTGGTGTGTGCTAGGCAAAGGGTGCCTATGTGACTAGCCACCAGCAAAGACCTTGAGCTTCTCAGGGCAGGAGCATCACACACATACTGCTACATTTTCACTGCAAAGACAAGAGGGTGCTCTGTGTAACCCCTCATAGGAGGGTGAACACCTAAGGAAGGCTGTATGTGATTTCCTCCAGATCCTGTCAATATTTTTCTTCCACTGAGATCCTTCCATTATATATCCTCACTATATCACGGCAGTAAATCTTAGCCACAATTACAACTTTATGGTGCATGACATTAGTTTTCCTAGTGATTCTCCAATGTGAAGGCATTCTCATGGACCCCCAGCAAACATAGAATTCAGATCTGTGAATGTTTGCCCTTCCTCTTAAAAAACTATAGGGCAAAATGAAGAATACATAACTTGATGCTTTCTTTACACTTACATTACTAGGATTATATAAAAAATAACAGTATTGGACATCATTTTGATAAAATAGGTGCCTGCAAATCACCTTACATAAAGATGCAGTCCAATATTTAAATAATCTTATATAAACCTACTCCCAGTTGCTTAGAGGATGGGTGTGGAGAGACTTCCACCATATACTGTTTAAAAAAAAATGGGTTTTTTTACCAAAATTACATTACATTGCTTATCTACATTCTCAATGTGTACTGCCACCCACCTCATGATAGAGAAGCTATTTTTGTTCTTTTTGCAATCTACAAAAAGAATCAAAAATATAAAAAACTTACGACTCTTCTCACAGAACTAAGTTGGTTTTATACAAAACACCTGGCCGAAAATCAGTATAATACAATGGAATTTCAATATGGAGTTGTGGCAGGAGGTGAGGGAGAAAACATAAGAAATTATCAATTCTAAGTAGGGAGATAATATTATTAATTTTTAATGTTTTATTTATAGAGTAATACACTGAACATCTGATTCAGAACTAGTCAAAAGAACAGAAGTATGTGTTGGAAGTTTACTGGTAATATCTTTTGGAGGGCAATGAGCAGAGTGCAGGAAATGCGGGCTTCAGGTAAATAAATGATCAAACATCTGTAGCATTCAGAATCAAACTATTCCATCAATAATATCCAAATTATCCAGATCTCCAAGATGTTGGTAGCACCCCAGGGCTCCAAAGAGGAATTTAAAAGAAAAACACCATTACCTTTCCTGAAACATAGGTTCACAGTATAGCATATTCTTCAATCTAGCAAAAGATAAAGGTCCCCCTGGAAAAACTGAAAACAATCTGAAGGAAATTACAGAAAAACTAAACAATCTGATATAGAATGCCATTTAAAAACTGAGGAAATCAGGGGCACCAGGATGGCTCAGTCGTTAAGCATCTGTCTCCAGCTCAGGTCATGGTCCCAGGGTCCTGGGATCAAGCCCCGCGTCGGGCTCCCTGCTCTGCGGGAAGCCTGCTTCTCCCTCTCCCACTCCCCCTGCTTGTGTTCCCTCTCTCGCTGTGCCTCTCTCTGTCAAATAAATAAATAAAATCTTAAAAAAAAAAAAAACAACTGAGGAAATCATAAGGGACTCAGGCCTCAGCTCAGTACCCTATGTGTCCTCCCCACCTTCTTGAATAATTCAGAAAGAAAATAAATAAATAAAACCAAAAACTGAATTATATTAAATGTTAATTTTTAAATAGGAATAATATTAATTAAACCAGAATCTCTCAACCTCAGCAAGACTGGCTAGGTCTTTGCCATGGGAAGCTGGCCTGCATGCGGCTGGGGCTTCAGCGGCAGCCATTAGGTGCAGGTAAACACTTCCCGCTCAGTTCAGCTAACTGCCCTTCCTTGGTAGATTTCATTCATGCATACATTTATCCGATCAATAACTCGCTTGTGTTCCAGGTACTGTGCTAAGCACTGGAGATAAAATGATAAACCAAAACAGATATTATCCATGTGCTCATGGTGCGTACAGCCCTGGGGGCGGGGGGCAACTGAAATTAATAAAAGACTCACACCAACAGTGTAAACTTACAAATGTTGGTAAAGTGTCATAAACGAGAGATACATATTCCAGTAAGAATGTATAATAATGATGCAGGCTCAAATACTTCTTATTAAAAGATATTGACAATCAAAAAGTTTACAGAGCACTACAACCCCTCCATCTGACCTTTGTATCTTGTTCTCCTCTGTCTTCTTAGGTTGAAAGGCCTGATTCTAACGAGTTTATTTCACTATCCGTCATGAGTTAAAAACAAATGATTCTAACAAAAATAAGATCTAAACAGAAATCGTGCATCATTTCTAAAACTTTTTCAATCCCAACCAAAATTATCAAAATGTAGTTAAATTTTCACCTTCCATAATCAAGTATTAATTTTTTTATTTTTAACAAATGGGTTTGAAACATACTAAAACTCTTCAGAGTATTTTTTTTTAAGATTTTTTATTTATTTATTTGAGAGAGAGAGAATGAGAAAAAGCACATGAGAGGGGGGAGGGTCAAAGGGAGAAGCAGACCCCCTGCTGAGCAGGGAGCCTGATGTGGGACTCAATCCTGGGACTCCAGGATCATGACCTGAGCCGAAGACAGTCGCCCAACCAACTGAGCCACCCAGGCGCCCACTTCAGAATATTTTAAACAGAACAGAAAATTCTGTGTCCAAAATTTTTTGACAAATGTGAGAATTTTTGTTTTTTACAAACTTTCCTTGTTTGTAAAACAATTTTACTGCTATCCTAGTGATAAAATATCAAACAGAAATTGTTACAAACATCCATTTTCAAAATGCTCAACCCCCAGCACATGTTCCTTTGAAGTCATTACATTCTCATTGCTGAAATGTCACCTTTATTTTGAAGAGGCAGATGAAATGTTTATTTTCTTTGAGGTAGGTATCATAATACATTCAGCCACATGTCATCAAAATAAAGGTCAACAAATTTAGAACATCTGTCTTCTGGTAAAATAAAAATGTATTCCAAGTTCAACAGCACTTCTACATAATTTGACCCATAGAGAACATTTTGAGATAGCAAAGATTTTCATTGTCATTGCTCTCCACCCCACATCACTTAGGTAGAATTGTAAAGCTTTACTCTATTTTAGAGGTTTCTTTGACAATTATGTATTCATACATTTTTATAAAATTAACTACATTAGTGACCTCCACTAACACTCTGGCACTTTGGATCTTTCCTGTAACTATGAGTGATTCCATGAATGACCTCTAGTGCTATTCATTTAGGCTACAAATAATCTATTGAGAAATAACCAAAACAGAAAAAGATCCTTGGCAGTATCACTCTAGTAAGGAAAGATTAACAAGATCATTAAGTAATTATATACTATGTTAGATGGCAACAAGTACAAAGGAGAAAACCACAGAACAGGGATGTTATTTGAGGCTGAGACCCTTGAAACTCTCAATAGGGAGCCGAGCAAAGCCCTAGCCGACAAGGCAACTCTTGAATAAACTCCTAAAGGACATGAGGAAGCAAGCCATCATATATCCAAGAAGAATAGTCAACAGAGAGGGAACCGGAAGTGCCAAGGCCCTGAGGGAAGAGATGTCCGGCGCATTTGAGGAAGACGAAGGGAGCTGGTATGGTTGAGGGAAGCAAATGAGGGGCAGAGTCATAGTGAGTGAGTGACATCTTAGAAGTACTTATAGGGTTGGTGAAGATCACGAAGAGCCCTGTCAGGTAGCAAGCACTGTTTTTTTTTTTCTCTCTCTTTCTCTGAATGAAACAGGAAGTCCAGTACTGAAGTGTGGTAGGTAGAAGAGTGGTATGACTGACTTACGCTATTCATTCATTCATTCATTCATTCATTCATATCAGTATGGACTCATGTGTACTTAATTTATTCTGTGAATGAAAACCCAATACTGTATTTTTTGTTGTGGCTCAAATTGGTCTAGCTCGTAGGAGCTCCTTCAGGTTGGCTCCTGTGTGTCTTCAACAAGTCTTCACCTTTCTGAGCACTTCCTTACTTTCTGGCACCTCAGGCTGTATTTTCCCCGTACCATGAACTACTTCTCAAGGAACCCGGTTCCTTTTATTGGCGAATAGTGGTTAGGAACCAAGATCTGGGCACCAGGTGTGTTCACAGCTACTGAGGGTCACTATGTCTAGGCCTTCACAGAGGACAGAACTAGGAATTATATGAAAGCATACTGCCTCATGTGTATACACACATCTACACATCTATATTTCTGTATCTGTCTACATAAATATTAAGAACCGTGAGTTTATACTGATACTTGTGATTCCATTTCAACACAAAATTCATTTTAGCTTTTCCTTATTTGTAGCTCCTTTCTCCAACACTGGAAAACCTAGTTCTCATTATCAACCATATATTTAACTAATTTGTTCACTTACAGTATACACATAAAGTAGTTTCAGAATTGCAAACCCATACCCTTGTGAGAAACACATTTACTCACTGGATTACAGCACATACATGCTGTGCTTTTTGTCCTTTGCTTTCCGGCTAACCAGTCAAGATACTGTTTGCCAGTTACTCAGGTTAGTTCTTTTCGTCCCTATTCCCTTTACTGTGAATTCTGATATTCCTTTTTGGATTCCCCCATATCCTAGATAGTTGTAATTGATTATTTAGGGGGTATGTGAAACACTCCTATGGTTCTAAGAGTCAGAGGAGCTATACAAAGAGAGATATCTCAGAGTGTCTGTCACACCTCACCCATACTACATCAGACCCTTTCCCATTTCTTCTCCACCTCTTTCCTACTCACCTGCCATAGGTAACCAATCTCTTCAGTTTCTTGTTTATCCTTCCTGTATTTCTTTTCCAAAATGACCATATGCACATATATTTTCTTATATTTCATCCTTTCTTACATAAAAGGATGCACATCATAAATGGTCTTTTGTACTCTTTTTTCACTTAAAAATACATGTTGGAACCAACTTCACATCATTTCATAGAGATACTCCTCACTGTATTTTTACACACACAATATTTCACCGTACGAACCATACCATAGTTTATTCAATCATTCTATTATGCGGTTCCAGTATTTTGCAAGTTAAACAATGCTGCAATTATTAACTTTTAATACCACAAGTATTTTGCATTATTGGAGGCATATTTTCAGGGCAGAATCCTAGAAAGGTCAAAATTAGTAGTTTTTAGATATCACCAAATTGTTCTCCAGAAGATTTATACCAATTTGCATCCTATCAGCAAGGAATAAAAAAGAGTGCCTATTTCCCCACAGATTTATTAACAAATGTGTTGTTATGGGTTTGAATTTCTGTCAGTGAGACAAACTCTTCTAGGGACAAGCAAATGAGAAAAGTTCTAGCTAAGGCCTGTGCCTATTTGATAATGGAGAAAACCAAAAGACAAAACAAACAAAAAACTGTAGAAATGGCAACAGAAGACTGATGCTACCCTAAGTCTGGACTGACTTAACTGAGTGAAGATGTGATGGTTTGACGATGTGCCAACAGTCGCCCTGGGGCCCCACCGCTCCGTCTACACGGGCTCCTCTTCCACCACTCCTGCCCACTCCATACCAATGCCTCCATAAAGATATGGAGTGCAGGTCTCCCACGGCCCTTGATTCCTCTGCCAGCAGTAGGGCACAGACTTCGTCTCTAAATCCCATTTAAATATTTATCAGTAAGTATCTAAAACACAAAGATGGTATCTTCTATCCAAAAAGGACAGGGGGAGGCAAGCTTTTAACTACCGTCTTAGTGAACAGAGCCAGGAAATAGATGTATACATACTAACTCACATGTATACACACATCTATATTTCTGTATTTGTATAAATATTAAAAACCAGGAGTTTACATGGACTCCCTGATTCCAAACACCACAAAGTTCATTTTAGCCTTTGTTCATTGCCTTTGCTATAATATTTTTCACTTCCACAAAATAATCTAACACTACTTCTGAAGTAGTCTGTGACAAAAAGGGTGCTCACTGATCTATCACAGTCTTGATCTGGCCATCTAAGTATGTCCAGATTGCAGAATTTATTATTACGCATTATACTGTTCACAATTTCATGACATAAGCATTTCAATGTAATGTCACATTTCCAAAACAAGCACTCTAATTTGACTAAGCTTAAGGTGGGAGTTACTCATCCATGAAATTTAGGTCATTTTAATAATCTGAGTAAAGCTAATATTATACCAATTGAATAATTATTTGAATCTAAGTCCCTATCTTGACTACACTTTGAAAAGTTTTACCTATACTCCATCTGCTAAAGCCCACATAATTTCTACGATCAAATTCCATTTTTAACATTCCTTTGGAAAGGCTGTTTCACGTCTCTCAAATATAACTGTCAAAAATCAAAGGGAATTTGTAGGCAGCTAGCAATTTCACTTCATAGGGTTTGTTTCCTTTATAGATGGAAGGTAAATGTTGCATTTATTTTTGTGCTCGTTTCAAAACCACATGCAAATCTCAGTGAAAACTTTAAAAAACAGTAGACTGTGTACATGGTATTACTTTGGGATGGTGCCAAAAAGATGAACTGAACTGCCAACTTGACTGTAAAGAAAGATCTGGATCAATTTTTAAAACAACTAACAGAGCTAACGCACATTGTGGACTAAAGACCTGTCAAATGCTGTCTCTTAATGTTAAATCTTAATCGAATCGTTTTGTCTTAAAGAGTAACCACACAGATATATAAATATAGTTAGAAATTCTCATTTCTAAAATTTTTAACTTCTGATTTAAATGTAAAATATTTGTTTTTAAGATCTACATTTATTGCACAGCTTAATATATATATTCTACTGGTATGCACAAACTACGCTTGGATATAAAATTAAAAATTCCTATTTTAAGGGTTTTTACATTATAGTAATCATTTAATAAACAATTCCTGCAAGTGAACCTTTATGTTGACTAGAGTAAATGTTATGAAACTGTGGCTTAATTAAATATTTGTTACTTCTACTTACTTCTGTGCTCCCTGAGACAACAGCTTTGTCCACGTTCACTAATGATGGTTCCTCCATCTGGCACACTCCCAGTGACCACTCCACACAACGGTGATGGGCCCAACAAGTGCCTAAAATGGTTGAAGTGAAAAGAAGCAAATGAATAAACATGAAGCATATTAATGCTAATAAGATGTAAAGCCCCCAAACTAACTCTGACATGTAGACACACAATGGCACCCTGTATTTGTGATCACACTAAAGCAGTCAGCCCTTCCCAAATGTATCATCTGGGAACTTGTTAGAAATGCAAAATATCAGAGTGCCTGGGTGGCTCAGTCAGTTAAGCATCTGACTCTTGATTTTGGCTCAGGTCATGATCTCAGGGTCCCAGGATCGAGCCCCGCATCAGGCTCTGTGCTCAGCAGGGAGTCTGCTTGAGGATTCTCTCTCCCCCTCTCCCTCTCCCTCTGGCCCTCCCTCCATGCTCTTGCGCACAGTCGTGCTCTCTAATATTTAAAAAATTTTAAAAAAAATGCAAAATATCATATCACAACCAAGACCCACTGAATCAAAAAGTTTTGTAGTGGCGCCCAGAAATCTATGTTTTAACAAGCCCTCTAGGTGATTCTGATGCACACAAGTTTGACAATCACTGAAGGAGTGATTATTTCAACAAAAAATGAGTTCTTAGTCATTTTATTTAAATATTACTATATTTTATTTGGTATCTTTACATAAAAAATAAAGGACATTATATAATACTTTATGACAAAAAGGATGAATGGCAAATAAGCTACATATACACCTCCAGTCTGCTTCATCCCACACCAAGAGCCCACATCAATCACTAAAAACAGTTCAGTCTTTCAATTCTCTACCACACAACACTTGAACCACTAACAATCAATATGTAGTTCAAGTGAAATTAACTCAAAATCCCAAAAGCACCATATCATGATTATGGGTTATAAGATAGCCACACGGCTAAGATCTACTGTCTTTCACCCTGCATTAAATAGACCCAGACATCCAAGTTCCCCAACTTCTCACAGTTCCTTTTAAAAATTTTCTTTCCTCAATTATCAAACCTCCATGGCCCTACTGTCTACATAAGAATAAACACAAAGATTTATAAAAGCATCCAGCTCAGCATTGGCCCTGTGCAGATACTAAATAAATTACATATACACAATTAGACAATTTATTTTACCTAAGCAAGCATACTTAAACAATGACATTTTTTACAATGTGATCATAATTATTTCTAGATAAAAGGTAATTACTATTAAGTTGATAACTCACTAAAATTAAAATGTCTACAGAATCATCAAAAACTAATGATGTAATGTATGGTGATTAACATAATAAAATAAAAATAAATAAATAAAAAATGTCTACAGAATCAAGAGACAGTTATCCACTGAAGACCAGCTCCTACCTGTAGGATCAAATAAGGCTTGGATATCAATAGCATCTGGAAGGCCAACCAGACTGAGTTCATCCCATAATTTACCAGCCTGATCATCTGAAGTGGTCTGCGTGCTTACACTTACACAAGATACTGTATTCTGCAGAGGAGACCGTTCTCTGGAAAAATAAAATAAAACAAAACAAATGTGAAAGTGGTAACAAGTAGATAATTATTTTGTTTATAACAACTTAATATAATGTATTGCCAAATCAATTTTAATTTATTAGGCATAAACTGTCATAAAACAACTTGTAGAATACAACTGTTATTATTCATAGTGTAATATAAAACTGGGTTGCTATATTTTATCATGTAAGCAACAACTAAAAAGAAAGTACCAAATCCATAAGGAAGTGTTAAAAATTACAGTTACAAATTTATTTTGCCATTCTATAATTTTTTTAATGACACTCTAATATTCTAACCAGGAACTATATTTTATCACATAAAATAAATATTCCCTTCAGCCTTACTTAAACGCTTATGAAACATAACTGGATCAGAAATCTTAATTTGCTTTATTGTGAGGACTAGCATAACGGAGCTGGCAGTTAACGTTATGTAAAGAAAGGTTATTTCCCAGGGGAAATGAAAACCCACTACAAAGTGTGAAGAGGGAGGTGGTGGGAGCAGACGTGTCAGCTGTAGCTTTCTTACAGGCCTCTCAACAAATCTCGACAGCTGGTCTGTGGCATGATGTTGCAAGTACTCTCTAGTAAGACTTTACCTCACAAGTCAGAAGTAAAATGCAAAAACAAAATAGCTACTAGTGGCGTGGGGAATAAAGAAGACAATGTAACAGTAAAAACAGCAGTATAGAAATGAACACTGAATAATAAAGCATACAACACATGGGCGATTTCAGACTTTCAAAGCCTTCAAACTTCAGCTACTAATTGAGTAAACATTAAATATGGGAAATCAGATGACTGGCACTAAAACTTTAATCTTCTCCTGATATCATAGTATTTAACCTGATCATAATTCTGGATTAAATCACTATTGAATATAGATCATAACTCACTGCACTTCTGTATGCTGGATATTTATCATGATTCCTATTAAGAGAAAATCAGCACAATGACCAGGGTACTAAACTTTTTTATACCTGGAATCATTGAAAGAAAAAAAGTATTAACATATTTCAATAAGTACATTTAAATATCAAACCATATAAAAATAACCAGTATTTTTTATGTTCAGCATTAGAAATGCATAGACTCACTTTTTTAGCATGCTATTCTAACTTTAAATTCTCATTCTTATAAATGCCCCCAATATAATGAGAACAAACTCTTTCCTATAAATATGATCTCCATTCCTACAAATAGATTCTTCATTACTAATCATTGTTCTTTTATTGGGAGAGGGGAAAAAGACGAACAGTTCATCTATAAAGATTAATGTACTGTTCTAAGATATTTCCTTTGTACCAGTATTTGATGGGGGAGATGGGTATAAAAACTAATGAAATGACTAATCAGTCTATTACTAACCAATTCCTAACCACTAGCTTAATCATATTTCATCTTTAGGTTCTGCAACCAGTTTTTATGGATATACCATATCAGTAAGATGCTGATGTCAACCCTAAGGATGACAGCAGCCCAACTTAGGAAAGACCATCAGGAGAAGACAGCTGAAACACATACCCCCAAAATTTAAGTCTAAAACAAAAGAGAAAAAGAACCCCCAATTACATATTCTTACAATTTAATGCCATCAAGAGAGAAAAATTCTTTTTAAAACCTCCTTTTCATATTACAAACAAAAACAAACTTATGTGGTTTCTATTCATCAGTAATATATTTTATAACTATTTAAAATCATTACCAAATTGTCTACCCCTAAATGAATTCCAAATTTTATAAATGTGTTTTATTCCTAAAGTCCATTAACTGTCTTGTTATCATTACTTAATACATTGGTAAACACTAAGTGTATATAAAGACTAAACCAAGGATCCTTTTTACATACTTATCTTAGCCCACAAAAGTTTTCACCAAAAATTAACTCAGCTTATAAAATAAGTAAACGAAGCCCAACTGTATTTCCCAGAATAAATGTTTATGTAATTGCCATTATTCAAAGGCAGAACATGAGGATATGAGATATAAGCTGGTTCGGTCCATTAGATTTGCTAATTACTGATGGACATTACAAGTTTGCTAGACTTTTGATGTATTTTATTAGGATGTGAGCACTCAATTGATTCCAAAAGGAAAAGCTCTTCTGTATGATCTAGCTCTGGCCTTTCAAACATCAAGACACTAAACATAGGACTTCTAAACTTCCTTAAGCTGTTCCACCTTAAATTTTTTAAAAGATTCTTTCTTGTTATTGTTTCATTTCCTACTTCAGGTCTTCAAGGCATTGGCAGCAGTCCAAAAGAAGGAGCCAATCACATAAGGACAGCACAACAATGCCTTAGTACCTAAATTTGGATAGAAGCCAGATAAGCACTTGGATGATTACATCATCACCCTCAAGGGGCAGAGCTGGTTGGCCTTCCAAGCTAAATTAATTTTACACTTTCTCATGGACTACAGAAACTTCTACTCCCTTAACTACCAGAGCCAAATCCACATATTAAGATAGCCTTTAAACAAAACTTAGCAACATACAAAAAAAAATTTTTTTAACTCCAAAATTAAACATATCAGAGAGAAGTTTTAGGTAACTATAATGTTGATGAATACAGACACACATGTATAGTTATACAAATACTTTAGTAAATTATTTCATTAAAAAAGAAAAGAGCTTCTTCTTTAACTTTAGAAAGGGCATTCTGAGCATATAATTACTTAGAAAGTTAACCCTGTATTATAACAGATTATAGGACAGCTCAATATTCTCTGAACCATAAAAATAACTTAAATGACAAATTAAGAACATGGGTAAAGGAAAAAAAAAAAAGAACATGGGTAGAGAAAACCATCTTGGTTTTCTCATTCTGTTAGGTTATATTCTTACAATCAAAAACTTATTCAAAGAACAAAAGAAAGACTTCACTGATCTATTTTACCTTCCTTCCATAAACTCCTTCTAGGTTTATGTTATGTTCTTTAAAGATTTCTTCTAAAGGTTAACTTTTGTGATCACACTGATTTTAAAATACGATTAAGATAACACACTTTTTTACACAAGAAATTTTGAGAAATGGAGTGTTTTATGGTGGTAATGGTGAGGCATAAAGCATCCTACGAATGTTGAAAAACATGAGAAATGATTCAGTAACAACCCCATTTATCTATTCGCTGAGATGAAAATACATTATAGATAGCCTTACTACAGTCCAACCATTTATTCAAAATTGCTTACTTTCTCTGTCCTCTTTGTTTTCGTGGTGCTGAGTTTTGTATTTTCTCACAGGTTCCATTGCTGTTGTCATCAATGTCCTTCTTGCTAGAAGGCTGGCTTTTCCACGGCAACATAAACCCAGGCGTTACTCTAAATTGTTTTAAGTCTCCTTGTCCTAAGGAACTTTTTTCACCACAGTAACAAAAAGCGCAGAGCTGTTCACTGGTTGAAATGAAAAGTAAGAAAGACAGAGAAGGAGAAAGTAGTTTTATTCAACTATTTGTAAAGTGACAGACCATAGGTACTTGTGCTTTAAAATTAAATATTACGACGTTAGCGCAAGCTAAGCTTGAGTATGTATAGGCTATAAGAACAATTAAGTTTAATAATCAATTATACATTAGCAATTCATAGCATGACTTTTTAAAGTAGACCTACCAAATCAAAAAATTCCAGCTTGTACTTAAAAGAACAATTTTATTTTAATCTAATTCAAGAAAAATGGAAGTAATAAAGAAGAATAAAGAAGGTAAAGCTGAGACTGGGAAAGAGGGAAGAGTTTAATGGCCACTGGACAACATACCAGCTGGAAAACCTGTGATGACAAAGTTTTATTGAAGCACCTGATGGACCATTCTTTATGCATGACACAGATACAAAACACACGCGAACATAGAGACATAAAAATGTAGATTTAAGGGCTTACTGGGGTAAGTAGTCAGTGATGAGGGGTGTGTGTGAAAGAGTTCAATAGGAGTGGAAAAGGGATAAATAGGTAGGGCACAGGCGATTTTAGGGCAGTGAAACTATTTCCCATGATACACTGTAATGGCAAATGCATGACATCAGGCATTTGTCAAGACTGATAGAACTATATAAGATAAAGAATGAACCCTAATGTAAACTATGGTGTTTAGTTATTAGTAATGTATCAATACTGGTTTATCAATTGTAACAAATGTACCACACTAAGGCACAATGCTAATAAAGGGGAAACTCAGGGAAGGAGGGTGGGCTGGGAATGGGAACTCTGTACCATCTGCTCAATTTTTCTGAAAACGTAAATTTATTCTAAACAATAACATCTACTAACTACAATAAAATTAAAAAGTTAAAAGACAAAAACAATATATGCTTATGGAATAGATGCTTAATAAGGGACCTTAGAAAGAATAGAATTCAAAGACTGCTCCTTGAAAGGAGAACCCTCTTGCACTGCTGGTAGGAATGTAAACTGGTGCAGCCACTGTGGAAAACAGTATGGAGGGTCCTCAAAAAGTAAAAAATAGAACTATTCTATGATCCAGCAATCACACTCCTGGGTATTTACCCGAATACAAAAACACAAACTCAAAGGTACGCATGCACTCCCTACGTTTACTGCGGCATTATTTACAATAGCCACGATATGGACACAGCCCAAGTGTCCGCTGACTGATGAATGGATAAGATGTGGTATACATACAATGGAATATTAACCATAAAAAAGAATGAAATCTTCCCATCTGCAACAACATGGATGGAGCTAGAGACTACTATGCTAAGCGAAATAAGTCAGAGAAAGACAAATACAATATGATTTCACTCGTGTGGAATTTTGTTGTTGTTTTGGGGGTTTTGTTTTTTAAAGATCACGTACATCTTTGACTTTTTATTACAGAAACTTTTGAACAAAGATATAAAAGTAGAATAATAGTTCACAAATGCTCATGAACCCATCAATCAGCTTTACCTGTTAGCAGTATTTTGTTTTTCTCATTTTATCCATCCACCCCTTATTTTATTTTTATTTATGATGGAGTATTTTATTTTATTCCAGTTTTTGTTTAAATTCCCATTAGTTAACACAGTGCAGTTAATTAGTTTCAGGTGCAGAACCTAGTGATTCTTCACTTCCATACAACACCAGGTGCTCATCAGGACTAGTGCCCTCCTTATAATCCCTGTCACCTATTTCATCCATTCCCCAGAAACATACCTTCCCTGCGTAACCCTCAGTTTGTTCTCTAGAGTTAGGAGTCTGTTTCATGGTTTGTGTCACTCTCTTTTACTTTTTCTTTTCCTTTTGCTGATATGTGGAATTTAAGAAACAAAACAGAAGAACAATGGCGGGGGGAGCAGCAAAACAGAAAACAGATTCTTAACTACAGAGAACATACTGCTGGTTGGGAGAGGGGAGGTGGGTGGGAGGACGGGAGAAACAGGTGATGGGGATTAAGGAGTGCACTTGTTGTGGGGTGCCTGGGCGGCTGCCTTCGGCTCAGGTCATGATCCCAGGGTCCTGGGATCATGCCCCACATCGGGCTCCCTGCTTGGCAGGAAGCCTGCTTCTCCCTCTCCCACTCCCCCTGCATGTGTTCCCTCTCTCGCTGTGTCTCTCTCTGTCAATAAATAAATAAAATCTTTTTTAAAAAAAAAAGGAGTGCACTTGTTGTGATGAGCGCTGGGTGATGTGTGGAAGTGTTGAATCACTATTGTACACCTGAAACTAACATTACACTGTATTTTCTTTTTAAGATTTTATTTATTTGACAGACACAGAAAGAGTAGGAACACAAGCAGGGGGAGCGGGAGAGGAAGAAGCAGGCTTCCCGCCGAGCAGGGAGCCCGATGTGGGGCTCGATCCCAGGACCCTGGGATCATGACCTGAACCGAAGGCAGCCGCCCAGCAACTGAGCCACCCGGGTGCCCCACATTACACTGTATTTTAACGAACTGGAATTTAAATAAAAACTTTAAAAAAATACCAGAATAAAGAAAAACAGTATTTCTTAGCTTTAAAAAAAATTATATTTCATTCATTATGGATTTTTCTGCATTGATGTTAAATTTTTTAAAATATTGTTTTAGGTGCATCTGGGTAGCTCAGTCAGTTAAGCATCTGACTCTTGATTTCAGCTCAGGTCATAATCTCAGGGTCATGTGAGATTGGGCTCTGCACTCAGTGGGAAGTCTGCTTGAGATTCTGGCTCTCCCTCTGCCCCTCCCTCTACTCTCAAGTAAATAAAATCTTTAAAAAAATAAATTGTTTTAAAGTATTACTTAAATTTTTGTCACCATAAAAATGAAAAAATATTTAAAAATTATAATAAAGAGAATAAAAGGACTGCTCCTCTTGGATATATTTTCTCTTCATGACTATATTTACAGCTGCTGCACCCAAACCTTACTTCTCAGGCACTGAAGTTTGCACCATAACCTCGTACTATCTACTCCATGAACTTTCATAATGTCTTACATTACAGGTGATAAACTATAATATTTTTAGGGAACTTTTTTTTTATCTTAAGTTAAATTCAAATTGTGCCCCTCAACTAATTACCTATTTACGTTTTTCAATTTCATGATAAACTGTGTTGTCCACTGAAATAGACGGAAAGACACACATATACATACACACACTTAAATGTGGTCTACTTTTAGAAAAATAAGGTCGAAAGGGAAAAAAAATGGTTCTTGTAATCCGTGTTCTCATTGCAACTCTCATACATCATTAGTGAGAACGCAAAACAGCAGGGCCACACATGGAAGACACGTTGGCGTTTTCAAATTACCTTTCTCCTAGCCTACGTATTTATCTAAGTGAAATAAAAACCCTATGTTCACACCAAAACCTGTGAGTGAATATTTATACCAATGGTATTCATAATTGCCCAAAACTGGAAACTACCCAAATATTCCTAAACTAGGAAATGGATAAACTGTGGTAGGAGCCTCCATAAAAAAGAATCCTGTTCGGCAATAAAAAGGAGGCAACTACTGATACATACAATAACACAGATGAGTAAAAAGGCCAGAAAAAGAGTAAAAAAGGCTTTAGCTAAGTAAAAAAGGCCAAAATCAAAAGAACACATACTCTACAATTCCATTTCTATGTTATTGCAAAGGCAAAACGACAGGGACCTACAGAAGACAAGCAGCTGCCAAGGGTGGAAGCTGGAGTCAGGGTTGGCAACAAACAGGCTTCAGGGGCTTTTTCAGTATGATGGGCTGTTCTTCATCTCGTGGTGGTAGTGGTTATGTCATTGTACACAACTGTCAACTCACGAAATGGGTGAATTTCACTGTATATAAATTAAACCTCAATTTTTAAAACTGGGGGGGAAATTAGGGGGTCAAGCAATTTTTAAAACTGGGGGGGAAATTAGGGGGTCAAGACAAGGGAAACAGAAATAAGGAAGAATGTAATCTAAAATAACTACAGCATGAGGGCGCCTGGGTGGCCCAGTGGGTTAAGCATCTGTCTTCAGCTCAGATCATGATCCCAGAGTCCTGGGATCAAGTCCTGCATCAGGATCCCTGCTCAGTGGGGAGCCTGCTTCTCCCTCTCCTCCCTGCTCGTATTCTCTCTCAGTATCTCTGTTGCTCTCTCTCAGTATCTCTGTTGCTCTCTCTCTCAAATAAATTAAAAAATCTAAAATAAAATAAAAATAAAATAACTATAGCATGAGATGCTAGATGAGAGATGCAAAAAGATGAAAATATGATAAAGCACTTACACTGTTAAGACTAAGAAACCAATTGGAATGGTAAGTTTGAATTCTTTCAAAATTAAATTCAATAGGGTAAAGAGATGAGGTTTGACTTTTAAGGGAAACTATCTTAAAAAACAAAATATAATGTATAATCAATAGAAAATAATTATCAATCCAATAGAAAACAGAAAAAAGTACTGCCTTCACAGAACTCACATGATATTGATAATTAAATAATCAAATGAACTGTTGAGAAATAACAAGTGCTACTAAGAAAAATAAAGCAGTGGGGACCCCTGGGTGGCTCAGCTGGTTAAGCATCTGCCTTCAGCTCAGATCATGTTCCCAGGGTCCTGGGATCAAGTCTCACATCAGGCTCCCTGCTCAGCGGGGATTCTACTTCTCTCTCTCCCTCTGCCCCTCCCCACTGCTCATGCTCATGTTCTGTCTCTCAAATAAATAAATAAAACCTTTAAAAAAAAAAAAAAGAAGAAGAAGAAAAGAAAAAGAAAGCAGGATTAATGGGTAAAGTCTGTTGGGGATTGTTTTATTTTTCAGCCTACTCTTTTGAGAATTTTCAAACCTTCCGCAAAGTGGGGAACAAACCATGTATGGATGAGGTATCTAGTATACACCTCCAAATGGAGATGTCAAACAGACGGATAGGAAGGTCTGCAGTTTGGAGAAAGGTCAGTCCTGGAAATATAAATATGGGGTTCATCAGCACACAGACAGAACTTAGCCATCACACTGAATGAGCATTCCCAGAGTGCGAGTAGAGATAAAAGTATGCATGCTGAAGACTCCACTGAGGACCCAACCTTTTAAAAGCAGGGAGTCTCTGCAAAAGCCAGCAAAAAATGAGGAGGCAGGGGTGTCGAAAGCAAAAGAAAAAAAACATTTCAAGAAGATGGGAGTATTCAACTGATAAATGATTTTATAGTTTTATTCATGCCTTTCAAATAAGGTCTAAAAAACTCCAAGACTTCAAAGCTGAAGTATACACAGATAGGTTATAATGTCCTCTATCTTTTTGTACTCTCTGAATTCTCTCTATAGCAGCTCCCCACCTGTCACTAATCCCCAATCCAGCTACATTCATTCTCTAACCTGATTTTGGCTTCTACACCAACAGAGACCAGGGAGCTCGCAGATTCCTCAGACACAGAACGCTGAAGGACTGGGATCGGCCGTTTGCTGTTGTCCACTTCTGCTTCAGCATCTTCTTCTGCAGACTGTTCTTTGATTTCTGCTTAATAGTGAACAAGAGGATTAAAAAAGTCATTTTTGCATTTAAATCAATCTTTGGTGAATTTATCTGTAAAGCATACATGGCATGGGAAGAAGATTCAAAGAGCAATGGCAGCACTTCACTAATACAGGAAAAGTTTATGTATGTAATGGCATGGTTTATATTTACTCTCTATTGCAACATGATCATTGAAATAATGTGAAACATAGCACACTTTTTTGTGTGCACTTTACAACTGACTCAGTGGAGTTTCATCTTAGTAATAACTGTTAAGAACTTTATTTGTAGGATTATAGCAGTTCATCTACAGAACAAATGTATTTCAAAGTGACACACTTAAAAGAAGGTTCTTCACAATTTATAAACAAAATTATCATTCATTTAAAACAATCATTACAGCCTAATTAATAGCCATTCTAAAGGTAAATAATTGAAGAGAACACATCTTGACTCCATTGCCTTTTTCATTTACCCTCAAGACTCCAACCCCAAACACTTCACACATACTATCGTAGGAGGCAAGTTAACAAACACTATCACCCATAATATCATGTGTCTCTTTAAATAAAAACGATCTATCCACTCTTGGAGACTGCATCACCAGACATGAACAGGCGCTGTCCCTCCACCAGTGCTCCTGATGCAATCCCACGCTCCAGTCGGTCCTTCTTTCCTAACCCGAAATTTACTTAGACCTTTCCGCACCACCACCCCAAACCAAAGAAACAAATACCAAGCACTTATAGTCCTTCAAACTCCTCCTCTCTTTCTTTCCTTCTCCCAGTAAAATTCAGGAAATGGGACTTTGGAGGGGCCGCACTCCATTACCTTCCTAATGGGCATCCTCCCACTGCAATGCTGTTCTCCCCACCACGACCGACAGCAACAGAACTCACAATCCAGGGGTTCCTTGCAAGCCTTTCAACTTCCCAGAAATTCATCTGGCACCAAGGACAACCTCCTCCTCAGTGAAAGGCTCTCCCACCTTCTATAAGCAGGAGATGTAATGGATTCCTACAGGCTTCAGAATCATCAAGGCTCTCAAGTACCAGTTCTACCAGCTATTGTCTATACAATTTATATAAAGTCATCTCCCAAATTCTCCACATCTCACCTGCAAAACCAAAACGCTACCATGTATCTCACGTGGTTGCTAACGAAAATTAAATGACCTAATATCTGTCTCTTCATCTGGTTTCTTTTCAACCTCTACATGTGGGAATAGCCCTTAGGATGTCCTTATTTGCTCTTTCTTCTTGAAGAACTTAATGATTATCCAGGTTTCAACGGTCTCCTCTGGACTTCCTGGTCATCAGCTGACATCTGCAGGCCTGGCTCCTCTCTTGAGTTTGAGACCACACTTGAACTGCATTCTGGACATATCCAGCAGTTGAACACTAAATTCCACACCAATTTTGATCTCACATCTCTCAGATCAGCTCTTCAATCTGACTTTCCTATTTTTATAACTATCAAAGTCTCCTAAATTCATAAGGAAGTTTAGGTAAGTGTTTTGACAAATAACTTTGAGAACTATTAATTGTTCAGTTAGAAAAACTACAAATAATGATAAGTCTTGTCAAATCATGAAATGAATGATGAAATAAAGCATCAAACATGCTTCAGACAGTTTTGGTTCTATTTAAAATAACATTGTTCTGAGCGCCTGGGTGGCTCAGGTGGTTAAGCGACTGCCTTTGGCTCAGGTCATGATCCTGGAGTCCCAGGATCGAGTCCCACATCCGGCTCCCTGCTCAGCAGGGAGTCTGCTTCTCCCTCTGACCCTGCCCCCTCTCATGCTCTCTCTTATCTCTCATTCTCTCTCTCAAATAAATAAATAAAATATTTAAAAAATAAAATAACATTGTTCTGGGGCGCCTGGGTGGCTCAGTAGTTAAGCGTCTGCCTTTGGCTCAGGTCATGATCCCAGGGTCCTGGGACTGAGCCCCACATCCGGCTCCCTGCTCAGCAGGAAGCCTGCTTCTCCCTCTCCCACTCCTCCTGCTTGTGTTTCCTCTCTCGCTATGTCTCTCTGTCAAATAAATAAAATCTTAAAAAAATAATAATAATAATTGTTCTTTCTTAAATTGAAATAGTAAAGTTGACCATAAATCAAGTGCTTCTGGCCGATCAATCATGTTGTCTGTCCTGTCTACCCCTAGCCACAAAACTGAGAGAGTACCTAGAATCAAATCTACAAAGTATATTTGTATCAAAGGATTATAAAAAGATTTGCAAACTTTACTACATTAAAATACTAAACTTCTATATAACAAAAGATATCATGAACAAAATGAAAAAGTACATCATAGATTGAAAGAAAATACATGTGATTTGTATCCACAAATAGGCATTCAAATCTAGAATATGTAAAGAACTTTGCATCATGAAAGATGAACAAGGCACATTACCCTACAGAAAAATGGACAGAGGATTTCTTTTACACCCAAATTTCAAAAGGGCACATAACTTCTTAGCTACTATTTCTCAACCTTCTTTGTAGCTAATTGTGGCAAATTCTCACCAATACAGTATGACCGAAAGTGACCGTGCAATTTCTACGTCACCTAACAGGCAGGGATTTGCTCTAGACTAAATTATGTTCCCTCTTTCCTATGGACAGGAACACAGACACATCAGCAACCCAGATGCAATGCTGCCGATGAGAACAACACTCTCATGAAGGGCAGAAGAACAAGATGAAAGGAGTCTAGGTCCATAAACAACCACAGGGAGCAAAGATGCCTGAACCTCTCACTTTCAGAAATTCTGCATGAAAAAAAAAATTAATTTGTTTTATTTACCCCACTGCTGTATTTTGGGGTCTCTGTTTACAGCATTTTAGCCCATGCCCCAATTAACACAAGAGTGGGGAACTGCAGTAACAAACACTTAAAATGTGGGTTGGTGATCAGGCAATGAGAACAGTGATACTAGAGTTTGGAAACCAACTGACCCTTTTTATGCTGTATCAAAATATTTGGTAGATCTGTGACCTGCAATAACTTGGAAAGCAGACCAGGTGCCTCCAGAGCCTATAGGTCTAGGGAAAGCATGTGGAAAGACCCAAAAGTTATTTTGTGTTGCCTGCCCTCTATGTGCTTTTATAACCAAAGACAGAAAGTAACATGGTTCCACGAGACAGAGTCCTCTGCCTATTATATTCAAAATACTATAAAATGACCATATATAAAAATGCCTTTAAGGAAGCATTTCACTTCTACCCAGAGATGCCCTGAGCACATGTGGGATATGCTCTTTTTGTACGATTCCTATTACTAGGTGATAAGGAAGGGTAAGAGTCAAGATAAGAGGAGTAATAACAAGAGTACCTCAGAAGCTCATAGATCCTGAGCCACATGGACCAGAGTCATGTGCCATTATATTGCCCTGGGAGACTTTTCTCCTAAGGGCCAGCTAGCTCTCCTAGCCTCCATCCCTAAACTGCATTCCCTCCAACAGGGTGCAGCCTGTCTGCTCTCTGATATATGCTGCTATCTACCACGTATGGCCTCTCGTCAAAATTCTTCTCCAGGCAAACTAGCACAATCCCAACTACTTCCTTATTTTGCTCTCCTTCAGAAAGAAAATACAGAACACTTTCAGTATGTTTAGGAGCTTTTTTGTTGCTTATAACTAAGGGGAAACCAGTAGGTTTCAGTGTCAATCTCTCAGTGTCTGTCTGCTCTGTCTCTCTCTCCCTCTCCTTCTCTCAAATTAGATCAGAAAGAGATGGCAAGGTTAAACATAAATGGTTTTTTTGTTTTGTTTTTTTTTTTTTAATTTTATTTATTTATTTGAGAGAGAGAGAATGAGAGACAGCACAAGAGGGAAGAGGGCAGAGGGAGAAGCAGACCCCCTGCTGAGCAGGGAGCCCGATGTGGGACTCAATCCCGGGACTCCAGGATCATGACCTGAGTCGAAGGCAGTCGCTTAACCAACTGAGCCACCCAGGCGCCCTTAAGCATAAATGTTAATGGTAGGCTGGTAGGTATTCAGGTACACAACCTTTAGAAATTAGGCTCCTTGCATTTCAGAGGAGCAAAAAACAGATTCAGACTAGAGGGAGTTTTTTTCCCCTAATGGGATCTGGAACTGGCCTGATCCACAAAGAGGATAATAGTAAGGCAGGCTTCACGAGTTCATCCTGTTCTCCTTTTGCTTCCAGCTATTACTGGGTCTGCCCCATGATCCTACCCTGGATCTGCTGAAGACATACTAGAGATTGATGGGTTTGGGCTGGGTTTTTGGTTTGGATTTTGTTGTTTTAGTCATTTGTTTTTTAAGGAATAAGGAGAAATAAAGAGGAATCTTATGACTGCTTCCTAGGGAGCAGTTCCAGCCACAAAACAGAAACAGGAAAAAGTATCCCTAAATATGTGAAACTATACATAAAGATCGAACCTATCTTTTTTAATTGTCACTCTTCGTTTAGTAGAAAAAATTAGATCTTACTATCTGTCAAAGTCAAGCCAGGACAATTAAACTAATGTTTATGTCTCTCTCTTCTCCTGAAACAGATTGCTCTGGCTGAAAATGATGCCATCCAAATATCCAACCAGAGATATCAACCAGAAATGCTCTGGTGAAATGACTGTAAACTCAATGACAACTGAAGGAAGAGTTCTGATGCCAGTACTTGCTTATCCACAGTTCACTACCAAAAATGCACTCTTGAACACCATCCTGGGCCTGTGCCAAAACCACAAAAGCTAGCCATTCAACTAGTAAAAGAGCCCAGGCTCGGCTACTTTGCAGAGTTTTTGCCTTTCATGGCATTCTATTCGTTCAAATGCCTAACAGTCTAAAACTATGAAATGGGAGTAAGCAGGCACTTTTTACATTTTAAAATTTTCCATGTTATATTTTTCTTTGATATAAAATATTTGGTGTATCTTTCTCCTTACTCTGAACTTGACCTAAAATAAAGGCAATGCTACTTGGTCACAAAATGTTTTAAAGCCAGAAGAGTCCACACTGACCACAGGGATGACAGAGAGAGGATTTTATCGGCAGCCCCTACCTGTGTGCAATCTTGAACCACTAGGTGGCGTATGTGCAGAGGTAACAATCCTAAAGAACCCAATCATGTGTGAGGAAGTTCGGAGAGAACCTGGACGGCCTGTGTACTTCATTCAGTGGCATGGCCGAAGTGCTGTGCAAATCTCTGGGGATGCACCAGTAAATCAGATCCAACCCCTGCCCCTAAACAATGCCAGTCCTCCCATGACTCTTACTTATAGTCCCAAACAGTTGCTTCTGTGAATGAATAGCAAAGGCTGTTTAGTCTGAGGTATTAGTTAAAATCAAAGGCTTGGAATCAAATGGTCCAGAATCTGCATTTGCAAGCCATGTGCCCTTGGCAAGTTAGCTCATCTCAATTTCAGTTCGTCAATCACTTAAAAGATAGCTAATACCACCTAGTATAAAACTCCCTTTAGGAGTAAAATAGATATTACACGTAAAGCACTCAGCCCAATGCCTTAAGTATATGGTAAGGGTAGGTATGTGGTTGCTATTCTGATTATCGACATTCACACATGATATTTTAACTATCTATTTACTTCCCCATCTAGTTAGGTATCACTCCCTAAGATACCAAACTCTCGATGCCAGATCACACATGATTACATTATATTGTGGGAAGTGATAAGAATAAAGAGAACATTTATTTAGGCAGCTTCTGGCTCTCTGCTGAGAAGTTAATAAATCATTACTTTAGAATGATTTTTACCAAACAAAACTTTGAGTAACTACTGTGTACCATATATTCTATTCAAATAGTAGCCAGTTTCTATAACAGAGTCAGGATTTCTACCCTCAATGGATCTAGTCAGGAGAGACAGTGAATAATAAATAATAATAGGATAGCACACTTGTCAGGATGGAGGTACAGGTGTGATGAGAGTCAATGGAAGAGGTGGGAGTACAGCTTAGAAAGGCTTCAAAAAGGCATTAAAAGCCAGCTAAAACTGAAAAGACAAATAGAGGTGTGCACCTAATAGTTCTCTCATTTAATTCTTCTCTTTTAAAAAACAACAGTAATATCTGACATATTATCCTCATTTACAAGGTAAGGAAACTAAAGTCAGGAAGTTAAACAACAAGCCAGAGATCACATAGCTAATATGAAGCAAAATGGGCTTCCAAGGCACAGGGATGCTCACCCCTGCTCACTTAACTGCCGTGTGCTCCCGGCAGTCTCTCACAGAGCCCAGAGGTTTTATGAATAGATTAACGTTAAAGGGAAATGTTAATATTTTACTAGCACCATGTTACTGAGGAAGCATTTGTTGAATATGAAGAATATGAAATGAAAACTGAAAATACAGTGTATTTCTGTTTATTTTTAAAGCCGTGCTGAGTAAAATTATTGAGTAAAGAGAGCATTTACCTCCCAGCCAACTTCATGGAAATAATACATTCTGATTTTGGACAATTAGGAAATTATTTCCCTCAAAGGTTAAGTAATTCTCTGTATGTATCCTAAAAATATATGCAGTAAACTCACCGACCTGACAGATTAGACTGTCAATGTCAAAACTATTCCAGCGTCTACGTATGGCCTCCCTTACTGATACATAACGCATTCTTTCAAAGCACCCTATCTTTGAATGAATTTTAAAGATTGTATTTATTTAGGGGCAACCTGGGTGGCTCAGTCAGTTAAGCATCCAACTCTTGGTTTAGGCTCAGGTCGTGATCTCAGGGTGCTGAGATCAAGCCCAGCATCAGGCTCTGCGCTCAGCATGGAGTCTGCCTGAGATTCATTTGCTTTCTCCCTCTACCCGCCCCCCACTCAAAAAATTAAAAAATAAAATAAAAAAATTTTTTAAATGTATTTACTTAATCAGGGGTTCTAGGATATTAGGAGGGAAAAATTTTTTACTAACCTTTGAAATTTAGAATCCTAAAAACTCCTTTCATTATGAATATATGCACAAGTAGAGTGATAGAGCAACTATATCTCTGTCACCAACAGAAAGCAGGTAATTTCTTATCACATTCAGTGTTTGCAGATATCCCACAATATCATTTACCCTCATCACTACTTGAAAATTATGGTAATTATTAAAATTAAATTAGGATTTATAATTTAAGTATAAATTTTTAAAAACACATTATGAAATTACAAATTTGGCTTTTTACTATTTTGACAATATTTCAATATAATCATTTATCTTTGCAAACGTATGTATTTTATTTTATTCATTTAAAAACATTATTTGGAAAATAGCCTGGCAAAGGTGTCAATGACACCCTACCAGATGATGCACTCTATAGAAACAGGCAATGTATCTGTTTTACAAACCATTCAGAGCAAAATCGGGATGATGCCCAATAACTGATTAATTACATGTGGTGTAATTAATATCAAGCAAGCAGAAAAATCTTACTGTATACATGTACATAAAGAATCACAAAAAGCACAGAGAAAAACATACAAAATATTTTAAACATGCTAGTATTTACTAATTATGTTAACGAACACCAGCACTCACTGTCTACTTCTTATCCAAACAACATGCCTTGCTGCTGGTGCTTTAGTCAAACATTAAATAGAATAAAAATTTTTTCTCTCTCCTAACTTCCTTTACCTCCACAGAATGGTGATGCCTTTCATGCTTTCTTTATACTAAGACTACAGAATAAAACGTATCTAAGAAATTGTGTAATCACACCCTTTCCTTCTTTTGAACAGCAGTGGTCAAAATAAGCCTGCATTCTGACAGTTCTATTTTACATTCTGTTTGTATCTTACTGAATCTAGTGTATCCACTACATCCAAAATGTGTTGTACAGCGGAAGAATTAGCACTCTTTAGAAACAGTTACCCTATATTTATTCACTAAACTACTTAAAATATTGACACTAATAACATGAAGATAGTCACTACTTTCACAGAGCCATGTAAAGATTTAACATGTAAGCAACCAAAAATACACAAAAATGTGAAATACTGGTTTTCTCTTGGAGTTAACACTTCTACGGCTAACTTAGTCTCTTTATACTTATCCACAGTTCTATAAATTTTCACTAATACACATCACTGTTATAATTTTAATGTGATTTTTAGAAATGCAGTACAAAAACATTAAGAATAAGAGTCCAACAGTTATCAAGAGCCAAAGAATACACTGATGTTAATTAAAATAGTAATTGTTAAAATTCAACTGCTCTCTGGATGTTTTATTTAGTTATAAAAGTATTTTGTTTAGTTTTCTGTATGACTTTTTTAAAGTGTGTTATTAATGGATATTCATGGTTTGCAATTAATACAAGAAACTAGCGGCACCTGGGTGGCACAGCTGGTTAAGCAATCAACTCTTGGTTTCAGTTCAGGTAGTGATCTCAGGGTCACAGGATCAAGCCCTGCATCTGGCCCTGCGCTCAGCACAGAGTCTGCTTGGGACTCTCTCTCCCTCTCCCTGTGCCCCTCTCCTCCATGTGTGCTCCCACTCTCTCAAATAAATCAATCTTAAAAAAAAAAACAAGAAACTAAAATAAAACCAATAAATTACAATATACATCTTCACCATATAATCGTTATGTACAGCAATCTTAATCTTCTGAGCCTTATCTTTACTTAGGCCTAAAAATTCAATGCAGAGAATACGAAAATACTTAAAACCTTCATGGCTAACTTTCAGTAAATGCTCACTATGTCCGAGGCAATGCTGTAAGTGATTAACATGTGTTAACTCATTTAAACTTTACAACAACCATATGAAGATAGCTTCTAAGTCTGGGATTTTACACAAGCTAATAAGTTAGTCTGTTACTGTTCCATAGATGCTGCAGAAAACACAGACTCCTGGATCAAAGACCAAGGACTTCATTACTCACTGCACAGCAAGCAGCACAAACATGAGGATATTGCTGTCAGTTCCCTTTTGGCCCCCAAGTCTTATGGGGGTCACACCATGGCCCAAATAAATGCCTGTCCTTGCAGTGAAATGCATCACAAAGAAGGAACAAAGAGCATAGGGAACCCACTGCTTTTATAGTAAGCATTAAACATGCCTGCTCTTTGTCCCAGAGGGAGACATTGCCTCTTCTTCAAGACTACTCACTGTGAACAGAACCCTGAGAAATGGCCAGATAAGGGACAGTCAAGGCCTTACATTCTTGGGATACACAACAAGATATGTCAAGTGCAAGAGACCATGGAGGAGTATCTACCAACAGTAGCTACTATGAACATCTCCATGTTACCGATAAGAAAGCAAGGTAAGAGATTAAGGAACTTTGCTCAAGAATAATTAAGTAGAGGGGCGCCTGGTTGGCTCAGTCGGTAGAGCATGCAACGCTTGATCTCAGGGTTGTAAGTTTGAGCCTCACAATGGGTGTTGAGATTTCTTAAAAATAAAACTTAAAAAAAAAATTCAATTAGCAGAGGAGCCTGGATTCCAACACAGGCAGTCTGGTTCCAGAGCTAAAACTGCTAACCATTGCTTAGCTAAAGTGTGTGAAGAGTGTGAGTTGAAGTGAAAAAATTAAAGAAAACAGGGCGCCTGGGTGGCTCAGTTGGTTAAGCGACTGCCTTCAGCTCAGGTCATAATCCTTGAGTCCCGGGATCGAGTCCCGCATCGGGCTCCCTGCTCGGCCCTCCTCTCTCTCATGCTCTCTGTCTCTCATTCTCTCTCTCTCAAATAAATAAATAAAATCTTTAAAAAAACAAAAAACAAAAAAAAACCAGCACAAAGGAGTTTTGGAGGTAATGAAAAAAAGCCAAACAAACAAAAACTGCTCAGGGTTTTTAGTAATAAGCTTTGCTTCCAGATCTACTAGACTTGTTCAGAAATAAAATTTAAATATCATGTCTAGAGTTACAGGTAAAATGCAATATCCACTAAAAACCTCTCCCCATTGAAGTAAGGTACAAACACTTCCGGATATGTAAAAGCTCTAGAAAAATAGGCTTAGTGAAGTCTAATGACCAAAGCAGAATTTCTGAAAAGGGGGGCAGGGTAGGCATTCACAAAGAAGAGGTGATTCTTATAAAAATACTTGGGTAATTGAGAGACTGATCTACACAAAGTGAAAGCAAAGACACAAGCATGCACTCAGTCTGAATATGTTGAACTTCGTTTGTGAGAAATGAGGTCCCCTGGGCAAGCCTCAAGTCTAGTATGAAGTAAGAACTCTGGATAAAACTGTTGACAATGTAGTCTAAAGGTGTCACATAGTGTAATGTTAATTGAAATATGGAAGGAAGGATTCAAGCAAATGCTCACTGACCCTTTAGATTCTTGAGAGTGAAACTGATGTTATCAGGGATAATCTGAGAAAAGTTCCTTCCAGTCAAACATTGAAAAGTCTGTATAGCCTAGAGAGACTAACAAATCAAGTCAAAATTCTAATAAAAAATGTAAAATTGGCAGAGTACAATGGTACCTACCAGGGGCTGGGGGAGGGGGGGGTGGGTGGAGATAGGGAAATATTGGCCAAAACACACAAAGTTGCAGTTACATAGGATAAATAAGTCTAAAGAGCTAATGTAACAACATGATGACTATAGTTAATAATACTGAACTGAATAGTAGAAATTTGCTGAGAGTAGACTGCAGATCAAAAGAAAGCAAAGTTATATTAATTTCAGATGCAGCGGACTTCATAGCAAGTAAAGTTATCAGGGACAAACAGTGCCATTACCTAGCGAAAAAGGGGTCAATTCTCCATGAAGACATAATAATCCTTTACACATATGCACCTAACAAGAATGTCAAAATACATGAGGCAAAACTGACGGAACTGCAGAGAAAAATATATGACTCCACTATTACATATGGGGATGTTAACACCCATTTATCAAAAATATAGATCCAGCAAGCAGACAATTACTAACGACATGGTTGAACCCAACACCACCATCAATCAACTGGATAAAATGGACATCTATAGACTACTTCATCCAACAACAGCAGAATATACATTCTTCTCCAGATCACATGGAATATTCACCAACAGACCACATTCTGGGCCACAAAACAAATTTAAAATAATAGAAATCATACAATGTCTGCCCTCAAACCACAAAGGAATTAAACTAGAAATCAGGAATAGAAAGATAGTTTGAAAATTCCAAAATATTTGGAGGTTAAACAACATTTTTCTTTTTAATTTTTTAAATTTTATTTATTAAATAGTCTCCATGCCCATAACCCCGAGATCAAGACTCACATGCTCTACCAACTGAGCCAGCCAAGCACCCCCTAAACAACACACTTTTCCCCCCCCCACAAAGAGAGAGAGATAGAGTGCGTGTGCGCACAAGCAAGGGGAGAGACAGGGAGAGGGAGAAACAGGCTTCCCGATAAGCATGGAGCCCAATGCAGGAATCCCAGGACCCTGGGATCATGACCTGAGCCAAAGGCAGATGCTTAACCAACTAAGCCACCCAGGCTCCCCTACACCATAATTCTAAATAACATATGGATCAAATAAGAAATTTCAAGAGAAATTTTTAAATATTTTGAGCTAAATAATAATGAAAACACAACTTATCAAAATTTGTGAGATGCAGTGAAAACAGTGCTTTGAGAGAAATTTATACCACTGAATGTATATATTGGAAAAGAAGATCTAAAAGCAATCAATCAAACTAGGAAAAAAAAGCTAATTAAATCCAAAGT
Source organism: Mirounga leonina (assembly GCF_011800145.1). Classification (NCBI taxonomy): domain Eukaryota; kingdom Metazoa; phylum Chordata; class Mammalia; order Carnivora; family Phocidae; genus Mirounga; species Mirounga leonina. The sequence goes on from NW_023270680.1 coordinate 1,227,642, forward strand.
AAGCAGAAAAAAAGAAATAACAAAAATTACAGCAGAAATCAATGAAATTTAAAACAGGAAATCAATGGAGAAAAATAATGAAACCAAAAGCTGCTTCTTTGAAAAGATCAATAAAATCAATCAGCCTCTAGCCAGGTTTACTGAAAGAAAAAAGGGTAGAGAACACATTATTAATAATAGCAATTAAAGAAGGGACATCACTACAGGTTCTATGGACATTAAAAGGACAATAAAGAAATACAATTAATAATTCTATACCCACAAATTTGATAACCTAGATAAACTTCACACAATTTGCAGAGCACCTGGGTAGCTCAGTTGGTTAAGGGTCCAACTCTCGATTTTGGCTCAGGTCATGATTTCAGGGTTGTAAGATCAAGCCCACATCAGGCTCCATGTTGAGTATGGAGCCTGCTTGAGATTTTCTCTCTCTCCCCCTCTGCCCCTCCCCCGCTGCTCGACTCACTCTCTCAAAAAAATTTTTTTTAATTAAAATGAAAAGAAGACACAATTTGACAACACTCACCACAAGTAGAAAGATTCAATCTGAATATACCTATACCTATTAAAGAAGTTGAATCAATAATTAATAACCTTTTAAAACAGAAAACTCCTAGCCCAGATGGCTTCATTGGTGAATTCTACCAAACACTTAAGGAAGATACTATATTAATTCTCAATAATCTCTTCTGGAAGACAGAAGCAGAAGGAACCTAACTCACTCTATGAGAGCAGCATTACCCTAATGCCAAAAAACAAAGACATTATACAAGAAAACAAAATAAAACAACAACAAAAACTACAGACAAGTATCTCTCAAGAACATAAATGCAAAAATCCTCAACAAGGGGTGCCTGGGCAGCACAGTCATTAACCATCTGCCTTCAGCTCAGGTCGTGATCCCAAGGTCCTGGGATCGAGCCCCGCATTGGGCTCCCTGCTCCGCGGGACATCTGTTTCCCTCTCTCCCACTCCCCCTGCTTGTGTTCCCTCCCTCTCTCTGTGTGTCTCTGTCAAATGAATAAATAAAATCTTTAAAAAAAATAAAAAATAAAAATAAATTTTAAAAATCCTCAACAAAATATCAGCAAAGTAAATCCAAAAATGTATAAAAAAAAATTATACACCAGGACCAAGTAGGATTTATCCCAAGTATGCAAGATTTGTTCAACATTTGAAAATTAATTAATGTAATCCATTGCATTGATAGGCTAAAAAAGAAAAATCACATAATCCTATCTGTAGATACAAAAAAAGTACTGACAAAATCCAACACCCATTCATGATAAAAACTACTCTCGGTAAACTAGAACTTCCTTAACTTGATAAAGAATATCTACAAAAGAGCCCCTACAAGCAACAACATATTTTTTTTAAAAAAAAGATTTTATTTATTTATTTGAGACAGAGAGAATGAGAGACAGAGAGCATGAGAGGGAGGAGGGTCAGAGGGAGAAGCAGACTCCCTGCTGAGCAGGGAGCCCAATGCGGGACTCGATCCCGGGACTCCAGGATCATGACCTGAGCCGAAGGCAGTCGCTTAACCAACTGAGCCACCCAGGCGCCCAGCAACAACATATTTAATGGTGAGAAACTAAAAGCTTTCCCACTAAGGCAAGGATGTCACCCTTTCACCAGTCCTTTCCAACCTTGTAAAAGAAGTTCTTCCAGTTATTGTAATAAGACCAGAACAGGAAATAAAAGGTATACTGATTGGGAAGGAAGTAATAAAACTGTCTTTGTTCACAGATATAAATGATCATCTATGTAGAAAATCCAAAAGGATATACAAAAACACAAACAAAGACCAAAAAAAAAGCCCTGGAACTAATAAACAATTATAGCAAAGTTGCAAGATAACAAGGTTAATATACAAAGTCCATCATTTTCCTATATACCTGCAATGAACAAGTGGAATATGAATTTTTTTAAATACCATTTAAAATTAGCATTTCCCAAAAATCAAACACGTATAAGTCTAACAAAACACACATAAAATCTGTCTGATAAAAACTACAAAACCCTGATGAAAGAAATCAAAGAAGAATTAATAAATGTAGAGATATTTCATGTTCATGGATTGGAAGACTCAATATTTCCAAGACATTTGTTCCTGCCAATTTTAATTATAGATTCAATGCAATTCTAATCAAAATCTCAGTAAGTTATCTTGTGGATATCAACAAACTGATTTTAAAAACTTTATGGAGAAACAAAAGACCCAAACTAGTTAACAAAATATTGAAGGAGAAGAACAAAGTTGAAGAACTGCCTTCAAGATTTACTATATAGCTACAGCAATCAAGACTGTGTAATTTTGGCAGAAGAATAAATAGATCAATAGTATGGGATAGAGAAGCCAGAAATAAACCCAAATAAATATTTAACTGGTCACTGAAACAAGACACAAAGGCAATACAATGTAGAAGAAATAGTATTTTTGAACAAATGATGCTGGAACTGAACATGCGCACACACAAATCCATCTAGACACAGACCATACGTCCTTACTGAAGTTAAAAAAGTAAGTGTGAAATGCAAAATTATAAAATTCTTAGAACTTAGGAGAAAATCTAGATGACCCTGGGTTTAGCAGTGACTTTTTAGATATAACACCACAGTCATGATACATGAAAGAAACAAATGATAAACTGGACTTCATTAAAATGAAAAATTTCTACTCTAGGGGCACCTGGGTGACTCAGTCATTAAGCGTCTGCTTTTGGCTCAGGTCATGATCCCACAGTCCTGGGATAGGGCCCCGCATCGGGCTCCCTGCTCAGCGGGAAGCCTGCTTCTCCCTCTCCCACTCCCCCTGCTTGTGTTCCCTCTCTCGCTGTCTCTTTCTGTCAAATAAATAAAAAAAATTTTTTTTAAATTTCTACTCTGCTTAAAACACTGTCAACAGAATAAAAACATAAGCCATAGACTAGGAGAAAATATTTGCAAAAGACATATCTGATAAAGGACTGTTATCCAAAATATACAAAGAACTCTTAAAACTCAACAATAAGAAAACTAACAACCTGATTTTAAAATGGGCTAATAAATATAACAGAGAGGTCACCAAAGATACACAGATGGCAAATAACCAGACAAAAAGATGTTCCACATGATATGTTATCAAGGAAATGTAATCTAAAATAATGATATACTACTACTACACACTTACTAGAATGGCCAAAATCAGGAACACTGACAATACCAAATGCTGGTAAGAACTTGGAGCCAAAAGAACTCTCAGTCATTGCTGGTGGCGATGCAAAATGGTACGGCCACTTTGGAAGACAGTTTGGCACTTTCTTATTAAACTAAATATGCTCTTAACATATGACCCAGCAATCATGCTCCTTGGTATTTATCCAAAGGAGTTGAAACTTATGGACTTGAAAACTTACGTACACACAAAACCTGCATGTGGATGTTTACAGGAGTTTCATTCATAATTGCCAACACTTGGAAGCAACCAAGGTGTCCTTCAGCAGACGAATGGATAAACTGTGGTCCATCCCAAAAATGGAATATTATTTAGTGCTAAAAAGAAAGTTCTCAAGTTATGAAAAGACATGGAGAAAATTTAAAGGCCTATTGCTAAGTGAAGGATGTCCATCTGAAAGAGCTATTTACTGTATGACTCCAACTGTATGACATAGTGGAAAAGGCAAAATTATGGAGATGGTAAAAAGATCAGTGGTTGCCTTGGATTAAAGGGGAGGGAGGGATGAATAGGTGGAACACAGAGGATTTAGGAGAGTGAGAATACTGTGTGATACTACAATGATGAATACATATCATTTCACACTTGTCCAAACTCAGAGAATATACAACACCAAGAGTGAACCAAAATGTAAACGATGGACTTAGGGCGATAATGACGTGTCACTGAAGTTTCGTCAATTATAACAAATATACCATGCTGTGGGGGATGTTGACAATGGGGAAAGCTATGCATATGTAAGGGCAGGAGGCATATAGGAAGTATCTGGGCCTTCCACTCAATTTTGCTGTGAACCTAAAACTGCTCTAAAAAATAAATTCTATTAAAAAAATTATACTAGAGGTAACTGAAAGTATTAATGTGAACAAGTATTTATAAGCAGATGAATACACTCTCACATCTATGCAATAACTAATATATCACTAAAATGGACTAACATAATTAATTCTCAATAAAAACAATATAATACGCATCCTTAGAGCCCACTTTTTTATCTCTAATACTATTTTCAGCTAAAAAGAACTAAGCTTAGAGAATAGTCTACTTCATATCCTGGGGTAGAGAAAATTAAAGATGGGCCTGAAAAATATTGTTGAGCTTTGAAACATTTTGAGATGATAATAAGGACTTAGAAGTCCTTTTGAGATGATAATAAAAAGGACTTAGAAGCCAGCTGAAAAGAGACTCCTACTGGCCAAACTACCACAACAGTCAAAATAAAATTTTAATTATAATTAGCTAAATCATAATTAACCAATTATAATTAACTAAAACAAGTTTGCAAAGCCCTGATTATATAATGATTCTGAAAGAAAAGTGGAATTTCTCTTCTTAACTTGCACTTCATTCGAGTTGATTTAATTTATATGGGAAAAAACAGAGTAGTAACAGCCACCACCTCCAAAAAACCCATAGGATTTTCTTACCATAAAAACATAACAAACTGCACTGACCTCTACCTCTGAAACTAATAATACATTATATGTTAATTAAATGAATTTAAATTAAAAAAAAAAACTGATTTGTGAAATTTCTTGTGATTTTCCCAATGGCCACTTACAGGATATTCATTCCCACCACTTACCACCCCCCGACACACACAAACCCCCTATACTCATTTTAATAAATACTCTCTTACATTACTATAAGTCATTAAACAAATGTACCAAGACACAAAATTGTATTACAGATATAAGAGACCTTCCAATAAACCTTGGGCCTTGAGACATGCACATGTTAAAACCTTGCAGCCAACTCAAATGTGCTTTTAAACTGACTAGAAATGTATGGAACTCTTCTCTTTGCTTGGGTTTATTTATAGCTTAATAGATTTTTTTTTTTTTAAGTTTCACATTTAAATAATCTCTACACCCAACATGGTGCTTGAACATAGGACCTCGAGATCAAGAGTCACATGCTCCTCTGACAGAGCCCACCAAGCGCCCCTGTAGCTTAGTTTTTAACAACTGTTCTCTATTCTTTTCTTTACTATTCTCCTTGCCCTCCATGTTCACTAAAACAACTGGATGAAGGTCTTTCCAAGGACAAAGAGCAAAGACTAACTCACTTGATTTTATTTAATTTTAGTATAAAAGGCCAGAATAAGAAAAATATCCTGCTCCTGTTAAAACCTTTCACTAAACTTTATTTGCCTTGATACCTCTTAAGAGATAGTATGAGAGGACAGTCCATTTGTGGGGCTTAGTACTCATCACATAAGGAAAAATTAAATGTCAGAACTTTAGTTTTGTGGTGATGTTCCAAGAACAGCAGTAGCTTAGAAAATACAAAACAAAAAAAACTGTAAGAATGTAATACTTCTTCAGTTAGTGAACTGAAGCCTACCATGTGTCTAGAAGTATTCTAGGCACTGGGAATAAATCAATGAAGAAGACAAATCCCTAACCTCATGAAACTTGCAGTCTAGGGTGGAAGGCACGTAATAAACAAATATGTCATACGATGTCTTATCTGTTTAAATACTAGGAACAAAGGAGAAAAGGATAGAGTGACAAGTGTTAGACAAGTTGGTCAAGAAAGGCCTGAGGAGACAGCAAATGAGCGAGGACCTGAATGAATTAAGAGAATAAGTAATATGAGTATCTGGGAACAGGGGTTCTAAACAAGGCATATGAAAAGTGCAAAAGCCTTATAAAGAATGTGATTAGTGGACTCTATGAATAGCAAATAGGCCAGTATGGCTGGAGCCCAGTGAGCAAGGGGAAGAGTAGGAGATGTGGTTGGACAGGCAGCCAAGGTCAGATTAATACACTCTGAAGATCATGGTATGGGCTTTGGATTTTAAGTATCACTGGAGACTCTGGATGGTTGACAGAGGGAAATAAGACTCTTAGTTTGGTTCAAAAAGATCCTTGACTACTATGGGGACAATAAGACCAGAATAAAGAGCAAATGCATGAAGACAGGAAGCTCTTACAGTAGTCCACACAAGGAGTGGTGGTGGAAAGTAGTGGAATGAGATTAGTAAAGGAGACGAAAAGTGTTTGAAATAGGATATATTGTGAAAGTAAAGCCCAAAAGATTTTCCAATGGGCTCCATATTTTCAGCCTGAAAAATAATGATGTCATTTAATGAGGTGGAAACACTGGAAAAGAAGGTTCAGGATAACAAAAAATAGTGCCACAGAAAACACATTAAGTTTGAGATCCTCTTTAGACATGTAAAAGTAAATGTTAAGAAGAAACCTAAAGATATAGGTTGTGCTCAAAGCAAGAAAAGAGCTAGTAATATACTTTTTGGAGTCACAGCACATAGGTAATTTTTTTTTTTTTTAAAGATTTTTATTTATTTGACAGAGAGAGACACAGCAAGAGAGGGAACACAAGCAGAGGGAGGGGGAGAACTAGAAGCAGGCTTCCGGCTGAACAGGGAGCCTGATGCGGGGCTCAATCCCAGGACTCTGGGACCATGACCTGAGCCGAAGGCAGACACTCAACGACTGAGCCCCCCAGGCGCCCCCACATAGGTAATATTTAAAGCAACTAAACTGAAGATGAGCAAAAGAGAATGAAGAGACACCAGTGATGTAGGAAAAAAAACAAGAGAATGTGGTGTCCTGAAAATCAAGTAAAAAAAATAAATTGTCACTACTGAAAGTGGTTAGCTGTGTGAAAATACTGAATAGTTAAGGGCAACAAAGACTAAAAGCTGGCTCTGGCAAGATGAGATCATGGGTGACACTGACAAGAATGATTTTAGTGGAGTGGGAGGAAGAAAGCCCAACTTGGAGTAGATTCATGAGAACCTCTCATGAGGTTCATGAGAAAATGACATTTTGGCAAAAATAAGCTACAGCCATAAGTATAGACAACTCTTTCAAGGATTTTTCCTATAAAGGTGAGCAAAAAAGCAATAAAGTAGCTGAAAAGGGATATCTGATCAAGAGAAGGTGTTCATGTTCAAGAAAGGTAATACTGCATGTTCAAATGCTAATGGAAATCATTCACTGAGACAGGAAATGCATGATGCAAGAAACCCAGGAAAACTGAAGGCGTAAAGTCCCTAAGAGATGAAGAGTTAGAATAGAGGACACAAGCAGAAGAGCTGGCCTTTGATAACCAGAGACTTTTCATCCCATTTTAACAGTAGGGAAGGTAAAATATATGGGAGGAGCTACAAGCAGGAAATGTGGGTGAGTGTAGAATTTCTTTCCTGGTTACTTCTATTTTTTCTTTTTTTCATTGAAATAAGCAAGATCATCATATCTGAAGAATGAAAAACAGGAGGAGGTGTTGGAAATTTGAAGAGAGAAGAGAAGGTGGTGAAATAACCATCATTGATAATGGGAGAGGAAATTTCTATATAAAAGTAGAATGAGTGCAGAGTAGCAATCATACCCACTTGAGATTTGAGGTCATAAATTTAAAATGAAACCAGTCAGCAAGGTTATGATTTTCAACAGCCATTATCAGCTGCAGAATTTGGGTTCTGTAATAAAAACAAAACAGTGGAACAATGGTAAAGGCGTCAAAGGTGAATAAGAGAAGGACTCCAACAGTGGATCAGACTCTAAGCTAGCACAGGAGGGTAACAACCCCATCACTAAGATCACTGGATTGGAGGACTCAGTATGGTTCAAGAATTATTATGGTGCTATACTAGGAGAAAATGAGCTGGAAAAAGAAGAGGTAGTAGTCAGAGGGTAGAACAGCTGATGTCGAGATTCTGGAAGTGAAACAGCAATTGTCATAGCAAGTGAGACAATGAATGACACAGGTTGATCACATATGACCAGAAGACAGACAGGCTAAGGTAGGCTGGAGAATCACAATGTTGAGAAATCAAGGAGAAAGAGGCCTGGGTACTGAATAGATAGATTATTAACATCACAATGGGAGAAGCAGAGGGAAATAGAAAGGCAGGTGTTAAATCTTCAGAGAAAGAGGGAAATTACTCAGGAAGACTGTTGTTAAATGCAGAAAAGGGGGCCTGGCGTACAGTCTGGCAGCACTGGTTTAAAGCAACCTGTAAGTAATCATTATGTTGAAAAATGTCACTTAAAACTTGGAAGAAAAAAAAAAAAACCCTTTCACTAGAAAGTAATAGTATATGGTACAGAAAAAATTTATGGAAAAGAAATCATGAAAAATAGCTAGTGGAGAATTTACATAAATTCAAGTTTAAAACAATGTGGTAAGGAATTTGCAGCAAAACAGCAAAAGGTAGAATTCTGCATTCCAACCTTCAGTCATCACTCTACCTAGTAAGACCCTACTGAAAAGATGGATGAGAACTACAGAACATTTGAAGACTTTCCAAGAATTACAGCCATCTAGCTGCAACACACTGACAACCAAAAGTATTTTATGGAAAATTGTATTTCAAGATACAGCAATTTCTAACTCTTCTCTAAAAACTGTATGATACTCTGTAAACAACAAGAAAAGGACAATCAACTTCAGAGAAAAAGCCTATCACTGTGCCTAAACTCTATCCAACAATTGTTAAAAAAAAAAAAACATTGCCCATGAGAGACCATCTCACACAGATCGTCTCTGAATATAATATGAAACCTCATCCCTTTGACAACTTAAATCATTAACTTTATAAATTGTGGAAATTACTTTGGGCAACCTACTCTATCTTCCTTTTGCAGATACATAATACACATTAGCTTATTTAAGGTACCTAAATGTCCAGCAGACCAGAAAGCATTTGGTCTGGTTTAACCCAGCATTTCACAATATTATTCTTTAATGGAACATATTTTTTTTTCCCTCACACATATACTAACACAATCAGCTTCAAACAAATGCTGGATGGTTCAAAAGCAGAAATATACTATAAATTATCACATTAACAGCCTGGAATTACTGTTTATTCCAGTTTTAATTTTGCTTTAATAAGATATTTGTCTACAGATATTATATACTTTCCACTAAATCAGGGCTGTAGGAAACAAAGAGAGAGAGAGAGAGAGAGAGAGAACTAAATTTTTTCACTGTCATGGCCTATCAAACTATTTCAGCACATGGAGAGTTTAGAACTCAGTATATAGACAAATGCTAACTGTGCAAATTATGATGTAGATTTTTAAAAATCTGTTAAGTTTGATACCTGTTTCCACAATATTTTCTGTTTCTGTTGTCTCCAGGCCATCCATGCTGTCCTCATCTTCCACTGTAGTTTTTCCTCTACTTCGAGGCCTACATAGAAGTAAGGACATAGAGTTAAAAGTTAAATTTTAAAGATTACAATTGTATTTAACATAAGGAAGTTGAAGGTATACATAATAAAATAATTTTGGCAATTTTTACTACATGTTACCAAATCAAATAGTAAATATCACATTTAAGAGTCATTTTTCCCTCAAACCCAGCCCTTCCTTATACATAAATGTGAGGATAGGCCCAGATTAATATATTTTGTCATTATAACTTACTTCTTTAAGTATTCTTTATATTAGGCTTTGTCCCTCTTTTGAGCTGACCTTGAGATGACCCTCTGTCTACAGTGGTGGTTAGAAACCACCTGGGTTATCTGCAAAATTCATGCACCAAGTTATACCTCTATATCTAGTGAAACTGAAGAATGATGCCCAGACAAGTGTATTTTTTAAGACACTTCCATACATGAAAGTGATGCACATCCTTGCAAACCACTCAAAAAAAAATTTTGTAAATACTGAACATAATCTAATCACACATCTTACAAATGTAATGCAATTTAATTTATAAAACTCACTTCAGTAAAGTAAGAGTCATGGTAAGGTGAGATTCTTTGACTCAATCCAATTTAAAAAACAAAACAAAACACACTAATGCCTTTAAATTTTGTGAAATCTCAGAACTTAAGGATAGGAGTTAAAAAAAATTTTTTGAACACATAAAATAAGAAAAAGCAGGAAATCACATATTTTAAAAATTCAGAAACTGACGGTAATACTCAGATAATTTCAGAGCTTTAAATTATTTCATTACTTAAAAAGACACAAACTCTGTAATTTAAGTTGAAAAACACTAAGGGCAGAAAATAAAGGAATAATAATATGAAAAAATTAAAAAGCTTTTTTAAGCAATTGAAAATCTATTTAAGTCTTTCCTTTAAATGATATTAATCAAAACCAAAAAAGGAGATGTAACATAAGAATTTTTTGAAGCTGAAGCAAACAGAGTCTAAGTAGTTTTATACATGAATTATCACAAATTGTCAGAAAGTCATCCTTACCCCAAAAAAACTTTAAAAGAAAACACCTGAACCAAAATCCTAACAAATATATCCAAAAACTATGGTTGAAAAAAAAAAAATCTATGTTGAAAAAACAAAACCTAAGTAAAATACTAGTAAATATTATCAACATTCAAGTATGATTTAATATTAGAAATTAGTCAATATAACAGAGTAGATCAAAGAGCCAAAACAGCATTGTTTCAAACTTCATGAGCAAAGGGGAAAGAGACAGAACTGAGTAAGAGTCTAAACTGACTTACTGGGGCTGAAGGATTCCAAGGTTGATTGTTCTACACATGAAAAAAGGGAGAGGATAATTATCTTCAAGATTTATTAAATAGTTATGTTAAATTTTTTTTTTTTAGAGATTTTATTTATTCATTTGAGACACAGAGATACAGAGAGAGAGAGAGAAAGCATGAGCAGAGGGAGAGAGGCAGAGGCAGAGGGAGAAGCAGGCTCCTCACTGAGCCAGGAGCCCGATGTGGGGCTCGATCCCAGGACCCTGGGATCATGACCTGAGCCGAAGGCAGACGCTTAACCATCTGAGCCACCCAGGTGCCCCAGTTATGTTAAATTTAAAAGAAAACGTTAGGGGCGCCTGAGTGGCTCAGTCGGTTAAGCGTCTGCCTTCGGCTCAGGTCATGATCCCAGGGTCCTGGGATCGAGCCCCACATCAGGCTCCCTGCTCGGCAGGAAGCCTGCTTCTCCCTCTCCCACTCCCACTCCCCCTGCTTATGTTCCCTCTCTCGCTGTCTCTCTCTCTGTCAAATAAATAAATTAAAAAAGAAAAAAAGTAATCAAAGGGGGAAGAACAGATGGGATGAGGAAAGTCTGACCAATCCAACAGGAGGCAAAAAGGAAAATAAAAAATACATAATACATAGAAAATAAAATAAAAATTTAAATAAAAATATGAGTTATCACAGTAAATATAAGTGGCTTAAACTTGGCTGTCATTATTTAATCATTAAAAGATTAATTTACCAGGAAAACAAAACAGAACTACTCACATTGTATAAAGCAACATTTACAGAACAATGAGGAATTGATAGATTCACAATCATGAGAAATTTTCACATCTCACTCTCAGAAACTGAGATGAAATATAGTTAGAAACATTTTAAGCAATTACTTGGACAACATATTTAACAAGCATCATTGGACAACTCGAACAATCCTCCTGTGTCTGGCTCTGTTAAAACACCAGATACAGCATTAAACAACAAAATCTCTGCCTTCACTAAACTACATTCTAGTGAAAAGAAATATCTGTTACTCTTGTAAACAAAACACACATCAAGAAAATACAAATGAAAAAAAAAAAGTATGACAGCCTACCATTTAAAATAAGATACTTATAAAATTTATGAATTAAAATTTAATATGAGTAAGGAGACATTTCAGTAGAGATATGAAGTACAACAGAAACCAAACCATGCAGATATCTGGCAAAGGAGCACTACAGTAGAAGAAACAGCAAATGCAAAGTTATGAGTATGTGAGAGTTGGAAGAACAGTGTTTCCAGTGTTGAAAAATACAGTGTGGCTGGAACAGAGTGAGTGAGAGGGGCAGTAGGGAGATATGAGGCCAAAGAAATTTTTTTTTAAAAGGGATGACCTTTTTTAGAAACCTATACACCAATATAAGGACTATGTACAAAGAGACTGGAAATTCTTGAAATAATCCTAACATGACTGCTACAGTGGAATTGAGAATAAGGAATTAATTCAAGAGATATTATGGAGACAGAATTTACTTTTAATCTTTTCTTTATGATTCTTCATGATTATGAACACTCACTGCTGAAGAAAGGAAAACATGTATGACTTAGCTGTCTTTGCCATTTAATCTTTCAAGCCAGTGTTTGTTGCTCTGTTTTATGTTTTTTTCCTCCACTATCCTGACCCTTGCAAAGTTATTGTTTTTTTGGCACAACTGGCTTTATTTCAAACTTATTTTATCTAAAGGTGGGAGCAGGGAGTGTGTGCATGTGTATCACTTGTCTGTATTCCTCAAAAAGAAATTTTTAATTTTTGCTTTGCTTCTTTTCCTTCTTATTCCTCTTAATTCCTGGTTTTGGCACCAATAAGGCATGCTTTTTACATTCATCAATCCATCAGAATTTTTTTTCCTTTTGCTCAATGGACCAACTTATCAACATCATGTGATTTTTATTTTTATTTATTTTTTAAAAGATTTTTTTATTTATTCATTCAATTCACAGAGATAGAGAGAGAGAGAGCATGAGTGGGGGGAGAGGCAGAAGGAGGGGGAGAATCAGGCTCCCCACTGAGCAGGGAGCCCAATGCAGGGCTTGATCCCAGGACCCTGGGATCGTGACCTGAGCCGAAGGCAGACGCTTAACCATCTGAGCCACCCAGGTGCCCCAACATCATGTCATTTTTAAATTTCCCATATTTCATTCACATCTTTTTATTGCTGATCACTGGCTTCTGGTATGTGATTGTTCTGATTAATCAAATGCTGAATTTATTTTTTTCTGAATGCAACAGATAATGGTCATACTTTGTCAAATCCGTATCAGTAAAAATAGATGTATACATTTTACATTTCCATATTGCATTCAGATGTTCCCAGTTTGGGTTTTTAATAGAACTTTGAAGTCTCATTACAAATGGCAACCTAACAATTATTTATTCCAATCTTTCTTCGGCTTTTCTTCCTTCTCTTTTTCTTTTGTATCTCTTAACCTTTCATTTTAATTTTGATTCATTCTGCTGCAAGGAAATTTGAAGTAAAATAATACCACTAACAACTTGAGAAACTTTTCCATCAAAAATCCAATGTTCCATATTAATACTATAAATTAAAGCTAATTTGAGTTCCTAAAATAATATAGTAGACTCCTATTTAAAGCCACATGAGAGTAAGGAGGAGGTTCAAATTACCCTCCAGCCATAAACAACTAGAAAGCCAGACAAAATATGGGGGGGAGGGGGGAATTATTAAACATTAAACAAAAGGCAGGGACAGGACTGTAATCCCTGGACAATAGGAAACAAACAAGGTGAACCCTACCATCACAAAGGCTTTCTGCATGGATTAATTTGCAAACTGTAGCACAGAGAGGGGAACTCAAAGACTGGCAACTGTACTGAAATGAGGACACAGAAATCATCAGTTCAGGCTAGAAACTGTGGGAGAGAGTACACAAGGGAAGGGAGTTGTACAGGGAAGCAGATCCAGACATCTGCATAAAGGTACCCTTAAGTTTTTCTCTGAATACCAATCTGTATAAAAGTGGTATAAAACCCCAAAAGGCTAAACAAGAACAAGTTCCAAGGAAAGAACAATTACAGCACAGCTGCAATACAAACAAGTCCCAAAGCTCCCAGAGCCAGGAATCAGTCGTGTTCCCTCTACCCAGAGTGCCAAGACCTCATTGACTATGTTAACACATTCAGTAGAGACTAGAATAGAACATGACTTTAAAAGTAGGCTAAATGAAACCTACAACAACTTATCTTCTAGACCATCCCTAAAGGAGTTCACAAATAAACCTCAACAGAATCAAAATTTTCCACAACTAACTTAACAGGCAAACACACACACACACACACACACACACACAGCATTTGTGTACTACAACAAAATCTAGCTCTCAACAAAAAAATCACAAAGTATGGCATCCAATGAAAATTTACAAACTATACAGAAAAGGAGGAAAATGTAAGCAATGACCAGGGAAAAAATCAAGGAATAAAACAAGAAAACAAAAGAAATGATAGAAGAGACAAGCATGGACATTAAATCAGCTATTATCAATATGTCTCATATGTTTAAGAATGTAATGGAAAATGAATGAGAGAAGAGAAATGGAAGATAGTAAAAAATACTAAAAATGGAACTCACAGGTAACAAAAAAAACAAATAAAACTTTCACTTTGACTGATTAACATCTGACAGAAATGGCAAAAGAAAAGATGACTGACCTTAAAGATATGGCAAATAATACCTACCCAACATAAAAGACAAGTGAAAAAAGACAAACATAGCTACAGAGCCCTGTGGGATGATAGCAACCAATCTAATGTGTGAGGTTGAAGTTGGAGGGAAGCAGACAAAAAAATATACATATTTAGTAAAATACTGGCTGTAAATCTTGCTAACTGTGTAATTATAAACCTACAGATTCAAGAAGCACAACAAAATCTCTCTCTCTCTCTCACACACACACACACACACACACCAGTAACTTTATAGTCAATTTGCTGAAATAGAGTACTAAAAGAAAATCTTAAAAGCAAGATGTATTGGGCGCCTGGGTGGCTCAGTTGGTTAAGCGACTGCCTTCGGCTCAGGTCATGATCCTGGAGTCCCGGGATCGAGTCCCGCATCGGGCTCCCTGCTCGGCAGGGAGTCTGCTTCTCCCTCTCCCACTCCCCGTTTGTGTTCCCTCTCTCGCTGTGTCTTTCTCTGTCAAATAAATAAATAAAATCTTAAAAAAAAAAAAAAAAAGCAAGATGTATTACTTACAGAGTAAGAAAAATAAGAGTAACTACAAACTTCTCATGTGAAACTATGTAAGCCAGAAGACAGTGAAATAACATAATTGAAGTGCTTGGAGAAAAAATTAAAGGAAAAAAAACCATAAATCTTAAATAAAACATGCAGCAAAATGCATCCTTCAAAAACAAAAGTAATGTAAAAGCTTTTCAAACAAATTCTTCAACAAACCTTCATTATAAGGCAAGTTAAGGAAAGTCTTCAGACAAAAGGAAAATGACAGTTAATAAGAATCTAGATCAAGATATCTGTATGCAGGGCGCCTGGGTGGCTCAGTCGTTAAGCGTCTGCCTTCAGCTCAGGTCATGATCCCAGGGTCCTGGGATTGAGTCCCACATCGGGCTCCCTGCTCAGCGGGGAGCCTGCTTCTCCCTCTCCCACTCCCCCTGCTTGTGTTCCTGCTCTCGCTGTTTCTCTCTCTCTGTCAAATAAATAAAATCTTAAAAAAAAAAAAAAGATATCTGTATGCAAAGGAATAAAAAGTGGTGGAAATGGTTAAGTATGTAAATATAAAAGACCTTTTTCTCATTTTTAATCTCCTTAAAAGTTAAATCACCATTTAAAGCAAAAACTACAATTTATTCCAGAGTACATAATATATATAATTAAGTTGTATGGCAACAGGTGGTGCCTAGGTGGCTCAGTTGGCTAAGCATCTGCCTTCAGCTCAGGTCATGATCCCAGGGACCTGGGATCGAGCCCTTCATCGGGCTCCCTGCTCAGCAGAAAGTCTGCTTCTCCCTTTCTCTCTCCTTCTACCTCTCCCCCTGCCTTGTGCACACTTGCTCTCTCTCTGTCTCAAATAAAGAAGTAAAACCTTTAAAAAAAATAAAATAAATAAAAATTAAAGTGTATGGCAACAATAGTTCAAAACACAGGAGAGTAAAAACGAAAGTATACCGGTATGCAGATCTTATAGTACATTTGCAGTGATAAAATGTTACTTGGAGGAAGACTCATATAAATTAAAAATAACATAAACCCTAGAGCAACTCCTTATGAAAACACACACATGCACACCTTGTTAGTCAAATACAGATAGACTAGAATCCTAAAAAAAATATATTCCATTAACCCAAAAAGGGGAGGAAAAGAATAAAAGGGAATGAAGAAAAAAATGGGACAGAGATAAAATACAAAACAAGTAGATTTAAGTGCATTCACATCAATAATTTTGTTAAGTGTCAACAGGCTTAACACTACAATTAAAAAGCAGAAATTACCAAATCTTGTTAAAATGTCTATACTACCCAAAGGAATTTACAGATTTAATAGAATCCCTATCAAAATACCAATAGCATTTTTCACAGAACTAGAACAATCCTAAAATTTGTATGGAACCAAAAAGACCTCAATAGCCAGCAATCCTGAAAAAGAAAAACAAAACTGGAGGTATCACAATTCCCAATTTCATATTATATTGTAAGACAGTAGTAATTGAAACAGTATGATACTGACATAAAAACACACACAGATCAATGGAACAGAACAGAAAACCCAGAAATAAACCCACAATTATATGGTCAATCTATGACAAAGGAGGAAAGAAGATACAATGGGAAAAAGACAGTCTCTTCAACAAATGTGTTGGGAAAAATGTACAGCTACAGGCAAACGAATGAAACTGGACCATTTCCTTTCATGATACACAAAAATAAAGTCAAAATGATCTAAAGACCTAAATGTGAGACTAGAAACCATAAAAATCCTTGAAGACAGCACAGTCAGTAATTTCTCTGATATCAGCCACGGCAACATTTTTTTAGACATGCCTTCTGAGGTAAAGGAAATAAAAGCAAAAATAAACTATTAGGACTACATCAAAACAAAAAGCTCTGCACAGCGAAGGAAAGAATCAACAAAACTAAAAGGCAACCTACAGAATGGGAGAAGATATTTACAAATGACATATCAGATAAAGGATTAGTATCTAAAATATATAAAGAACTTAAACAACTCAACACCGAAAAAATAATCCAATTAAAAAATGGGCAGAAGACATGAACAGACATTTTTCCAAAGAAGACATCCAGATGGTCAACAGACACATGAAAAGATGATCAACATCACTCATCATCAGGGAAATACTAATCCAAACTACAATTAGGTATCACCTCACACTTGTCAGATGGCTAAAATCAAAAATAAATAACAGGTGTTGGCCAGGATATGGAGACCAAGGAACACTCATGCACTACTGGGGGGAATGCAAACTGATGCAGCCACTGTGGAGAACAGTACGAAGGTTCCTCAAAAGTTAGAAATAGAACTACCCTATGATCCAGTAATCACAATACTGGGTATTTACCCCAAAAAATACAAAAACACTAATTCAAAGGGATACATGAACCCCTAAGCTTATAGTAGCATTATTTACAATAGCCAGACTATGAAAGCAGCCCAAGTGTCCACTGATAGACGAATGGATAAAGAATATGAGGTATACATTTACAATAGACTATTATTCAGCCATAGAAAGGAATGAAATCTTGTCATCTGCAACAACATGGATAGAGCTAGAGAGTATAGGGCCTAAGCAAAATAAGTCAGTCAAAGACAAATCCCAGATGATCTCATACATATGTGGAATTTAAGAAACAAAACAAATGAACAAAGGAAAAAAAGAGAGAGAGAGAGAGAGACAAACCAAGAAACAGACTCCTAACTATAGAGAGCAAACTGAGGGTTATCAGAGGGCAGACGGGGCGATGGCCAAAATAGGTGATGGGAATTAAAGACTACACTTAGCATGATGAAAAAATTATATTAAATTTAAAAGCAGAAATTATCAGTTTAAATTTAAAAAGCAAGACCCAATTATATGCAGTCTATAAGACACAAACTTTAGAAAGACACTTATAGGATAAAAGAACAAAGAGACAGAAAAATATAATGTGATAATACTAATCAAAAGAAAGCTACAGGGGCTATATTATTAAACAAAGCAGACTTCAAACAAGGAATATTATAAGAACTAGAGACAGACGTTACATGATGATAAAAATGCCAATTAATCAGAGACAATAATCCTAAATATGTATGCACCCAATGCTTCAAAATGTTTAAATCCACAATTATACTTGTATACTACAACACTGCTCAGTAATTGGTATAAGTAGACAGAAAATTCAATAAAAGAATACTTAAGACTACTATCAACCAAGTAGACCCCTAAATTGACCATTACAGAACACCCTACCTAATAACAACTGAATACCTACTCTTTTCAAGTATACAACCCCCAGAATAATCCAAACTGTAGCCCTTTACACAAAGTTCAACAAATTTAAAAAGACTGAAATCATACCAAACATATTATCTGGCCCTAATGGAATTAAATTGGAAACAAACAAAAAAGATATAAGCAATATCTTCAAACATCTGGTAAACACACACACAATTCTAAATAACCCACTAGGCAAGAAAGAAATGAAGGAAATTGGAAAACAGCTTGAACTAAATGAAGATGAAAATACAGCATTTCAAAATTTATAAGATTCAGGTAGCAGTGAGTAAAGGGAAATTTATAGTTTTAAATAGTTGTATCAGAAAATAAGATCTCAACTATAATAATAACATAAGCCTCCACTTTAAAACATTCGAAAACAGGGGCGCTTGGTGGCTCAGTCGATTAAGCAACTGCCTTCAACTTGGGTCATGATCCCAGGGTTCTGGGATTGAGACCCACATGGGGCTGCCTGCTAGGCAGAGAGGCTCTCTCTGTCAAATAAATAAATAAAATCTTAAAAAAAGAAATTAGAAAACAAAAATCAAATCAAAACCATAATAAGGAAAGAAATAATAAAAATCAAAATCACTGACATAAAAACACAATAGAGAATTTTTAAAAATTAATGAAATCACCCCCCCCCAAAAAAAATCAAGGAAATTCAAAGATGGTTCTTTGAAAAAATAAAATAGGTGATTTGCCAGCAAAAATTATGAAGAGAGAAAAAAATAAACTACCAACAGAAAAAATTGAAAGAAGGGTTATCACTAGAAAGACAATACCCATTAGAAAGAGAATGAGAAAATATAAATAATTTTACGTCAATAAATCAATAACTTAAATGGTCACAATCCTTGGAAAGCACAAATTACCAAAGACTCAAGACTAGAAATGGAAAATTTGAATAACCCAATGTTTATTTTTAAAACTGAATTTGTAAGTATAAATCTTCCCACAAAGAAAATTCTAATCCCAGATGTCTTTATTGACAAATTCTATCAAATGTTTGAGAAATAATACTAATCCTACACTATATCTCCAGGAAATAATGAAGGAAGGAACACTTCCCAACTCTTTGAGGTTGGCATTACATTGACAGCAAAATCAAAGACATTATACATAAAACCAATATCCATCATAAACACCTGTTCCATAGAATGAAAACCACAACACTCCACCATCAATTTTTTACATATATTACAACTGCCAAACCAAATCAAAATAAAGATAATGCAAGAAAATGAAATTATAACCCGTTTTTCGCTTTAAATACACATATAAAAATGACAAAAGATTATCAAGGGGTTCCAGTTCTAGATAAGATGGAGGAATATGTGCCAAACTTTTACTGCCACTGAATGCAACTACAAAACATGGATATAGGGCAACCCTCTCAGGTCCCCTCCCTCCTCAGGAGCTTTGTACTATCACTTTGCTGTCACTCAATAAACCTTGCTTTGCTGCCCACCATACACACACACACACACACACACACACATAATGCATGGAACAACTATTTGAGTTTCCTTAAAAATATAGAACAGCAGGATGATCAGAAACAGACACCAGAATTCAAAGAACTGCCAAAGTATCAGTGAATTTACTATTTTACCTCTCCAGTTTTTACCTCTACCTATCCCCTGGCCTGAGCTCAGCACAGTCTGACACCCAGAAGTGAGTGCTGAGATGCAGAAAGAGAGAGCCTGACTGAGCTAACCCACAACCTACTCACAGTGGACCTGATCCTAATAAGTACAACAAAGACTTTCAGGGCTGAGCTAACAGACCTCTGGCCAGGTTGCAGACTGACCACTTGGTACTGCAACACACAGTGCAGACAGAAAGCACTGCAGAAGTTCTGAAAGCTAAACTGAACTTACCACAGCCCACAAAAGGCTGGTTGAAACCTGTAGCCTTGCATACCCAGGCCAAGTGCCCACTAAATTAAAAATATCAACATTCTCCATAAGGTGTCTTTAAAACCCACAGTCTTGTAACAAAAGATTCAAAATGCTCAGAAAACAATCCAAAATTACTTGATACACAAAATGTCAAATCACATGAAAAAATACAATGAATAAAGGCCAATGATAAAATGACACAGAGAGGTTGGAATTAAAATGATGAGCACTTTAAGGCTGCTATTATTAAATGTTCAAATGAACAATTTTGAAAACTCTGAAGACAAAATTTAAAATAGATATCTTGGGGTGCCTGGGTGGTTCAGTCGGTTAAGCAGCTGCCTTCAGCTCAGGTCACAATCCCAGGGTCCTGGGATCGAGCCCCACGTCGGGCTCCCTGTTCCTCGGAGAGCCTGTTTCTCCCTCTCCCTCTGCCTGCTGCTCCCCCTGCTTGTGCTCTCTCTCTGTCAAATAAATAAATAAAATCTTTTAAAAAACAAAAAAAATTTAAAAAAAGATATCTGCAAAGAAATAGAAGATATAAAGAAGAATCAACTGGAAATTTTAGAAATAAAAATTACAAAAATCAAAACAAATAATAAACTATTCTTAGAAACAAACAATAAATGACAGGTCTAAACTGAAACAATAATTACACGAAATGTAAGTGGACTAACTATTCCAATTAAAATACAAAGATTGTCAGACTCGACTAAAAAAAAATGACCTAACTATATTCTATCTACATGAAACTCAATTCAAATTTAATGACATATTTAAGGAAACATACCATGCAACACTAATCCAAATTAAGCAGGAGTGGCTATCCTAATATCATACAAAGCAGACTTCAAAGCAAAACAAAAAAATTACCAGATGCATCAACTATACTCAAATAAAAAAAAAATTTAAGGTACCAGGGATAAAGAGGGACATTACTTTTTTTTTTTTTAAGATTTTATTTATTTATTTGACAGAGAGAGACACAGTGAGTGAGGGAACACAAGCAGGGGGAGTGGCAGAAGGAGAAGCAGGCTTCCCGCGGAGCAGGGAGCCTGATGCGGGGCTGATCCCAGGACCTGGGACCATGACCTGAGCCGAAGGCAGACGCTTAACAACTGAGCCACCCAGGCACCCCGGGACATGACTTATTAATAATAGGGCCAAGGGACTGGGTGGTTCAGTAGGTTAAGCGTCTGCCTTTGGCTCAGGTCATGGTCTCAGGGTCCTAGGATCAAGCCCGCCTCCGGCTCTCTGCTCAGCAGGGAATCTGCTTCTCCCTCTCCCTCTGTCCTTCCTCCCTCACTCACACTCTGTCTCTCTCTCAATAAATACCTTTTAAAAATTAAAAGGGTCAATTCACCAACAACACATAATTATGAATGTGTATGCACGTAACAATAGAACTTCAAAATACATGACCCCCCCCGCCAAAAAAAAACAAAACACACACACACACAAAAAAAAAAAAAAAAAAAAAAAAAAACTACCGGGGCACCAGGCTGACTTGAGTTGGTAGAGCATGTGACTCTTGATCTTGGGGTTGTGGGTTCTAGTCCCATGTTGGGGGCAGAATTTACTTAAAAAAGAAAACAACAACAACAACAATACACCACTACATTGTTCTCACTGAATCCTCTTAACTATCCTGCTGAAGTAGGTACTACTGTTCCCATTTTACAGATAAGCACATTCAAATTCACAAAGGTTAAATAAGTTACTGGAAGTCACTTAACTGGCTGAAGCTAAACAGCAGTGAGGGTGACATACTGGAGAGAGATCCATGAACTCCTCCTGCTGAGGTCTATAAAACTACTGGTTCCTCCAAAACCTAATTAAAAACAATTTGCTAGAAGTGGGGTAGCTAGCTACCTAGGGCAAGTGCCCATATTTACTACCAAAGCCGTAGGTTTAATTCAGAACTCCACTATTCAGGCCTTCACACATCAAATGGGTAAGGAAAAGATCTTATAAGCTCAGAGTCCACCTCTCCTCTAAGTGTTTTAGAATTTGACTACACTGGTCTGGGACACATTAACCCACATATTCTCAAAAAAGAAGTTAAAAGTAGGGACCTAAACAGATAATTGTACATCTATTTTCACGGCAGTATATTCCTTCCAGAACCTCCCTCCAATAATCCTTCAGCTTTACAGGATCTGCCAGTTCATCCACCCTACCAGCTTCCCACAGTCCAACTAAGAAGCAACTGTAATGTAGCAGTTACAAGCATGGACTCTGGAGTTTGCCTGGGTTAAAAAAGCTAACTATCAATTATATGACCCTGTGCAAGCTGCTGAAACTCTGTGCCTCAATTTCCTCATCTTTTTTTTTTTTTTTTAAAGATTTTATTTATTTATTCATGAGAGACAGAGAGAGAGAGAGGCAGAGGGAGAAGCAGGCTCCCAAGGAGCAGGGAGCCTGATGCGGGACTCGATCCCAGGACCCCGGGATCATGACCTGAGCCGAAGGCAGACGCCTAACCATCTGAGCCACCCAGGCGCCCTCAATTTCCTCAACTTTAAAATGGTAATAATAGCACTACCCCCACAGAATTACTCCAAGGATATGGGTGAAATAGGTGAAGGGGATTAAGAGGTACAAACTTCCAGTTATAAAATAAGTCACAGAGATGAAAAATACAGCATAGGAAATACAGCCAATGACATTGTAATAATATTGCACAGTGACGGTAACTACATTTATCATGGTGAGCACCGCGTAATATGTAGAATTGTCGAATCACTACACTGTGCACCTAAAACTAATATAACATTGTATGTCAACTGTACTTCAGTAATAAAAAGAAATTTGTTTAATGCAAAGTATTTACAATGCCAGTTACCTGGTAGGCACTGATCAGTAGCTATCATCACTGTGACCCTCTCCTGTTCCCCTTATCTTTATAACCTCTTTCCCCGTCTTGGATCCCATGTCAGTAGTTTAGTTCCAAATATCCTCAGTAATTTCTGCCTTCATTTCATTCAGTTATATTTGCCTGGCAAAGTCAATCCTGACTAAATCAAACCCTTCTTTTACTCTGGCCCTGAATTCAAGCTGAGGAACAAAGACACAACTGGGGCTACTACTTTAACTTTGTACTTCTAACCCCACACCTCAAGCAGCCACTCACCACCACCCAGCAGTCTTTCTACTTTGGTCAGTTTACTATTACCTTACAGAATTGTTTCATACCTTTCTGTCTTCAAACATTTAAGACTCCATTCTTCACCCTTCAGTTGATAGAACTTCAATGGCAAAACAGAGGTAGTCAAAAAAGCTTCCATATCCTCTTCCTACCAAATCCTCCAATTGTCCTGAATTCTTTTCCCGTATATATACCCTACCTTCTTTCCTATTAAACACACTATCTATGTTCCTAGCTAACACCAATCCCTCTACATGTGTTCTGGATCACATACTCCTTTTCATGAACTTTCCATCTATAGCTATTCTCTTCTTCCCCTGCTTTATCAGTTTTTCCTACTCTGAAAATCAGTCCCATCAGCATATAAAGTTACTGCAATTAACAATGACCTTCCAAGAAAAGAAAATCCTCTCTGGACTCCACAACCTCCCCTAGCTACTGTTCCACTTCTCTGCACCTTCCTTACAGCAAAGTCCTTGAAAAAGTTCTGTACCATGTTCTCCTCTTCAGGTCTATGCCTCTCCAACTCAGTGTCCTTCCCCACATTCCACTAAAATGTCTGTAATCGGGGTCACTAAGGTGACCATACAACTGGGTTTGCCTGGACAGTTCCAGTTTAGGCCTGTCATCTGGCATAATGATTGTGTTCCTGTCACATTCAAAGATTTCTTGGTTTGGTCAATTACTCTACCAAGGACTTACAGCTTACCAATTCCAATGGGCAATTCTCAATCTGTCAAATGCTCATGATACAAGGGATCATTTTCTCCTTGGCTTCTTGGACAAAACTCTCCCCCATTTTTCTACCACACTGACTGCTCCACCTCACTTTCTTTTCTGGTTATTTAAACCAGGAAAAGTAGAGTGTCCAGGACTCAGTCATTTGACCTCTTCTCTTTATCCAACAGGCTCATTCCCTCAGTAATTTCACCCAGTCCCTTTTCATATATGCTGATAATCCTCAAATTCCTCAGTCCTCTACCTCTCCAATGAATTACAGCTCATATTTAACTGTCTATTCAACATCTCCACTTGGAGTCAAACAAGCATCTCAAAGTTAGCATGCAAAAAAACAACTTTCACACCACACCATACCTCTGCAATTTGCTCTTTTTCCAGTGTTTCCCATCGCAACTGGAGCCACCCAAGTAGCTCAGTTTCATACTTCAGATTCCTCTCTCATACCCCATATATCTTATCAGCAAATCCTGTCAGCTCTACCTTCAAGATATCTCACCATTACACTGCTAACAGCCTAACGTCATCATCATTTTTTTTTTATTACTGTTTAATTGGGAATTATACAATTAACCTTTACTGGGAATTTAGTATGTAAGAGGCACTCTTCTATTACCATCTTTATTCTACACATGAGTCATATGAAGCTCAGAGAAGATAAGGAATATGCCCAAATTTAACAGGGCTGGTTCCATAACCAACATTCTTAGCCACTGGCTATATTGCAATTAATGGCCCCCCTGTTTTCTCTGTGGCCCAGAGGCTCCCCAGACAATTCTGAATGACCTTTTTAAACCTTACATCAATCAGGTCACTCCCTTCCTCTCAACCCTCCAATTATTTCTCATCATACCTAGAATAAAACCCAAAGTCTGTATGTCTTACAAGGGTTTACGTGATGTGCTTGTCCTTCTTACCTCATAGGCAAACATTCTCCTCTAAACTACCATCCTGCTATACTGGGAAACTTGCTCTTTCACAAACATACCTAATATGTTCCACTTCAGGGCCTTACACTTACGGATTCCTCTACACAGAACACCCTTCTCCAGATACTCACATACTACTCTTCCTTCAATTAGGTTTCTACTGAAATGTCCCATCCTCAGAGAGGACTTTTTTTACTAGCAAATCCACAAAATAGCGCCTGTCACTCACCATCCATTTCCCTGCTTCATTCGTGTTCATGTCCAACATTACATTATATTTTCTTGTCATTTTATTAATCTGTGTCTTAAACTAGAATGTAATCTCCATGAGGGCTGGAAGTTCTTTTCACTACTGTACTCCTAACAGCACTTGACATAACACAGGCACTGAATACGTGTTTTGTTGAATGACTGCAATGGTTTTATAACTCTAATAACTAGAATTGAGATTATTACCTAACCATTCTGAAGACAAGCAAGTTATACTTCTGCTTCCTGTTCAACAGAAAGTTTCATATGGAGTCAAACTTTAAAAGAAAGCTATGTAACATAATACTGAATGTTGTATCATTAAGATAAATTTTTTTTTAAAGTTTAATATCACTCAGGAATAAACAAAACTGTCTTTGTTGGCAGATAACATCACCAGCATCTAGTTTAAAAATACAAGTCACAAACAAAAAGCAGACCAAGACCTATAAATACAGAGAACAAACTGATGGTTGCCAGAGGGGAGGCAGATGAAGAGTTGGGCCAAATGGATGCGGGGGAGAGGGAGACACAGCCTCCAGTTATGGGATGAATAAGTCACAGGAATAAAAGGCAGAGCATAAGGAAAACAGCCAACAATACTGTAATAGCAATGTAACCAGATGAACAGTAGCCACACTTGTGGTGAATGTAGCATGATGTATAAACTTATCAAATCACTAAGCTGTACACCTGAAACTAATATAACATTGTGTGTCAACTATACTAAAAAAAGAGAGAAAGAGATGGGTGCCTGGACACTGGACTCTTGGTTTCAGCTCAGGTCGATATCTCAGAGTCATGAGATTGAGCCCTGAGTCAAGCCCCGCACTCAGCGAGGAGTCTGATTAAGGATTCTCTCTCCCTCTCCCTCTGCAGCCCCCACTCATGCTCTCTCTTTCTGTAAAATAAATAAATCTTTAAAAGAGAAAGAGAAAAGTTAATCAAATGAAAAGCTGAGTTAAGACTGTCAGATCAACATAGAACATGTAACACAATAGCCTTCCTATACATCATGCTGAACAGCAACAATAATCAATTCAAATGCAAACTGACCTGAAAAGACATACAAAAATTAAGTTTCTCAGAATAATTTTAATAAGAAATAGTATAACTTTACTCAAGAACACAAAGAAAGAACCAAGCAAATTAAGAGAGAAACCTAACAGAAAACAAGACAAAGAATACAAACAAGCAATTCAGAGACAAAATGAATGGACCTGTAAAAAATGACACTGTTCAATCTGTGACCAAGTAATCAGGGAAATCAAACAATGAAATGAAAAATGAAAAATACCGATAATATTCAGTAGTAGTGGGAATACAGGAGACACAAAGACTCACACATAACACCTGGCAAAGATGTAAATGGAACAGCATATACTGGAAGGCAATTCAGCAATATCTATTAAAATATAAAAGATGTACACCATTTATCAATTTCATGTATATTACCTCACGTGCATATTGAGATAACAGACAGAGATACGTGTAAGGATGTTCACTATAGTACAAACATAAAAACTGGTCAAAGGGAACAAAGTATGCTCTATCCATTCAATGGTTTTCCATCTCTAGTCATCAAAACAATGAGACATGTATTTATACTAATTTAGGAGGATCTCTATGACAGTCTCATGCAAAAGAGTACATTACAGAAAATACAATTTCAGGAGTGTTTTATAAGTGTATACAAATGCATAAACGTGCACATGTTTTATGTGTGTACATTTGTATATGTGTACACACATACAAATACACAGCAAAATATCTAGAATATGCCCCCTGTAACAATGACTTTCTCTAGAGGTATGGAGGAAAACGGGGGGCCAAGGAAGGGCCTTTCATTTCTTACTCCTCATGAGTTTTTTATAAAGAGTACACATTCATCCACAGTTTAATAAATGGGCTGGAGTTAAAAGATGATGTTTTTCCTTGGGAACCACTGGAAAAGTGTTTCATCTTTTATGCTCTAGTAGTTCAGGGGTCATTTCTTATCCCACTCTATATATACAGCAAACCTCCCAAAATCATACAGCATTCATCTAATGGTACTTCTTAGGAGTCATATGCAAAAATAAAGGAATAGTTTAAGGTTTCTGGGGTTGTTTATAATGATAGTTAGAAATGCCTCTGTGACCAAAGCCTATGGCCTAATTTTCAACCTCTAATACTTTTAACCATTACTGAATCTAATACTTTTAACCATTACTGAAACCATATAATGCCAAAAACCACCTGGAAACTAAAAATTTGTACCCACTATTATTTGGATTATAAGATGCAAAAAAAACGTGTAACTATTTTCTTCAATAATTTGACTTATATCTACGTATGAGTATATACACACAGACAATGAAACACAAGTCACAGCATTACCATTCTATGGTCAAAGTATAATCTGAACTTTATTCCACCTAACATATGTCACTTACTGGATATTAAATAATTTCTCTTAAAAATATTAGGAATACTGGGGCGCCAGGGTGGCTCAGTCGTTAAGCGCCTGCCTTTGGCTCGGGTCATGATCCCGGGGTCCTGGATCGAGCCCCACATTGAGCTCTCTGCTCGACAGGAAGCCTGCTTCTCCCTCTCCCACTCCCCCTGCTTGTGTTCCCTCTCTCGCTGTCTCTCTCTCTCTCTGTCAAATAAATAAATAAAATCTTAAAAAATATATATATTAGGAATACAGTAATATTTTTAAAAGAGAAAAAAATTCTCAGTAGAAAAACAAAGAATATGACCAGCAACTGAAAAAGAGAATGAAATGGTCTTTAAACACAAGACATTCAACCTCACAATTTTAAAAATGGAAATTGAAGCAAGGAGATATCATTTTACATATCAAATTAGCAAAGAGTGAGAACACCTTCAGCTGGGCAAGTTACAGAAACACAGACACTATGAAGAGTGTAAACTGGATGACCAACTAAAAATATCCTAAATACAGAGCATAGAATATAGCTCTCAGTCTCTTGTGTCAAAAGGTTTGAGAGAAAAATCTTTTGATAATTATAAAAACTAAAACACCATACAAGTGCCAAGGCACTGCCAAGGCAAATTTATGTAGCAAAAAGGGCATTAAAGCTAAAGCAAAGAAAAATCAAGAGTAAACATATTCCCATTAAATAGCCAGTAAACATCACAGCAGCTCAAAATAGGCATAATCTTTTAAAATGGCATCATCCCTCCTATATAATCAATGTGAGATCTTTATACCAGGTGTACTTATAGATGATAATTACATACAATAGTGTCTACATGTGTGACTGTTTAGCTAGGTTTAGGTTTCACAAAGACTAAAACATTTGGAGTGAATAAGTATGTATCATAGTTATCATAAATTTAAAACTTCCTAAGAAATACCTAAAAGATAATTTTTTACTGTTATTTTAACACTTTACAATGAAAGAGTTCACAGTAATTCACAGAAAATTTTCCAATGATAGATAGTTGTGAAGTTTGAGCATTTGTTAAGAATGACAGTTCAAAAATTAAAAAAAAAAAAAACCCACAAGGACAATTTTTCAGAAGGTCCCTGAATTAAAAATAATGACAAACATGGGGCGCCTGGGTGGCTCAGTAATTAGGCATCTGCCTTCAGCTCGGGTCATGATCCCGGGGTCCTGGGATCGAGCCCTGCATTGCGCTCCCTGCTCAGTGGGAAGCCCGCTTCTCCCTCTCCCACTCCCCCTGCTTGTGTTCCCTCTCTCGCTGTGTCTCTCTCTGTCAAATAAATAAATAAAATCTTTAAAAAATAAAAATAATGACAAACTTTAAAATTAACATCTACTTTGTTTGCCTGAAATTTCCTTTTAAATCTTCTTGAGGGGCGCCTGGGTGGCTCAGTTGGTTAAGCGACTGCCTTCGGCTCAGGTCATGATCCTGGAGTCCCGGGATCGAGTCCCGCATCGGGCTCCCTGCTCAGCGGGGAGTCTGCTTCTCCCTCTGACCCTCCCCCCTCTCATGTGCTCTCTCTCTCTCATTCTCTCTCTCACAAATAAATAAATACAATCTTTTAAAAAAAAATTTAAATAAATAAATAAATAAATAAATAAATAAATCTTCTTGAGGAGAGGGGTATGTGGAAACTACTTTCTGTGCAATTCTATAAATCTAAAACTGCCCTAAAAAAATCAGGTCTATTTTTTAAAAAGTATTAACCCATTTTTAAAAAAATCTTCTTGTGTTCCAAATAAATTATTTTCAAAACCATGTTTTGTTGCAAAATATAAAAAGACAGGATAAAGAAAAGTACTAAAATTATTGTGAGGAAGGGAAATATATTTACAAAGGATCAAGAATCAAAGCCACCAAATTTCTCAACACAAATATTGTAAGTAGAAAACAACTCAAAATAAAAACAAACACGGAGTAGACAGAAATAAGTATAAATAATGAGTATAAAATAAGATGATAAAAATAAATCCACACATGTACCAATAATTACAAAACATGCAAATGAACTAAACTCCTCAGCAAAAAGACAAACATGACCAGAGTAGATTTATGAACAAAATAGTTCTGACCTATAAAAACATCTAAACATAAAGACAAAGAGCAACTGAAAAACAAAGTGAAGAGAAAAAGATGGAAAAGGTGATGAATCTCACAGAAAATGAGAAAAATGAAATCTGAAACAGTATTAAGATATATCTTACCTATGTCCTTGGAAATGTTTTACATCTGATAATATCAAGAGCTAGTAAGAAACTAAAGCAACAGGGACTGTCAGCCTCTAATTGATGGCAAAATGTGAACTGGTATGATCATTCTGAAAAGCACTCACTATTACCCAGGAAAGTTCACCTATGTACATACCTTAGATGCACTGACATGTTTTGTAACCACAATTGAGAGTAAGAAATATATTTTAAGTTGTGACCAAGTACATAAATAAAGTACTATACAGAAGTAAAACTATCTTTCAAAGAGGAGGGCAAGTTTTTAGAAAAACATAAGAGATTTTTGTGCCCTCAAAAGACGCCAACCAATTTCCTCAAGTTTCAGGAAGAAGAAAAACTTTCCCACAAGGAAAATCTGAGATGAAAGAGGGAATAGTAAGGAAAGAAGAGTTGAACTTGTTACTATTTCTAAACAAAACTGATTTCAAGAAAGAAGATGACAGTAAGGTCTGGTATATGGGATACAATAAGGACTCAGATGATGGACAACAAGAGCATGTGTGTCAGGAGGCAGGGTAATCAGAGGTAAAGCATTTTAAAGTTGTTGCTGCTCAGGAGTAAGGTGAATTATTGACTCATGTTACATTTTAGATAAATATGTATGTTAATATTTCTAGGGTAGAGACAAAAACAATACACATAAAATGTGTAACTACCAAAGTGGAAATATGAACATGAGATGAAATATGGGGAAAAAGTCTCAATGCAGAAGTGAAAATGAATAAACTGCAGTTATGTACATAAACACTGACAAATCACACAAAAATGAGAAAAGCAAGTTGTACAAGACTGTATACGGTAAATACAATATATGACTCCATTAAGAGAAATGTAAAAAGCACACAAATCTAAACATACATTGTATAGGGATAGATACATATGTGGTTTTTAGAAACTATAATAAGAACCAAGAAAATGTTAAACTCAAACTTCAGAGTTATTACTCCGAAGAAAAAGAAGTGGTATGATCATGGAAAGGCATTTTAGGGAACTTCTAAGAATACTCTATTTCTTAAACTATAAGGCAGTTACACAAAAGTGTGTTATTCTTTAAACTATATATAATTATATGCAGAATTACATATACAAGAAAGGAATATGAAATTTCACTAAATTTAAAAACTTAAGGGGCACCTGGGTGGCTCAGTTGGTTAAGCGTCTGACTCTTGGTTTTGACTCAGGTTGTGATCTCAAGGTTGTGAGATCAAGCCCCCCCCCATCAGGTTCCGCACTTAGCAGGGAGTCTGCTTGAGATTCTCTCCCTCTTCCTCTGCCCCTCCCCGCACTCATGCTCTCATTCTAAAATAAAAAATAAATCTTAAAAAAAAAAGGGTTAACTTAAAAAGCAATCTCCTCCTCTCCAAATATCCCGGATTCTTCCAATCCTTAATTACAGACTTCTAAAATATCCTTGCCTACACATCTCCTCTTCTTCTCTCAAGGCCTATTCAATTAATTACTATTATTAATTATGTCCTATCTTGACATCTTTTACAGATGCCTTTCATTATCATTTAAACTGTGATTTGTTAACTATTCAAGCAATGGATTTTTTTCTTTTCTTTTTACTTATTGTTTCCTTTCTAGACTGTAAGCTCTCTAAGGCAGACATACTTCTTTTGGGCTTCCCACCTTGCACAGAAACTGCAGGTTTGTACAAGGTAGATATTCTGATATTTATTCATTTTATACCCAATTCTAGATTTACATCTGCATATACACCTAGATATTTACTTGCCAGCTGCGTGCGTGTTCCTTAACCTGTTAATATGAAACAATAATTATGAAGCATGCAACCCAATTAACAAATTCAAGTTCCAGTAAACAACAAACTCCAGTTCCTGTTTCCTCACTCTGAAACATATTCTCTTCAGTATATTGTCAGAAGTCCTGGGTTTTGGGGGCACTGCATCTTACCTTTTCTGTGCTCTATTTTCTTTTTCTTCCTTCTTTTTTTTTTTTTTTTTTTTAAGATTTTGTTTATTTACTTGAGCAAGAGAGAGAGCACAACCAGGGGGAGCTGCAGAGGGAGGCAGAGAAGCAGGCTCCCCACTGAGCAGGGAGCCCAATGCAGAACTTGATCCCAGGATCCTGGGATCATGACTTGAGCCAAAGGCAGACGCTTAACTGATTCAGCCACCCAGGCATCTCCTATGCTCTATTTTTAACTCCAGTAAAATAAGGATACAAGCACTCTTACTGCCTTTAAAGACTTGCAAGGAATCAAATATATAAAAGTTGTTTAGTTTTCCCCTCTTCAAAGAAAGCTCTCCTGAACTCTTCCTATCATAGCCTCGCTTCCAAAAAGAATCCATACGCTGCTTTCGTCCACTTCCTCAGCTCCCATTCACCCCCAATCCAAGGACCTCCCAACACCAATGAGAGTGCTTTCAAGATCACTTTTTGAGCATTTTCTAATCTCCATCTTGCCATTCTTTCAGTTGAACCAGTTTTCCCAAAGCATTTTGAAGAAGTCTTATAAACAAATACCTAGATACATCCTGAAATATTTATTGATAATTGAAACCTAGAACTTGTTTCAAAATAACCAGGGAGGGGACAGGGGATGAAACATGCCAGATTGCCCAGAAGGAGGTAACTGTTAAACCATTAAAAGTAGGTGATGGAAACACGGGAGGTTCAATAAAAACTCTATAACTGTTATATACGTTTCAAATTCCGTAACAAAAAGTTTTAGAAATACTCATTTACTACTTGATCTCAACTGTATGACTAAAAGTGTATCTGAAGTAATGTCATAAAATCTTCGTATTAGCAGGGCTTATTCAACTTATTACCCAATGAACGAATGAACTACTACAACATCCCAGGCAAGACGTCCAGCCTCTACTTCTATCAATACACAGCATGTAACAATACTTTGCATCTGCTGGAGATACAAGTCTGAATGAGAGACATTCATCAAACTAACGGCATGTGTACATGGGAAATAACAGAACGTCGTAAGTGCAAGGAAAGCAAACAGATCAGTTGAGAGGAGAGAAACCACTCTATGATCAGTAAAGACTTCACCAAGAAGAATGCTTAGGGCTTCAGACCAGAAAACAGGAAGGAAAATGGGAGGGGAGGAGAGGAAAGTGATTCAGGTAGCAAGAATGGCGTGAGTAGACAGAGGCAAGGCTAGAAATCAGCCATGTTCACAAGAGAACAAGTAAGTGTTGACAAGTAAAACAGACCCAGGATAGGGAAAGGACGTTTTACAGCAAAAAAAAAAAATCAGAACCAATTATACATTGGAAAAAATAACCTCATCAGTTTAATAATCCAGATGAGAAAATGAGATCTGAAAGAACTGCTCGATGGACACCCCATTCTGCTCTTCGGCAGCTTGAACACTCACCAAGTTTTGTTCTGTTGTTTATTCAGAGCCAAAATCTGGTTATTCATTTATTCAAAAAATATTTGAATTCTGGTTATGCACTGGGCACTGTTTTAGGCATGCCAATAACTTCTATCTAGTAGTCCTGGCTGTATACTCTAGAACAGTGGTTCTCAACTTGGCAAGTGGAAAGGGAGCAATTGCTGCTCCCCACCAGGACAACTGGCAATGTCTAGAGACATCTAGTGGATCTAGGGATGCTGTTAAACATCCCTCAGTACACAGCACAGCCCACCACAATCAGGAATTAGCCAGCCCCAAATGTCAACAGTGCCAGGGAGGGGAAACCCTGCTGGAGAGAAGCACATTCCATTCCCTTTCCCTAGACAACCATTTAATGCATGTTACTTCCATCTTCTATTTTTTTTTTTTTAAGATTTTATTTATTCATTTAACAGAGAGAGATACAATGAGAGAGGGAACACAAGCAAGCAGGGGGAGTGGGAGAGGGAGAAGCAGACTCCCCACTGAGCAGGGAGCCCGATGCGGGGCTCAATCCCAGGACTCTGGGATCATGATCTGAGCCGAAGGCAGACGCTTAACGACTGAGCCACCCAGGCACCCCTTCCATCTTCTATTTCTATTCCAAAATAAAGGTCTTATGATAACCTAAGAAATGCACAACACATTTTAATAATTGGGCAAGTGGAACCAAACATACCAAGAATTTTGAGATTTGGCTTAAAAAAATTTATAAGCTACATTTATTTTACATTAACTTTTGGAAATAAAATTATCTTCCTCTTCTGACATCTACTGTTCTCAAAAACTTAAGCTAAAAGCTTCAAGTAATGTTTGATTATTCCTTTTCCTTTTGTGTCCCTACAGCAGTTAATCACCACATTCTGCCACTTCTTTCCATGTAATGCCTCATATCTCAACTTTCTATTCCCAGTGCCATCAGCTAAAATACTTCACTGTTTTCCCTGGAGCTCTTGGTGTGTCTCCCTCCCTCCCTTTCTATCTTCCTCCCTCCCAAGCTACCCTACTCACTAGCACTGCATTTTTCACCCGCTCAAAATTCCATAAGGTTGCCTACAACCTACCAAATAAAAACCTAATTCCTGATACTCAGCATTCAAGGTCTTTTTTCATCTGGCCACAATCCACCTCTCCAATTCTTTTTCCCAATGGTCTCCTTGGGGAATATCCTCTCTCAGCAAAATGAGTTATTCTGGGGCACAGAAACCACCTTTCCACATCAGAGAAATCAAAAGCCACTCAGGCTTCATTCAGATAAAAGATAGGCTTTTAACTCTCAGGATAGCAATAAGGGATCAACTTATAGGGAATCCTGATCTACCCACAGCTTTTTTTTTTTTTTTTTTTTAAGATTTTATTTATTTGACAGAGAGAGACACAGCGAGAGAGGGAACACAAGCAGGGGGAGTGGGAGAAGGAGAAGCAGACTTCCCGCGGAGCAGGGAGCCCGATGCGGGGCTCGATCCCAGGACGCTGGGATCATGACCTGAGCCGAAGGCAGACGCTTAATGACTGAGCCACCCAGGCGCCCCTCCACAGCTCTTTTTTAATGAAAGATAACCCTAACCCCCTTGGTTCACTGTCCTTACTTAGAACATCCCCTATTTGCCTTTCCACCTCTCTGAACTCATCTTCCTCTTCAAATTTCCCACCTTTTCAAGAAATTCTCACAGCAGAGTCATCTCTACCACCACCATCTGCCCACCCAGCACATCCCATACCTGTGGCTCTCAGGTCATTTTATGTATTTGGCAATGAAATATCACTTCATTTTTACTACTTCTCTTTTGTATCCAGACAGCTAAAATTATGACTGATTCATTCATAAGCCGAATGGGGGATAAGTGGGGAATTCACATTTCCAAACCAATCTTCAATGTTCTTTAGAAGAATTTTTTTAAATCACAATTCCCAGGACTGGCAAGAGAACAGGGTACATTCACATATTAGTGGTAAGAATATAAATTGGTACAATTATGCTATACTGATATTTGTTAATACTGAAAGTTTAAAATCTGTATACCCTTTTGGTGCAGGAATTTCACTTGGGAATTTATCATCTATCATCAGTAAATAATAAAGTGCACAAAGGGTTAGCTATAAGGATATTCATTTGCATGTTGTTTCTAATTCTCAGAGATTGAAAAAGCAAAACAAAACAAAACTTCCTTGTCCAACAAGAAAAGACTATTCAGATGAATCATTTATTTAAGCAATGTAAGACTCTGCAGCTACTAAAAGCCTATAGTACTATGGGAATTGACATGGAATCTTTTTATGATTATCCTCTTAAGTGAAAAAATATAAATAATATGACCCATATATCTTATTTTATATTTTTATATATTATGTGTCCTATTTTTTCTAAAATTTTTATACATATGTATATATACATATGTAATTTATGTGTCAAAATGTATATTAATAAGTGTATGTAAACCTTAAAATAGGACAAATATCTTCATTTTCTTTTGTTAATGAATATTTATATTTTGGCTGTATTAAATTTTATGGATACAATAAACATTTCTAAGGCCTATTTATACTTAAACCATAATCTTACAAAACCTAAGAAAGCTCGGCTTAATGTATCTGTGACAAAAACATTTTCAGTAAGAACACTAAAACACACCCCTACAGTTCAAAGTCACCCGGTGTCATCAGCTACACTAGGCGTTCTCACTCTGACATAAGCTAGGTGGCGAATCGACCAGAAGCCCTAGGAAAGAATCTGGTGATTTAAGACCAAGGGGAGGACAGAGGCCTGGAAAGCCTGGGACGGAGGGATCAAATGACACATGCTATGTGGAATGGTTTGTGTGTGTTGGGCACAAAGCATAAACAAATGGAGATGAGAACGGTGTCATCAGACCCGAAAGGCAATATAGTGGAACGCTGTGGGCATGACTTCCAGAGGCCAAATGCTTAGGCTCAATGTCACCCCTGCGTCCTACCTGACGTGTAACCTTGAGCAAGTCACTTAACTTCCCCTGCGTGTTTGCTCCCCCGTATAATGGGGACAACAGCATGTCAAGAGCAGTGACTGCCACTGCAGTCGAGGGCACCTATTCATCTACTACAGCTAGTACATCCATCACCCCCTGATGATAGGAAGCAAACAGCAACCAGTGATTGGTGGTTGAGAGGCACTGCTGCTGTGCTTTTGCACTTTCTTAGCCTACTTCCTCTCCTTGCCAGTGGCCCACACTTGGAAAAGAACCTGAGCCAGGGCTCTAGAAGGAGGTCTGACACGGGGGAGTAGGGGGCATTGGGGTGGGGGGGTGGGGGGGACAGGAGCAGGGAGTATATCAAGAAAGAAAACCAAGTCTGTATAAGCAGTTCAGGAAAAGGGCACCATGAGTCACTCCCCACAATGCTGCCTCAGTGATCTTCATAAAACGTGTTTCTTATGTCCTTCACCTGGATAAAATCTTTCCTGGTCTCTCCATGGACTTTGTGGAGTTGAATCAAAACTATTCCTTAAACTGACTTAAAATCCATACTACCTCTGCAGCCTCATCTCTTGACTCCCTTCCACAAGCACACCCAGCTTCTAGCCATACTAAATTTCCTTAGTTACAAACTCACTCACTTCTCAGCCTTTGCATGTGCTGCCTCCTCTGCCTGGAAAGTAATCTCCAACTCCTCCAACAGAAGCAAACTGCTATTCCTCCTGCAAAACACAGCTCAAGATCAACTCCAGAGCCCTTTCCTGACCTTCAAAAGCTAAGTACCTCTGCTGTGTGCTCCCCACTATATGCACAACACTATTTCTGCCTCTTTTAAGGCTCCTTGACCTAATTCCAACGTGTGTGTGTGGAAGGGGGGAAACAAAGCAATTCTCGGACGCCAGCAGGGTGTCCCTCTACCCCCTTCAGATGCCAGTGAACAAACCCCAGGCTGTGGCCTATGCTTCTAGCCTACTGGCTACAGCTTGGAAGTTCCAATGATCTTCTCCTTAGGTTTGATTAATTTGCTAGAGCAGCTCACAGAACTCAGGGAAACACTTACTTACATTTACCACTTTATTAAAGTACATGATAAGCGATACAAATCAACAGCCAGATGAAGAGATAGACAGGGCAAGGTCCCAAACAAAGGAGCTTCTGTCCTTCAAGAGCTTGGGGCCCAGTTCAGTGGCATGTGGAAGCATTCTGGTTCCCCAAACATGGAACCTCTCAAAAAAAAAAAGGCCTAAAAGCTATTCTCTTAGATTTTTATAAAAGCTTCATTACATAGTCATGATTAACTAAGTCACTGGCCATTGGCTGATTCATCCTCCAGCTTCCCCTCCTATTGGGGGGGAAGGGCTACTGAAAGTTCCAACCCTCTACTCACACGGTCCTCTGGCAACCAGCCCCCACCCTTGGGTGGAGTCCAAAAGTAACCATTAATAACAAGACCCCCAATTCACCTTTATGGCCCTGAAATATTTTTAGGAACTGTGGATGAAGACCAAATATATCTGAAAAATATATTTTGGTCATCTGAATGACCAAACATGTATTTCTTATAAATCATATTGCTCTGTCACACTGTACTGGTCACTACTAGCCAGTGACTCCATCGAGGGATCTTGTCTTTATCTGTTAATTCTCAGATACTTTCCTGCATAGTGACTAATACATAAGAAAATAAGAATAAGAAAAACTTATTAATCACAGCTGGGAAATGTTCATGAACCAACTGATTAGACTGCAGACTGGTAAAGAAAGAGAAAAAATCAAACATTTATCCTGCCTTTCCTATACAAACTGTTGTGCTAGGATTTTTCTCTTTATAAAAGTATTCCAGCAGGGCGCCTGGGTGGCTCAGTTGGTTAACCGACTGCCTTCGGCTCAGGTCATGATCCTGGAGTCCCTGGATCGAGTCCTGCATCGGGCTCCCTGCTCAGCGGGGAGTCTGCTTCTCCCTCTGACCCTCCTCCCTCTCGTGCTCTCTGTCTCTCATTCTCTCTGTCTCAAATAAATAAAATCTTTATAAATAAATAAATAAATAAATAAAAGTATTCCAGCAAATAAACTGAAGGAATAGCAGAATTAGTACATCATTATTTTACAATCCCTGACAAATCAATAGATCTGGGTACTGGTCATCAATAGCTGCTGATATCACAAAGAGACAACCAGACATTATGTGCCCCTGGGAAAGAATGCACCACCACCTAAGAAGCAATCACGAAAAATAAAATTGAATCGGAATCTGACCAAGTTCTACCTACTCATTTGGAAATAATACACAGAACCAGAGAAACATGTTAAACCTCAGGGATACAATCAGCAAAATCCAGATGGTGGGAAACTCTATGGGGTAAATAAACTGCAAGAAAAGGAGGGGAGTAGCCTATAGTTTAAGAAGAGACTGAATCACAATGTGTGGGCCTATGCAGATCCTGATTCAACAAACTATTAAAGGAGAGAGAGAGAGAGACCTGCTTAAGCTGAACACTGAATATTTGATGACATTATGGATTTAACTGTTAGGAATGACAGTGGTATTATTTTTTTTTTATCTTTGCTTTTTAGAAATACATGGTCAAACATTTATAAATGCAATTACATTATGCCTGCAATCTGTTTCAAAATAACATGAGAAGTAGGTAACAGTATAAATGAAACAAGATTAGCCATGTGTTGATAATTGTTTAAAAGAGGTGTCGGGTACTCCGGGGTTCCTTATACCATTCTGTACACATTTGTATATGGGCAAATTTTCTAAAATAATTAAAAAAAAAAAACAAAAAAACGGGGCACCTGGGTGGCTCAGTCGTTAAGCGTCTGCCTTCAGCTCGGGTCATGATCCCAGCATCCTGGGATGGAGCCCCACATCTGGCTCCCTGCTCAGCGGGTAGCCTGCTTCTCCCTCTCCCTCTGCCTGCCTGTCTGCCTACTTGTGATCTCTCTCTGTCAAATAAATTTTAAAAATCTTAAAAAAAAAAAAAAAAAAAAAAAACAAAGGGAAAAGAAGTGAACATAAGTCTACTGAATACCAGGGCAAGTGCAGGGAAGGAAAAATGATCACAGATGGAGGTGACAGCAATTTGAAAGAAATTATTTTAGCACAAATACCTTTGCTAAAGAAAAGACACCAAGATAAGAAACATTGGGGACACAGTAGAGTGCAGGTTAACTGAAGCGTGTGTGCACAAGACTTTCAGCAGAGCATTAAAAGCACAGACCCTGCAGTGAACACTGCCTGAGTTCAAATCCTAACTCTACAACTCACTCTGTGCCTCTGTTTCCTCAGAAGTTAATAAAAGATTTTAGGGGCGCCTGCGTGGCTCAGCTGGTTGAGCGTCTGCCTTCAGCTCAGGTCATGATCCCAGGGTCCTGCGATGGAGCCCCGCATTGGGCTCCCTGCTCAGCGGGGAGTCTGCTTGTCCCTCTCCTCTGCCTGTCGCTCCCTGTGCCTGTGCTCTCTTGCTCTGTCAAATAAATAAATAAAATCTCAAAAAAAAAAAAAAAGATTTTAAAAATGGACAATAATAGTCTTTACTTCTGAGGACTTCTGTAGAATTAAATGAATTAATACAGTTGTCCTAAAACAGTATTTCACAGAAGCTCGTGATACATGTTAACTGTCCCCTGCCTTGTCACCACCCTCCCCACTGTACAGATGGAAACACAGACCCCCAAGAGGTAAAAAGTGACTTGCTCAAGAACAACCTCACAACCATCTCCTAGACTGAGTACTCACTGCAGATTGGCTGGCTAGTCACCAAACACATTTCCCTTTCCTGCAGGACATGTGGCTAGACTACATTTCCCAACTTCCCTTCTATGTGTATGACTTCCAAACAATGAAGTGTGGGCAAAGTGACTGGATACCTCCTCATCGTTCCCAGGCCCTGCCCCCAAATCTCCCACACCCCATATTTCCCCCATCCACCAGGTGGGTATCAATGCCCAAGGCAATCCTGGAAGTCAAGTGTTGAAGACAGCAGAGAACAGATTAGCGTACAGTCCCAGTAGAATAAACTGTTACTGTCCTAAACCCCTGAGATTTCAGGGTTTATCTGTTATAGCAGCTGACATAACTTCAATTA
Source organism: Mirounga leonina (assembly GCF_011800145.1). Lineage (NCBI taxonomy): Eukaryota > Metazoa > Chordata > Mammalia > Carnivora > Phocidae > Mirounga > Mirounga leonina. The sequence continues at coordinate 1,267,888 of NW_023270680.1, forward strand.
ACATACTTTTTATAGACCCATTACAACAATTATTACTCCTCATTTTACAGACAGGAAAACTGAAGCTTAAAAAGGGCCATGGTCACACAATTATTAAGTGGTGCATCCAGGATTTGAATCAGCAATGGCTTAATACAGACCCCAGGCTCTTAAATGTCATAAGACCAGTAAGTGGCACCAGGATTTCTATTTTACAATAGATATGTTTAATATATAATTTTGTTATGCATTCCTGGGCGCCTGGGTGGCTCAGTTGGTTAAGCGACTGCCTTCGGCTCAGGTCATGATCCTGGAGTCCCGGGATCGAGTCCCGCATCAGGCTCCCTGCTCAGCAGGGAGTCTGCTTCTCCCTCTGACCCTCCTCCCTCTCATGCTCTCTGTCTCTCATTCTCTCTGTCTCAAATAAATAAAAATTAAAAAAAAATCTTTAAAAAAAAAAAATTTTGTTATGCATTCCTAAAACACTCACTTTAATCTCTCAGAAGAGTAACTACAGGGGGCGCCTGGGTGGCTCAGTCGGTTAAGCGACTGCCTTCGGCTCAGGTCATGATCCTGGAGTCCCGGGATCGAGTCCCGCATCGGGCTCACTGCTCGGTAGGGAGTCTGCTTCTCCCTCTGACCCTCCCCCTCTCATGCTCTCTGTCTCCCATTCTCTCTCTCAGATAAATAAATAAAAACCTTAAAAAAAAAAATTTTTTAAAAAGAGTAACTACAGGACAGTGTAGTTATCTTAAAGCAGAAAGACTTTACAACAAACAAGAAACACATCGGAATAAGATATTTTAAAAACACCATATACCAAAAAAAAAAAAAAACCATGTACATTAAAGAGACCACGCTTCCTTATCCTTGCAAATAGCCCCCCCCTTTTTTTAAAGATTTTATTTATTTTATTTGACAGAGAGAGAGAGGGAGAGCACAAGTAAGCAGAGAGGCAGGCAGAGGGAGAAGCAGACTCCCTGATGAATAGGGAGCCCGACATGGGGCTCAATCTCAGGACCCCAGGATCATGACCTGAGCTGAAGGCAGCCGCTTAACCAAATGAGCCACCCAGGCGCCCCAACAAATAGCCCATTTTTAGTATTTTATTTATTTTTATTTTTTAAAAGATTTTATTTATTTGAGAGAGAGAGAGCGTGAGCATGAGTGGGGTGGGGAGCAAGGCAGAGAGAAAAGAAAAGCAGACCCCCACCGAGTAAGAAGCCCAGTGTGGACTTGATCCCAGGACCCATGAGATCATGACCTGAGCTGAAGGCCGCCGCCTAACCAACTGAGCCACCCAGGTGCCCCAAGTTTTAATTTTTTTTTTTTTTTAAAGATTCCATTTATTTATTTGACAGAGAAAGACACAGCAAGAGAGGGAACACAAACGGGGAGTGGGAGAGGGAGAAGCAGACTCCCCGCCGAGCAGGGAGCCCGATGCGGGACTCGATCCCGGGACTCCAGGATCATGATCTGAGCTGAAGGCAGTCGCCCAACCAACTGAGCCACCCAGGCGCCCCCAAGTTTTAATATTTTAATCCAACTTTTCCCACTTGATTTTACCTGAGCCATCCCTATTTATTGAGAATTATGTAACATGATTTTATAACCTTAGTAATTTTTAAATAGGATTTAATAAATGGAAAAATCATTTTATTTCAATCATCACTGAACTGGATTTACATCATTAATCAAGATGCACCTACAAAAGATGTACAAGATATACTATTAAGCAAAAGAAATTATGTAACAGTGTTTACAGCATAATTCCATCTACATCTGTTTTTTTCTTTTCTATGGACATACATCTCTTATCTACAATTGAAAAATATCTGGAAAGAAATATAAGAAAGTTTCCAGTAATTACCGCTGGGGAGGAAGTAGAACTAAGCCCATGATTTATACCTTTAGTTAGTCTGAATTTATGATGAACACATATACTTTTAGAATAAGAAATACTTTTTAAAAGATATATCTATGATTTACAGTAATGTAAAGTTATCAAATTCCCAAAATCCCAAATTACCATGATATGAAGGGAAACACATAGGTTGGGAGAAAAAAAATTATAGCCCTTTATAATGAATATATCATTTTATCAATTTCACTCATCTATATGAATACATATGTTGACACATCTATAAGTAAATCTATTTTAAAACATTTTAATAGTTAGGAAAAAACTGTAGCCCTTCATAATGAATATATCATTTGATCAGCTGCACTTATATGGAGATATATATGTAGACATCTACAAGTAAATCTAATTTTTTTTAAGTAAGCTCTATGCCCAATGTGGGGCTTGAACTCATGACCCAGAGATCAGGAGTCGCATGTACTACAAACTGAGCCAGCCAGGCGCCCCAAGTAAATCTATTATAAAACACTTAAGTACACACACACACACACTCTAAGTATATTCTAATCAGGGGATTTTGACAACAGTTAACCAAGCACATTTCTTTTAATGAAATTTTGTTCTAACCTGAAGAATATCTGGGATTATATCAGGACAAACAATATATTGAATTTTAAAAACAGTTCTCTTTTGGGGTCCAAACTAGATGTCTGGAGACTATTTTAGTCTTTAGGCTTTCTTCAAATGTTTCAGACCCTTCAAAGAGAAAAGAGCGATTCAGAATCAAATCTCATTTTTCAAGGACCTGCGTCCTAAGCACTGTTATAGATTAATGTAAAATTATATCACATTCATCAAAACAGTATTTGTGTAGAGCCCAGGGTTTATTATTATTGTAATTAAAATGTGTTTAGATAAATGTTCCTTAATCTAGAATTTTATGCAACTGTACAATAGTGAGACAGGGAACAAATTATTATTATCTGTGTTAATGGAACTGGGGAGGGAGAGATTATGGCAAAAATAATCCAAAAATAGCAAGCATTCAAAATAAATTTTATTTGGCTTTAAAGTGTCTTTTTAACCCATTTATTTAAGTATGAGAAACTTCCTGATAGTTTGAAAATTCTAAATCAAAGTTGACTAAAAATAAAGCCACACTATGAAAAGATGAATCTGCAAAATAGTATAAATTATATGTTTGTCTTTTCTTTTTCCCCCCAAACAAAAGGTCTCACATACTTATTACTGGACCAACCTACTGGTGCAGAAGAACAGTAACAGAGAAAAATCATTTCCCCAATAAAACGTGTGTATTGTTCAGGTGGTAGTGATGTTTGACCTTCACATAGCCTAAGTATGTGTGCCATCTCATGTGCCATTCCTTTCAGACCCAGCTTGGTTCTTCTCCAATGCCTCCTCTTGGAGTGGTACCTGATTTTATTACCAGTTTTCATCTGAATCCACTGGGCAATGGGATGATTCTGCTTTTGTTTCTTGGCCGGTCCTGAAAGTCTTGTGAGAAGACATGGCCAGGAACAGTCAAAAGCACACACCACAATGACAGAGAAAAGGACAGAGCTCTACATGTGTGTCTTTAGCCTCTCCCCACCACTGTCCCATCTCCTAAATCTAGAAATGAGCCACAGCCTTACCTACCGCTAAATGTCTATTAATTCCTGAACTTGTTCCTGCTTCTCTAGACACCATATACTTTACATTCAGAGCCAAGGTTCTTTAGAAAGTCTCATCATTTATGCCTATACTTCCTCTTTAATTTACCACCAAAACTCCTGCAGTCTGGTTAACAAACCCACTATTTCATGGATATTAGACAGACTGTCAGATCTATCAGACCCTCAAGGAGTTGTCCTTACCTTCCCCCACACTTATCTCTAGAACAACTGACACTGTACATTACACACAATCTCCTGGCTTGTCTGGCTGTTCCCTCACAGCCTCTACAATGTTTCCTTCTGACCACCCGTGAAATACAGTTCCAAATCTCTCTCCTCTCTCCTCAACATCCACCTTTACATGGACTCCTGGCTCTCCAGTTCACACCCACCAGCCACATATCCAAACACCCAGTGACCATCTTCACGTGAATGTAATACACGCACCGTAACTCCAGCAAATCCCAAACTGAATCGTCATCATCTAGCATCTACCCAATTTGTTCCATCCACCTAGAAACTTAAATCATTGTGGTGTCCTCCTCTTCCTAAATACCTCCTATTAATCCTCCCTCTAAAACCTCTTTTCAATCTGTTGCCTCTCCCTCATCCACAAAGCTACTTCAGGTACTCATTCCTCTCACACCTGCCAACACCAACTACTTCCAATCTCCCTCCGTTTATCCCCATACTAATGCTAGACAGATATTTTGAAAATGCAAATATGCTGGCACTCTCCTTTCTTCGTCTTTCAATGGTCACATACTCCGAGCCTTAGAGACAGAAATATAAACCTCTTACGACAACATAAAAAACCCTCCGCGATGCCACCTGGGCCGACACACTCAGCCTCAGTTGCCGTCACTTCCCTACATGTTCTACTTTCATCATATTCCACCTTTTATCATCCCCCTCAAAACTCTGTGCCTTGGGGCGCCTGTGTGGCTCAGTTGGTTGAGCGACTGCCTTTGGCTCAGGTCATGATCCTGGAGTCCCTGGATCGAGTCCCGCATCGGGCTCCCTGCTCAGCGGGGAGTCTGCTTCTCCCTCTGACCCTCCTCCCTCTCATGCTCTCTGTCTCTCATTCTCTCTGTCTCAAATAAATAAATAAAATCTTTAAAAAAAAAAAAAAAAAAAAAAAAACTCTGTGCCTTTACATGTGCTATTATTCCCTCTGCCTAAAATACATTTGGGGCAGTCCTCACAAGCTTCAGGTGAAGCGTTACCTCTCCCAGGAAAACTTCGTGTAAGCCTCAGGGGGCGTCAGTGCAGTACGCAGACTCCTCTCCAAATGGACCTCTACTCCTGCCCTTCATTTAGAATTTATGGGCAGGGGTCTCATCTTATTCTGCATACAAATCTTAACCTGATAAACGCATCATGAGTTGAAAGTATTTTAAGTAAAAAATGCATTTAATACCACAGACCTACCAAACATCACAGCTTAGCCTGACCTACCTTAAACACAAACACTTAAATTAGCTTACAGTTGCGCAAAATCATCTAATACCAAGACTGTTTTACAATAAAGTGTCGGAATATCTCATGTAACTTATTAAATACTGTACAGCAAGTGAAAAGCAGAATGGTGTTACGGGTACAGGATGGATGTCAGCGTACGGGTTATTCACCCTCCTGATCACGTGGCTGATCGGGGTTCTGCGGCTGCTGCTGTCACCCAGCATCACCACACAGAATCACACCACGTACCAGCAGCCTGGGAAAAGATCCAAATTCCAAATTCAAAGTGTGGTTTCTACTGAATGCATACTACTTTTGCACCTCTGTGAAGTTACGAAATCCTACGTGGAACCACTGTAAATGGAACCCTCGTAAGTCAAACCACCCAAGTCAGGGACCACGTATGCTTCCAACACCTGGCATTTGTAGCACCTCACAAAGGAGTCGATACTCAAGAAGTACCACGTAAATAAACTCACAGGCTGACATACACGCATAAAAGGTTTTAGTGCATCAAGCACTTAAGACAAATACAAAATCAATTTATATTGAAGAGGCTTTAATATACTGGGATGTACACAGACATATACAAACACATAGATGCTTCACAAACACACCCCCCATAAATAGATCATGTCTGGTCCCATATAACAAGTTCACTTCCCCAACCTAATACAACCCGACAGTAATTCTTTGCTGCTATGTGTACTGCTCACACTGAGTTCAAAGAAACTAATTACCCATAATCATATAAATTCATATGCCCACAGATACAAGGACAGGAGACTTTTCTGGAAATATATAAATAAAAGTTGCTAGTGGTTTTGGAGTAGGGCAGTGTTATAGGCTGAATTGCCCCCCTCCTCCAAATTCTTATGTTTAAGTCTTAACCCCAAAGCCCCAGAATGTAACTGTATTTGGAGATGGGGCCTTTTTAAGAGGTAATTAGTTAAAATGGGGTTATTAGGTTGGGCCATAACCCCAAATGACGGGGGTTATGTTAAACCTAACTTAGAAGATTAGGACACAGGCACAGACGGAGGGAGGGCCATGTGAGGACACAGAGAGAAGGCAGCCATCTGCAAGCCAAAGAGAGAGGCCTGGGGAGAAACTAAACCTGCCGGCACCTTCCTCTTGGACTTCCGGCCCTCGGACCCGTGAGAAAGTAGGTTCTGCTGCTGAAGCCACCCAGCCTGTGATACTTTGTCATGACAGCCCGAGCTCAATAACAGAGGGGGCTTCTGGTTTATAATACTTAGATTTCCTCTAAAAAATTTTTAATTAATTTCCTCATCAAGTACATGGAATTTTTTCTAAGCCAACAAGAATATGTGAATGAGCAGTGGGATTATGGACATTTTCACCTTCTTCTTTATGTTGCTTTGTATTTAAAAACCTAACAAGGTGCACCTGGGTGGCACAGCTGGCTAAGCATCCGACTCCTGGTTTCAGCTCAGGTCATGATCTCAGGGTGGTGAGATTGTGCCCCACTTTGGGCTCCAAGCTCAGTGCGGAGTCTGCTTGAGACTATTCCTCTCCCTCTGCCCCTCCCCCCACTTGTATGCACGTGCTCTCTAAAATAAATAAATCTTTAAAGAATATTAAAAAATAGGGGAATTGTCGTTAAGCGTCTGCCTTCGGCTCAGGTCATGATCCTGGGATCCTGGGATCAAGCCCCGCATCGCCCGATCCCTGCTCAGCGGAAAGCCTGCTTCTCCCTCTCCTACTCCCCCTGCTTGTGTTCCCTCTCTCGCTGTCTCTCTATCAGATAAATATTTAAAAAAAAAAAGAATAGTAAAAACTAAAAACCTAACAAAATGTTATCAAATTAAATGGCATAACTGAATATCCTAGACATCAGAGTTGACCATACTCTGACCACAAAAGCCACATTTTTATCTTACTATTTTTCATTTGAAACAAAATAATATATAATGTTGTTAAAATAAGGTATTTTCTAATTTTTACCAGCTCCACAAAGGAACTGGTGAGGTAGACACTGGAGAAGAGCACTACTGTAAACATATCCCTGGAGGTGCCTGGATGGCTCAGTCAGTTAAGCATCTGCGTTTGGCTCAGGTCATGATCTCGGGGGTCCTGGGACTGAGCTCCCGCATTGGGCTCCCTGCTCAGCAGGGAGTCTGCTTTTCCCTCTCCCTCTACCCCTCCTGCTCGTGCTCTCTCTCTCAAATAAATAAAATCTCTAATAAACAAACATACACACATACATACATCCCTGGAGATGAGAGAACCAACAGTTATAAAGTATAGAACAGCCGCATGACTGAATCCTTCTTGTACTGCGGTAAATAGTCACTGTAGCAACTAGGCACCACGTATTAGATCTTGTGAGTTAGGCCTCTTACATACATTATCACTTAATTCACATAACAACCCAGACAGAGCAGCAGAGATGAAAATTCCCCCATTTTTTAGGTAAGGAAACTCGGGCACAGAGAGATTAAGTCACTGGCCAGGGTCATACAGTTAGGAAGTTGAAGAGCTAAGACTCAAACCCAAGTCTCTAGGTCTTAAACTCCCATGCTGCTTGATACTAAGAGCCCTTGAATGCTTAACAAATATTTATTAAACACCTGCTCTATGCACTTTGCCAGGTATGTAAGACAGAGCCATGACTCAAGAAACATAGTCACTATTCTCAAGGACTTAGAATCTCCTCCCTAACATTCTGTTGCATGTGTGTTTTTCCTACCTCTGTAACTAGGTTTTAAAGTTCCTCTAAAGAGCTGTAACATAAAAGGGAAAACAGAGACCTTTGAGTTAGAAACCTGAAAAAGTTCTGGCTTTTTCACCTACATAAATTAACAAACTGGATTCCTCATAGTAAACGGTTATGGATTAAGTAATATACATGAAAGTGCTTAGAAGAGTGCCTGACACACAGTGCACACTAAATAAACGTTCATCAAATACGAATATTCATTTACAACCTTCTAGACAAGCAGACCCAGAACTCAAACTTTCTATTTCATTAGTGTTGAGATTTCTCCAATGGCCTCAGCAGTATTCAAAGATTCCACTCACCTATCACTCTATTCCGTTCTTCTACAAGACATACTACTTAACACTCAAACCTACTTAACTACTTAACACTGAAGCTTCTTTATAACATAGTCTTTTAGAATAATGGTCTCCAAAGTGAAATGCACACAAAACACATGTCCTAATCACAGGCCTGAAAATGCTAGAACTTAAGACTAATAATAATAAGGAATATAAAATTTAACTCTACTACTTAATGTATGGACTGTTTATAATACATGTATACAACTTATTTCAAAAAGAAAAATGGGGTGCCTGGCTGGCTCATTCAGTGGAGCGTGCAACTCTTGATCTCAGGGTCATGAGTTTAAGCCCCATGTTGGGTGTGGAACCTACTAAAAAAAAAAAAAAAAAAAAGATATAAATGCTGGGTTTATGGATTCAAATTTTTAATAATGGGGGAATTATTCAAATATAAGCTTGGAAACAACTGCTTTAAAGCCACAATTATATCATTAGTTATGGTTAAGTTCCATGTGGGAACTGTGACATAGAGTATATTGTATTTTTATCAACACTAAACACTACAAATAGGCCTAGCAATTTCCCACTTCTATGCCACCTATCCTTAAGTTGTTCCTTCTGTCTGGGCACCCACGAACACATAATTCCTACCCTTCTCAGCAAATATCCATTCACTTACCATGTAGCCTTTCCAGTTGTGTGCATAGTGAGAGGCAGTTAGTAACAACCCTATAAATCTACAGCTATGAGTTTATAAGTCAAATCATAATATAGGGCTAATATAAGGAATAATGCAGGTACCTTTCTCTTCCCCTAAGATATAACTTCATTAAAGAAAATGATATTGTTTATCATTACACTCCCCTCTGTACCTTCTGGAAAAACATTCCTCTGGGCAAATCTTGATCAGATAGAATACACTGTATATAATACATACTAAACTGATTTTTTCCTTGTAAATCTACACTTAAATCTTCCAGTAAAAAATATTCCTCACGAAAAAGATGTAAGTGAATGTGTATTTATTTTTGAGCCCTAACACACTAGACACCCAACAACTGCTTTAACAGTGTGGTAACTATTCACATTATGGTAGAAAGTAAACCAGGTGACTTCCTCACAGAATCTGTTGTTTTAAGTACAGAACTTGGAATTTAGAAATTATTCTAATATCCTACCAAAAGTGTATTAAAGTGAACACTCTGAAAACAAAGAACTAAATATATTTTTACTGGCCTGCACTGAATTCTCTTTCAGCTGTGCCTAAATTACCATATGCAAAAGATGTAGATGTATCTCACCCATCTGTGCTCCCACAGCCCTGTCTATCTTCAATATGATGGAAAATTGGGAAGGTCTCAGAACACCTGCGTAACTGTGGAAATGGCTCAAATTCATATACTCACAATTTTGTCTTGAACAATGAAGTGATATATAGTTAGAAGGGGGAAAATACAGCTTTTTAAAAAGTATCTCCTGGGCGCCTGGGTGGCTCAGTCGTTAGGCGTCTGCCTTCGGCTCAGGTCATGATCCCAGGGTCCTGGGATCGAGCCCTGCGCATCGGGCTCTCTGCTCAGCAGGGAGTCTGCTTCTCCCTCTCATTTTCTCTCTGTACTCTCCTTCCCTCTCTCTCTCTCAAATAAATAATCTTTTAAAAAAATAAATTAAATTAAAATTAAAAATATCTCCTATAACAGCTCACAGCTACTTCAAATGACTCTACTTCCCCCCCCCCCACTTATAACTCACCTAGGTAGTTACTGGTAATCAACCCTTAGTCAAAAGCCAAAAGGAGGGCGCCTGGGTGACTCAGTTGGTTAAGCGACTGCCTTCGGCTCAGGTCATGATCCGGGAGTCCCTGGATCGAGTCCCCCATCGGGCTCCCTGCTCGGCAGGGAGCCTGCTTCTCCCTCTGACCCTCCCCCCTCTCATGTGCTCTGTCTCAAATAAATAAATAAAAATCTTTAAAAAAAAAAAAAAAGCAAAAAGGAGCACTTCCCCTTAAGTGTCTTAAAGGCACAGTGTTTAGCATTCAGCACACATTATCTCACTGAAAGCTCGTGGTTTAATTAACTTGCCTAAAGTCAATCAGAAGTACCAAATTGTAACTCCAAGAAGCAGCATTTGCATTGTATTTCATATGAATGGCATCCCCAGCACAACATGAGTGGAGCTGTGCAATGAATGAACTGGTCTGGGTCACAAGCTAATAAGTAGCGGAGTTAAAGCTCAAAAACTCTGCCAGATCTGATGAGAAAGAACACACAAGTTTAAAGCTATACCACCTCCCATCTTGAAATTGAAGGATGAACAATTAATCATACAGTAAAACAAAAATATCTTGTTATAAATAACCCAGTTATCAGCCTTGCTGGTAAAGAGAGAAAAGGGGATCAGGAGTAGAGTCAATAGGTAAGGACTACTGAAGAGACAAGCACGAAACTGAAAAGCAAACCCTACTGAAGAACTTGCCTTGGATGAAAGTGCACATCTTCAGTGGCAGGAAGCAGTAACAACAGAGAGATCTAGGGGGTACAGAGGAATCAAGGCACTTAGGGTTTTCCCATCCACTCCACTGCTGCCCCTTATAATACCACCACAATAGCTTTATAATGAATGACTAGCCAGCATTTGGATTAAAATGACAAACCCTTAGTAGGAAAAACTATAAATTATGCATCAGACTCTACATTCACCTGTCCCTATTCGTAACTTTGAAAGGATTCATTTATTTCAAAATTAGAAAACTGGTCTCAGAGTAAAAAACTCATTAAAATATATGGTTTAGAAATACTTAGAATCTACTGCAATAAGCGTTTATTTTCTTAACACCCAAAGAGCATTACAAGTCACTTAAAAAAAAAAAAAAGATGACCAACACAACAGAAAATGGGCAATGACATACAGAAGTCACTGTTGGCTACACAACCAACAGTCACCCCCCTCACAACTGTTCTTGCTGTCAGAGTCCATTGCCCATCATAAGGCCTTGAAAGGAAAAGGTTTTTGCTTTCCTGGACTCATGCATACCTTTGACGTGGGTACATGACCAACCACAGCCATAGGATCTGAGGAAAAATCTGCTGAGGGCTTCCAGGTAGGTTTTTGTTGTAAATAAAAGAGTAGTGCATGAACAAACAGACTTCGTTTGCACGGGCTGTGGTCATGGGGACTACTGGATATGTGAACTATGACTCCTCTCTACTTCTCACCTCTAACTCCTCAACAGATCCTTTCAGCTCGACCTTCAAAACATACAGAATTACTTCTCTGTCTCCTATCGTTTTCCAAATCATCTCTCACCTGTCTGCTTGCAATGCTCTTGTGACTGCCATTCCTGCTTCAACCTTTATCCCCTTCATTCTCTTCTCAACACAGCAGCCAGCATGAACCTCCTAGAGTCACAGTCAGATAAGGTCAGTGCTCTGCCCCAAACCCCCAAGGGTATCTTATCTCAGGCAGAATAAAAGCCAAAAAGATCTCACAATGGTCTACAAGGCCTCGCATGCTCTGACTCACTGCTTCTCTCTCCCTCCAGTGCTCAGCTCTGCCCCTGGCTCTCCTGTCAGTTCTTTGAACAGGCCAGCACACTCCTGCCTCAGGGCCTGTGCACACATCATTCCCTCTGACATGCTCTTCCCCCACACCCCTGCCCCTGCACTCTGACTACCTATAAGACTAGACTCACATCACCTCACTGAAGCCCTCCCTGATCACTCCACTTAAAATAACCCAATTCAGCCTGGTCTGTTTATTACTTTATTTACTTTATTTTTATTACTTTATTTTTTGACTTTGTTTTTCTCCTTAACACTTAATATCTTCTTAAAAACTATTTATTTTACCTACTTGTGTATCCCTTCTTTGCCCCCACCAAAACATAAGCTCCCTGAGGGGTCTGTTTGTTCACTGCTATACTTCCCATACTTTACTTTTTATTAAGTTTTTTATTTTAATTCCAGTATAGTTAACATACAGTATTATATAAGTGTCAAGTATACAATATAGTGATTCAACCATTCCATACATTGCTCAGTGCTCATCATAAGTATACCTCCCATACTTTAAACTACTGCCTGGTACCCTGTAGGTACTGAATAATGATTTAAGTGACTTAATCGATCAACCATCAATAACAAGCTGAAGATTAAAAAACAGGAAAAGGGAAAGCATCTGGGTCCTTGAAAATTTCACTGAGTACTTAATTACATCTGGACTTCTGGTCACGTGAGATAAAATTTTACTCACTGTTTAAGGCATTTTAAATTAAGATTTTTGTTATTTGAAGCCAAAAGGTACTGATACAGAATACAGGTGGACAGTTGCAAAAGAAGAAATGCTAGTGACAAATATATTCAATTTAATTCATTCATAAGACATGCAATTTAAACCGCAAAATAATGTCATGCAGCAAAAACATAAAAGCTTAATACATACATATCCCATTCAACATGACTCACTAAAACACTAAATTTAGTACTTTTAAAATTTTATATACAAATATAACTCGAAAGAGTGTGATATTCCATTGCCTGTATTTTTCCCCATACTTTGAGTGCTCTTAGCCAACAGTGTAAAAACAATAGTTAACTGATGCAGTATTTCCTCTAAACTCAGTCTCATGCTATCCACCTTTACATGCATTACTTATTGCCCACAACCACCCTACAAGATAGGCACTACTGTTATCCCATTTTAAAGCTGATGAAACAGCTACAGAAAGATCAAGGACCAGCCACAACTCAAGCAGCTACTAAGTTAGGAGACTAGAGTTTGAACCCCGGTGGTTTTGTCCACCAAGATCTCTGCAATAGTATCAGCCAATGAGCAGAGCACTCTCCCAAACTGAGCAACACATTTACTCCACCAGTGCCTTTTTTCCCTGCCATTTATATTATGTTTGCGTTCTGACTCATAACAACTAACAAAAGATATTCAAATGACTGTGCCAAACTTACCAGAAGGAAACCCTTTGACAGAAAAAGATAAAATGAAAAGACAATCAAAGATTGGTGGAAGTCCTTTGTCTCAGTTTTCTCAACTTAAAAAAAAAATGAAGATAATAATAGTATTTACTTTTTAGATTGTTGTGAGGATTACATAAATTAATACGGCACTTACACATGTGAAGCACTTAGGACACTCACTGCCTGGCACATGTCACACAATCAATAGCTTTTACTGTCACTATAACCATAATAGTGCGGAAGGGCTTCCTAAAGCTGGAAGGACCGGCCACCTGCTGTGAGACTAGCAGCTAGAGGAAACTTCCGCCAGAGACTCTAGGCTTTGACTTCTGGACACTGAAAGGGAAAGGACTGTGCTGATTTTCATCCTGTGAACAAAGTGCTTAAGTGACTTAGTAAAGAAACAATTCCATTAGAACCACCATGTCCACGTTCAGAAATGCATGCCCGGCCTGCACATGCTATTGGGGAAAAGACCCTCTCTATTGTGGGACCTCATTTTTGGAGGGCATTTGGTCAGTATAAACCCTCCAATGGCATCCACTGCACTGAGAACAAAATCCCTGTCCCTCACCATGGCATGAAGAGCACTGTATGATCAGGCCCCTGCTTACGTATCAGATGGGATCTCCTCTAAGTTCTCTTTACTATCCAATAACACCAGCCTTTTATTTTAGGAGGCAGGATGGTCCCTTGAGTATGACACACTCATTCTTGTTGAAGAGCCTTCACAATGAACCATATTCTTCCTAAATTTTCTTAACTGGCTCCTCATCATTCAGATCTACTTCAATGTCATCACTTCAGAGAGACCTTCCTAACTATCCCAGCCACATACATCATTGTCTCCCAGAGCCATCAGCAGATACTGTCCATACCATGACTATAATTTATTTTCTTTATAATATTTCCCACTGTCTGAAATTAGTTACAAGGAATGCACTTATTTTGTATCTCTCACCATTGAAATACTGGTCCATGAAGGCAAGGGCTTGGTCCCTCTTGTTCACCCCTGAATCCAGAATACTCCTTGGCATAAGCAAGCACTTTACTCATATTGGCTCATGAATATTATGCAGTTTTGGGGGGAAAAAAAAAAGAGTGATATGTATATGCTAAAACAGAAAAATGTCCAAGATACACTGGTAAGTGACAAAAGCAAATCACAAAGCAATATACACAAAGTGATCCATCTGTATAAAATGAATATGAGCACATTATATACAAAAACAAACATATATGCGTAGCAAAAGTCAAGGACACAAAGTAAGTTAAAAGTAGTTATTTCGGAAAACTGGGGCTGAAGAAGAGAGGAAGGGGCCTTTCACCTAAGTCATGCTCTCCTGAGCTATTTAAATATTTTTACCAGCGTGTATCACATTCATAAGTTTTTTGGGACACCTTTCCTAATCCTCCAACTGTTGTAAAAAGTCCAACACACACAGTGGGTACTTTCTTTCCTAAACAGCCAGAACACCACACACAACTTAGAGTTTCTATTACATTTCTACAACCTAGCACATTCTGAAATACTGTATAAATAAGTATCTGAATCTTATTAGTTTTTGCTCTAGTCCAGTCTAAGAGCTGAAGGAGAATCTCTGGTTCAAATAGCAGTTCAAACATACACACTTACCTCCCTTCAATAGAAGATTATTTAAACAGTAACTTAAAAAACTTTAAGAAATATTGTTGCTTAGGGCGCCTGGGTGGCTCAGTTGCTTAAGCGACTGCCTTCAGCTCAGGTCATGATCCTGGAGTCCCCGGATCGAGTCCCGCATCGGGCTCCCTGCTCAGCAGGGGGTCTGCTTCTCCCTCTGCCCTCTTCCCTTTCGAGCTCTCTGTCTCTCATTCTCTCTCAAATAAATAAATAAAATCTTTAAAAAAAAAAGAGATATTGTTGCTTAAAAATTTTTTTTTAAATGGAGAATTTTTTTTTTCCAAAGAAAAGAAATCAATGGGCTGGGGAGAGGGAACTAGTGGTCTAGTGTGGGGGTCAGCACTTTGGGATAAAACAACAGACTCCTAAACCTCAGAATACAAGAGCGGTGGGACACCTGCGGCTCAGTCGCCTAAGCATCCGCCTTTGGCTCAGGTCATGATCCCAGGGCCCTGGGGTTGAGTCCTGCATTGGGCTGCCTACTCAGTGGGGAGCCTACTTCTCCCTCTGCCTGCCCACCGCCCCCCCCTTGTGCTCTCTAACAAATAATCTTTAAAAAAAAAAAAAAAATACAAAAGCAGAATTATCAGCTTACCCCTAAAGTAAAGCTTACCCATCATTAACTGTCACCAAGATCTCATAGCAAGCCCTTCCACTAACTCTTAAGTCTGAGTGATACCGGGCGCCTGGGTGGCTCAGTTGTTTAAGCGACTGCCTTCGGCGCAGGTCATGATCCTGGAGTCCCAAGATCGAGTCCCGCATTGGGCTCCCTGCTCACCAGGGAGTCTGCTTCTCCCTCTGACCCTCCTCCCTCTCATGTGCTCTCTCTCTCTCATTCTCTCTCTCAAATAAATAAATAAAATCTTTAAAAAAAAAAAAAAAGTCTGAGTGATACCAAGAATCAGCAACTGTTTGGTAAAAAGCCACCATATAAATGAGATCAAGATAAACGACAACAACAACAACAAAATTACCCTAAAACAGATAAGGGGAGGGTGACAACCTTAAAGAAAACTCTTATTAACATTTCAAAGAGATTCAAGAAGATTCTGAACCCAAAAAATGAGAAAAGAATTGCTGGTGTGGGGGTGCAGAGAGAGAGAATTCTTGAAAATTTAAAATATAACTGCCAAACTAAAATTAGAGAGTCTAAGAATAGAGGAAATACCCAGAGGAACAGAACAAAAAGACAAAAGGAAGGGGGAAGGGGGCAGGAGTTACTTCAGGAAGTCCAACAACCAACTAAAAGGAGTTATAGAAAGAAATAAAAGGTATCCAAATTGGTAAGGAAGAACTTTCACTACTTGCACATAGCATGATACTACATATAGAAAACCCTGAAGATTCCACAAAAAAACTACTTGAACTGATCAATGAATTCATAAAGTCACAGGATACATAATCAATATACAGGAATCTGTTACATGTCTATATACTAATAATGAAGCATCAGAAAGAGAAATTAAGAAAAGAATCTCATTTACAATTGCACCAAAAATAACAAAATACCTAGGAATAAACTTAACCAAGGAGGTAAAAGACCTGTACTCCAAAAGCTGTAAAACACTGATGAAAGAAATTGAAGATGACACAAATGGAAAGATCGATTCTATGCTGATGGATTGGGAGAACAAATATTGTCAAAATGTCCATACTACCCAAAGCAATCGATAGATTTAATGCAATCCCTATCAAAAGCAGTTTTCACAGAACTAAAACAAATAATCCTAAAATGTCTATGGAACCACAAAAGACCCCAACGAGCCAAAGCAATACTGAAAAAGAACAAAACTGGAGGTTTCTCAATCCCAGATTTCAAGATATACTACAAAGCTGTAGTAATCAAAACAGTATGGTACTGGCATAAAAACAGACACATTGATGAATGGAACAGAATAGAGAGCCCAGAAATAAACCCATGATTATACAGTCAATTAATCTATGACAAAGGAGGCAAGAATATGCAATGGGAAAAAGACAGTCTTTTCAACAAATGCTATTGGGAAAACTGGACAGCTACATGTAAAAGAATGAAACTGGACCACTTTCTTATACCATAAACAAAAGTAAACTCAAAATGGATAGAGACCTAAATGTGAGACCTGAAACCATGAAATTCCTAGAAGAAAACATAGGCAGTAATCTCTTGGATACTTACTAGCTGTAGAATAATTTTTCTAGACACATCTCCTGGAGCAAGGGAAACCAAAACAAACTACTGGGACTACACCAGAATATAAAACTTTTGCACAGTGAAGGAAACCACCAATACAACAAAAAGACAACCCATCAAATGGGAGACGATATTTGTAAGTGATATATCTGATAATAGGTTAATATCCAAAATATATAAAGAACTTATACAATTCAAGACCAAGTAATAATAATAATAACAAATCCAATTTAAAAACAGGCAGAACATACGAATAGACATTTTTTCAAAGGAGACATACAGAAGACCAATAGACACATGAAAAGATATTAAACATCACTCATCATCAGGGAAATGCAAATCAAAACCGCAATGAAGTAGCACCCCACACCTATCAAAATGGTTAAAATCAAAAATATAAGAAACAAGTGTTGGTGAGGATGTGGGAAAAAAGGAACCCTCATGCACAGCTGGGAAGAATGCAAACTGGTGCATCCACTGTGGAAAATAGTATGGAGGTTCCTCAAAAAAATTAAAAACAAAATTAGCATAAGATTCCATAATTTCACTACTGAATATTTATCCATAGAAAACAAAAACACTAATTTGAAAAAATACATGCACCCCTTATACTGCAGCATTATTTATGATAGCCAAGACATAGAAGCAACCCAAGTATCCATCCATAGATGAATGGATAAAAAAGATGTGGCATATATATACAAGAGAATATTACTCATCCATAAAAAAAAAAAAAGAATGAAATCTTGCCATTTGCAACACGGATGGATCTGGGGGTATAACAGTAACTGAAATAAGTCAGGGAAAGACAAATACGTTATGATTTCACTCATATGTGGAATTTAAGAAACTAAACAAATAAAAAAAGGAGACCAAAAAAAAAAAATGAAACAAAACAGACTCTTAAATACAGAGAACAAACTCCCAGAGGGGAGACAGGTTGGGGAAAGGAGGCATGAGTAAAATAGGTGAAAGGGATTAAGAGTACATTTATCATGATGAGCACTGAGTAATGCACAGAATTGTTAAATCATTACACTGTATACCTGAAACTAATATAACACTGTATGTTAATTATACCTGAATTTTAAAATATCAGTTAAAAATAAAAGAAGTAACAGAAAGAGAGAATGGAGAGATAATTAAAGCAATAATAAGAGAATTTCCAAGAACTACAAAACATCAGTCATTAGTTTAATAATAATCGAAAGAACCACATCCAGACATCTTTGAGCAATTTCTATTTAAAAAGGACAAAATGGGGTGCCTGGGTGGCTCAGTCGTTAAGTGTCTGCCTTCGGCTCAGGTCATGGTCCCAGGGTCCTGGGATCAAGCCCCACATCGGGCTCCCTGCTCCACGGGAAGCCTGCTTCTCCCTCTCCCACTCCCCCTGCTTGTGTTCCCTCTCTCGCTGTGTCTCTCCTCTGTCAAATAAATAAAAATCTTAAAAAAAAAATAAATTAAAAAACAAAAAAATAAAAAAAATAAAAAGGACAAAATAAGGCTCTAAAGAGCTTCCATGAAGGATGACAAAAACATTATTCACAAAGGAACAAGAATCACAACGTATCAGACTTCTCCTCAGCAACAACAATGGGTACTAGAATACCTTTGAGCAGTCTTCAAAACCTCCGAAGGAAAATAATCTTCAACTGAGTTTGGCTTGAACAAAATAATACCCAGTCAACTATAAGGGCTAATGAAGACTTTTTCAGATATGCCAGGATTAAAAAACTTATCTCCCACATATTCTTCCCAAGAAATTTATGTGAGGGGTGCACTGCATTAAAACAAGGAAGTAACTCAGGAAAGAAAAAAGGTCCAGTTAACAGAACCACCAAAATGCAAAGGCAGTGAAGCGAAGTTCAACACTAGAAGCAGTATGCAACACATGGAGGTAACAGCTAGTCAAAAAATGAAAAGAACTGGGAGAAAAATTTCTCAGGGGGAAAGTACTCATATACATAAAATAGCAGTGATTAAATACAAATGGCTTATAAAGCTGATAACACAGAAAAAAAAACTGACAGGCAACAAAAAGGCAATTACCAATTAAAAACCAAGAAACAATGCAGGAAATGTAATCATATTCTCCTCGCCTCTGCTATGAATAATACTGTATCACCGCAACAAGGTAGACACTACTCATTGATTTTCAACTACTAAAACCAAGTCATTGGCAAAGTATAAAGGAATACAAGACAGAGTATAAATGTTCTCAACCTTGATAACGCCAAAGTAGAAATGACAGACGCAAGGGCTTAAAGGGGGAGAAAAAGGTGAAAAGTAGAAGTGCTAATATCCTCCGTTTTACTACTTGGGAAATCAAGACAGACAATCCATATTAACAAGAAGAAAAGTCTATTATATCACATAAATTAAGGATAACAGAGTATCTATTGAGGAAAAAGTATGAGGGAGCCAAATCCACAGTTATCAAAGCAAAAATCAACCTGAAATTGATAAATCATAAAATAAGCTTATTTAGATACAATAATATCACAGAATGAAACAATTTAAAAATTTCCTTTGGAGAGTGTTACTAAGGATGAGAAAGGTTGTTGACCTTTATTATAATCATTCTGGTCCACCTGACTTTTTTTTCTTTTTTTGAAGATTTACTTATTAATTTGAAAGAGAGAATGAGTGAGTGACAGCAAGCACAAGCGGGGGAGGGGCAGAGGGAGAGGAAGAAGCAGACTGCCCACTGAGCAGAGCAGAGCAGTGACCTGAGCCAAAGGCAGACGCTCACCCGACTGCACCACCCAGGCCCACCCAGGTGCCCTGGTCTATCTAACTTCTTTCAACTATACACATATTACTTTGTAAAATTTTTAAATGGATTTAAGAAAAAGCCTCAAGAAATACTGATCTCATGAAAAACACAATGTGTAACACACACATCCTGCCTAATTTATCTCGATGATATAATGGATGAAATTTCCTCTTTTTCCTAATATTCCTAGGTGCCAGGCTAAATAATTTCTGAAGTTTTACAATCATCTTTATAGGTATTTATAATAGAAAAATAAGTCAAATTACAAAATGTATATATTACCATTATAAAAATTATTGGACCAATACTCCGTATCTAAGTAAAATGTAACTTAAATTTAATTCACAGCACTTCAAACCAAGCCAAATCATCCATATCTGTGGTCTCTCAATTTTAGTACTTATTTTACCAAAAATATGGAAATGTGTCTTTAACACCTTTTTTCTAGATTGCTTTAGATTTTATTGCTGTAAGTGGCATATGCAACAGTATTTTGAATTCAACAAATCTAAATTTACTTCAGTTGTCATACCATCTTTTCCTTTGTGCTTTTTACAAATTTTTAAGTAATATAAAATTTTTTCATTATTTATTTTTTAATGTGTTAGAACTTGAAGAGGAAAGATATTTCTTAAAGTTTATATATAACACAAGATGCAAAAAGGAGCAATTTATTTATTACTATTCAAAACAATTTAGTTAAAACAAAGAAGGAGATGCAAAACTACAGAATAGATTGGTAGCAGGACCAAATATTGTAAAATAAGACCAAATTCTAGGAGAAATATACCCGATTTTAACCTATCATGGAAGATTCAAGTGAAGTATCAAAAATGGCAATAGGAAAATCTTAAATACGCCATTTGTTTTCCCAGATAAAAAAAGGTTTTTGACTTTTTTTCTGTTGATAGAGATGGTGGTGGATTCTTTTTGTAGGGAGTAAAGCAGCTGAAGGGGAGGCCTGCGGCATTACGGTTTGTGGTGTTTAAAATATTCTCAAAAAACAGAAGCTTTGCCTCTACATAAAACAAATAAAAACAAACTGGGATTTATTGCTCAAAATATAAATTACATTGTGATGAATCCTCATATGATGACAACATTTTTCTTTAACATCGCAGTGTGTCATCAATACCAGTTAAACCATACATTTGTGGAATTGTTCCCAAGAAGAACAGATGAGGGTCCACTTCCCCATTAGGAGCCAAATGTCCGTGGCAGCCCACAAAATGCACATGTCACATATCACAATTCAGTCAAGTCACAGACCCACTTTTCCATTATCCATGCAACATAAGACTAAGAAACACTAAAAAGTAATTTACCAAACTCCTCTCAAACCAAAATACAGGAAGCTATTGCATATTTTGAGACTTTAGAGAATTTACATTTTTATTGTCATTAAAATGAATCAAAGAAAAAATGGTTCAGTGCTCTTTAATAAGGCATTGGGTAGCTTAGAAAGAACACACTTGTATCACATTAATCTTTTATTTTACATTTTGCATAGGTCTAAATGGTAAAAACATGTGCATGAGAAAACTACAAGTAGAACAATAATTTTTTAACAAGTATGACACCTTACACTGAAAGCAGCAACTGTTTATTCTAAATTATACAGTATCAGAAAGTTAAAATTCAAACTTATCTTGTTAGAATACACTGTTTCCAAATCAATGGTCCTTACAAAAATTAAAACAAATACTTCACTATTATTTAACCTTTAGAAAAGTGGCCAAGAGGGGCGCCTGGGTGGCTCAGTCGTTAAGCGTCTGCCTTCGGCTCAGGTCATGATCCCAGAGTTCTGGGATTGAGCCCCGCACCGGGCTCCCTGCTCCACGGGAAGCCTGCTTTTCCCTCTCCCACTCCCCTGCTTGTGTTCCCTCTCTCGCTGTGTCTCTGTCAAATAAATAAATAAATATTTTAAAAAAAGAAAGAAAAGAAAAGTGGCCAGGCAAGACTTGATGCCATTAAAAAAAAAAAAAAAAAGTGGGGGAGAGGGGGCAGGGGGGTGGGGCGGAGCATGGGTGGCTCAGTCCATTAGGCCTCCAACTCTTCTTGATCTCAGCTCAGGTCTCAATTGTGTTGGGCTGCACTATGGATGTGGAGCCTATTAATTTTTTTAATTAAAAAAAAAGAAAAAGATTTCTACTTGTGAATTAGATACTGCTGCTTCACTATATAATAAAAATTATTCTAGAAGAGGTAGTTCATCACACTTAACATATACTACAAGGTTCTATAAGAAAAAAAGATGTAATTAATGCCACCTGAGGTTAAATATATTAAAACACATTAAATACATTTAAATATTAAATATTTTAGATTAAGTAAGGTGATAGTTTAGTTGTGCACACAATGCAGTTAATCCTCTACTATCACAGTCTTACTTAACAAAAAGAGAACTTGTATTTAACTCATCAAACTTTTTCTCTCAGCTTGAAACAAGTTCTCTAAAGCACTTTAGCTACATTATAGTTTGGGGCTTTTTAAAATTTCTTATTAAATTCTAGTGGATTACCAGAAGAGAGAGATTAAAATGCTGGTTAAGAAACCAAAGGTCGTACTTCTCCTTTTTTTCTTTTCTAACTGGGAATTAAACACCCATGAAGAAATAGGTGGAAATCCTCAAACCTGTAATGAAATACTTCAATCAAAATGTTTTCAGAGTTTTCAAATTATATAAATATTTCAAAATGTGTTAAATCCATATTACCCCTTAAAAATTTTACAGAAATATACCTATTCTTAGGTACATACAATTTATACAGAACTGGAATCAAAATGCTGAATTATTCTAGAATAACTAATACTACTACTTAAGAAACTAAGTGAAAAATCTTGAGAACCAAGGAGGCAAAGATATTACCATTACTCTATCAATTAACTTCCAAATCCAGAATATAAAACTTTTAAGACTGTGTTCTCTCCTTATTTTCAAACCTAAATTTGATTCCGTGACAAAAACACACATCTCAATATCCACTGCCTTCACAGGTAATGCTTTAATACATAACAGAGAAATAAAATAGTTTTTTGTTTATTTTTAAGGGTAACAAGCCAAGCCACCCTCCGGAATTAGATGCAAAACTATGATCCTCTGAAAAGAAACGAAAACTTTTCACCTTTAGGGCATTTGGAGTTCTGGCTTTTTATTGTCATTTTACATTTTGCTACCAAGACTTGGATCAGCCATATTACCCTGCCAGAGCCAATGCCACTTGATAGGAACACTTTCAGCCTCACCATCCAACCTCCGGCAGCTCGATTCAAAAAGGCAGGCTCCATGGCTCCCAACCAAGTCCTGCCAACCTGATCCCACGGCAGCACCCATACAAGACAAAACAAATGAGCATTAAGATTCTTCCTTGCAACTTCTCCCACGGCTCTGAGAATCTCCCGCCACACACACCCACCACCAAACACATATACAGACACACTTGAGGGAGCTTACAAGAAAGAGGAGGGGGAAGGTAGGTGGAGGAAAAAGCACGTCTAGAGAAAGTAGATCCGTGTGTAGCGGGCGCCTCAAAAAGGTGGGATGGATTTCTCCAAAGCCCAGATCGGGAACCTTGCTACAGACAACCAACAGAAAGCCCTCAAAGTTAACTCTCTGCTAACCGTTTACAGGAACTCTCCCCTCTGAGGCTTAATTTCAAGTAAGTCCATGTTATTGTTTTATGCTATTTAATGAATTTTGTTAGGAGCCAAGAATATAAAACAAAGGGAAACAAACACCTTTCGAATCATTTTGCATCAAAATGGTTAAGACCTTACGTTAACCCTACCAGTAAGTCTCCAAATCCTTTCTAATCTAATATCCCTGGAGTAAGAAGGACAAAATTGAAATATTAACCACCTAAAACGGTCTTCAATGTCTACCAAAAATTTCCTACTCAGGTCTCACTCTCCAAAACCACATCCTTTTTTCCCCATTTAACAAGAATTTTTCCTGAAACAATCCTACTTAACATGGTGCGACCATTTTTGTCAATTTTTTCTTCCTCTTTTTATTTATAGATGTTTATCTTTTTTTTTAAATATATGGTTTTGTTTCTTTTTAACCACCCTTTCCAAACCTCAAAACAAGCATCTGTAATTATGGACAATTACCCTCCTGCTCAATAAACAAACAATTCCACTTTTCCTCCTCAAACTTTCTAATCCTCTATAAAGCTGCCAAGTGTTTTGTACTCCTGGCACTGAACAAATAGAAATATTATGTAACTGTTGTCTACCTCTGTTGTTCTAATAAACTAGCTTAAATGATGATTTAACAGGGGTATTGGTTACCAAAGAATATTTTAAAGACTATCAATGGGGGGGGGTGGGTAGCAGGGTAAATGGGATCCAAGTTCTTGACTTTGTTTCCACAAAGGCCAGGTCAAGAAATCTCCTTTTTCAGATCTGGTATCCTATAAAATATTACCAACTCAGATAATAGATCATCATCTTTCATGTACTATTCTTCAAATCTAAAGTTATAGTAATCCTGCTAAACTTCAGAATGAAAGTGAAGGAGTTAAGATTTAAACTGTAACCAAGAAAACAGCCCTTCTATAAAGATGCTGACTGCTTGACCAATATGTGTGTGCAGATGGACAGACTGCACAGAAACCCAAGTTTTTTGGTCAGAAACAAACCACTGAAAAATAATCTATTCTTTTATTATAACAAAGTCAAACAATTCCAATAAATCTATAATGAACTGTGAAATTATTTTAAATGGTTTTAGAAGACACAGTGCAAAACAGTTTCTAGTTTTTATTTCCACTGTAACATAATAGGTTGCAAACATGAATAAAATTCTACCCAGTTCAATTCCAAGATTTTTATTCTAATTAAATTAACTTTTACAAAAGTCTTTTAGAAAATGTATGCGACAGACAAAAATTTGCCAAGGGTAAAAACTACTCAGTAAGATTTAACAAAAATGCTGTATTTGGAGAAATCATTTTTATTATCATCAATTAACAGACTGCCTTCACTTAATCATTTTGGTCTTGAAGCAAAAACTAAGATGCTACACAATGGCTTACTCTGTGTAATGGAATCTTGTCAGCAACAGAAAGATTAATCAACTACCATGGCTTTAATTAACTTATCACTTCCCCTCATCCACTCCATGGTTCCCCTCACTTCCCCCACAACTTCCCCCACAATCCTAAATATCACATGCAAAAGCAAGCTACAAAAAACATAAGCACAGTGCAGTCAGGTACCTTGTGGGAGCATATAGCTACCACTATAAATATTAAGCGATAAAAGCAGTAAGAGTTAAAGAAAGGAAATATGTGGTGGTAAATAAATAGAACCACTATGAGTTTAGGTAACACTTTTTTGTGTGTTTTTTTTTTTAAGATTTTATTTATCTATTCATGAGAGACAGAGAGAGGCAGAGGGAGAAGCAGGCTCCCTGCGGTGCAGGGAGCCCGATGTGGGACTCGATCCCAGGACCCTGGGATCATGACCTGAGCCGAAGGCAGACGCTTAACCAACTGAGCCACCCAGGCATCCCTAGGTAACACGTTTATTTGTGACTCTCGAAGTATTTAACTATTTTTCATTAACACTGAAATAAGTTAACTTCTCAATATATACACTGATAGAAGGTTCATTACTAGTCTTAGGTTATTAAAAAAAAAAAAAGGAACAATACCATGATTAAAACGTAAAGGAGTTTCTCCTGTTGTACGCTACTAATTGAGAATGGGATTGAACAAAAAGGACATTAAATGAAATGTTCTACCTTTCCAAAAAAACAGAAATCCTAATGGCATTGTTATCCTAATCTACAAAGATTTTTCTTAATTCTCTTCTACTAAGAAGTGAATAAAACTGAATAACTTACACAAAAGGTAATTTTCTATATAGCCAAAGGAGGCAAACTACTTACATCCAATGTCTTAAAATGTTATATAAAGAGCTTAAATTAATAGGAAAAACATTAAGAATTCTCCTCCTCCAACAAACTATGCACAAAACATGACTGAGCAATTCTCAAGAAATATAAGTAGTGAATTTCAAGAATGTTCAATACTCCTACTAATCAAGTAAGTAAAAAATTAAAACTGAAATATATAGTTTTCAATTACTAAACTAAGAAGATAAAGGTTTTTAATGTACTATATATGACCAAGGTTCAGTGAAACTGGTCCTAACACACACTGCTGGTGACATTAAAATCTGATACAGCCCTTTTGGGGGAGCATTTTAAAATTTTAATAAAAATAGTTATTTAGTAGGAACTTACTGAGTAATAGACACTGTTGCAAAGTTTTCAGAACATGTACCCTCTTGAATTCTCTCAATAACCCTATGGCAGGGATTTTATCATCCTCCCCATTTTATAGGTGAGTAAACTAATACAGAGAGATTCAATTTTTTTATACCAAGTCCCACAAGCAGAAAATAACAGTGCCAGAATTTCAGACCCACCAATTGGACATTAGAGCACTCACCTTTATGGATCAAGAATCACAAAAAGCTTCTTTCTTTTAAGCTAGTGATCCTGCCCATGGAAATCTGTCCTATAAAAATAATCCAGGGGGCCTGGGTGGCTCAGTACGTGAAGCGTCTGCCTTTGGCTCAGGTCATAATCCCGGGGTCCTGGGATCGAGCCCTGCTCGGCGGGAAGCCTGCTTCTCCCTCTCCCACTCCCGCTGCCTTGTGTTCCTGCTCTCGCTATCTCTCTCTCTCTCAAATAAATAAAATCTTAAAAAAAAAAAAAAAAGTTAAAAAAATAATCCAAAAATACGCAAAGGATTTTATCTACAAAAAAGTCTGCCAAAGCACTTTACATGGTATAATAATAAACAAAATAATAATAATATTAAGTAGAGAAATAGAGGTGACTGAGGGGTGTTTACATCAGTTTACTCAGTGGAAAATTAAGCACCTTTCAAAAATGTTATGGAGATTAACAACACGGAAATTTTCTTCCACATGTCAAGGCAGAAAGTAGGTTACAAAATTCTATATATACCATCATTAATACAACAAAAACAAAATATGCATATGAAAAAAGTTGGAAAGAAAACAGGTCAAAATAACAGTGTCTTTGTTAGAGTGGAATGAAAAGGGCTAAATTTTTATTTCTTTTTCTTCATGTTCCACATTTTCTATAACAAAAAACCAATTTTTTATATGGAAAAATATTTGAAATAAGACTCCTATGATTAGAAATGCACAGGTTCTATGATGATAGAAGAAATTCAGATTCAAACTGAAAAGGACAAGTGTTTTGACATGTTTTAGTAAACAAAAGGATAACCTAGTTATATTTTTAAAATTTTAGAAAAGAATTATAATCTCAATCATGGTAATTTTAAACTAAATGAATTCTACTTTAACCTAAGTTCAAATTAATGCCAACCCATCACTATTCTCCCAAAGACCCTGAAAGAAAAGGCCTACATTTGACAATAGCCTCTTAACACAGGTAGGTTAAAAGTTACCCTGAACTGGATTAGGATTCAAAAGTACTAGGACTGGGAAGAATATAAATAGATCTCATAAACAGAGATTCGATATAGAATTCTGGCGATAAGCAGAGCCTAAAAATAATTTTTAAAATTTGAAATGATCATTAAGTTCTTCACCCGGCATCATTTTCCAATGGCAGCACTGGCAAATACCCAGAATCTCAGGATACTTGTCACCCGCTAACGCAATGTTGCCAGAGCCCAGCTACTCCTCACGAACAGTTCCTCCTGCCCCAGGAACAATGAACCAGAACATGAAGAAGCTAAACAAGGGTTAGTTGGAGGAGTAAAGGGTCACTAAAGAGGATAGTACGTGGGTTATATGGTAAAGACAAAGGTGGGGCGCCTGGATGGCTCAGTCGTTAAGCGTCTGCCTTTGGCTCAGGTCATGATCCCAGGGTCCTGGGATCGAGCCCCACATTGGGCTCCCTGCTCTGCGGGAAGCCTGCTTCTCCCTCTCCTGCTCCCCCTGCTTGTGTTCCCTCTCTCGCTGTGTTTCTCTCTGTCAAATAAATAAAATATTAAAAAAAAAAAAGACAAAGGAAAAATAAAAGCAGGGAAGTTAGGCCAACAGTAGAAAGGGAAAATAATTCCTGATTTAAATTAGTTACTTTCAGGGGAAAAAAATCTACACTCTGGTTTATTCCCAACCTTCATTACCCTTACAAAAACCAAATCCAACAAATGTGTAAACATAAGGATATCAAAAACTTTGCACACTGTTTACTGGGGACACAATGTTGAAAATCATAGGCACCATCTTCAAGAAGCTCAGTCTGATCTATTATTTCCTTCAACTGTGTCTTAGCTTACCTGCAAAAATCCTGAAGCTTAGAGTAACAGTTCTCAGTCTAGATATTGCAACATAAGGTTTGCCACAAGTACTTTATTATTTATATTTGAAGTACTGAAGTTTGTGAAAATTTACTTTAAAATAAATTAGAGCAGTTAGGGTTATCCCTGTAAGAAACTCACTCCCACTCGTATTTTAACATGCTTTCTTGGGTATAATCATAATATATACTCTGAAATGCACATTACCCACAATCTATCAAAATCTGTTAATACTCATACAAGAGCACCTTCCCTTGAACATCATCTGTCAAATGATTTCCTAAAAGAATAAAGCACTGATGCTGTGTTTACTTCTTACTTAAACTGTTCCGTTCAAGGACTCAGGGTTTTTTTCAAAGTTTTGTTTTGTTTTGTTTTGTTTTGTTTTAGAGGAGGCAGGCGGAGGGAGGGAGAGAATCTTAAGCAGGCTCCACACCCAGTGCAGAGCCCGGATGTGGAGCTCCATCCTACAACCCTGAGATCATGACCTGAGCCTAAGTCAAAAGTCAGATGCTTAACTGACTGAGCCACCCAGGTGCCCCAAGGACTCCGTTTTGAGGAGATAAAAACCTCCATCTCTTTCTAGAACCAAGGCAGTTTCCTTCAGATGGTACACTATCTTTAGAAGAAAGTTTCTTTTCTTTTTTTCTTTTTTTTTTTTTTAGTAAGTAGGCTCCACACCCAATGTGGGGCTTGAACTAACCACCCTGAGATCAAGAGTCACATGCTCTACCAACTAAGACAGCCATGCGCCCCAGAAGACAGTTTCTTATTCTGGAGGCTATGAACTTCTACAAAACTTTTAGAATAAGCTTCACTAAAACCTCCCCCTTAAATTATACAAATTTGTATATCTATATCCATGCATGCTTTCTTCTGAGAATGTGAGGATATATCCAAAAGGATCTGTAACTCCAAAAAAGATTAAGAACCCCCCCAAGATTTAACTCACACTATGATGATCTGATCAGTTAGGCAGTTTTCCTTTCTTAAGCTTCCTGCTTAATTCCTCCTATTTAATGTTAATAAAATTAACAAATCGAATAAAGTGCTTACAGTATAAGTGCTTTACACACATTAATTTATTTAATTTTCACAACAACCCTATGAAGTAGGTACAATTATTATCCCACTTAGATCAAGCAACTGAAAGCCCAAGAAGTCATTTGCCAAGTGTCACAGAGCTGTTCTGTTTGAAAATTGTAAAACTTCTCAAAATGAGAAATGGCTATTTGCTGTGTGCACATTTCCTTCTTCTCTTAGGTAATATATCTTTCTGTTTAACCCTCACCTGAGTCAGAGAAAATGAAATGATTTTGTTGTCAAAGACTCATCTCTGCTAGGCTGCCAATCATGCAGGTGAACTATTCAATTTGAGAAAGACCTTAAAAGTAAGGGGCACCTGGGTGGCTTAGTATGTTAAGCACCTGACTTGGGTTCAGGTCATGATCTCAGGGTCCTGGGATTGAGCCCCGCAATGGCAGGGAGCCTTCTCTCTCACCCCCTCCCCCATTGTGCTTGCTCTCTCCCTCTATCAAATAAATTAAAATTAAATTAAAAAAAAAGATTGATTTACAGATTCAATGTAATCTCATGTATTGATATAGAAAGGTATCGGGGCACCTGGCTGGCTCAGTCAGAAAAGCATGCCAACTCTTGATCTCAGGGTCATGAGTTCGAGCCCCACGTGGGATGTAGAGATTACTTAATAAAATTTTTAAAAATTTTTAAAAGAAATAGTAAGGTATCAATTCTCTCAAGAGTGACCTACAGATTCAATACAATCCCTGTTAAAATCCCAATACATTTTTTGTAGAAACTGGCGGGCTAACCATAAAATTTACATGAAAATGCAAAAGACCTATAACAGGCAAACAATTTTGGAGACCACCACCAAAGTTGGGGGAATTAGACTACCTGATTTCAAATTTACAATAAAGCTATATTAATCAAGATAATATAATATTACCATAAGGATAAACATACAAATCAATGGAAGAGTCCAGAAATAAACCCACACATTTATGATCAAGTGATTTTCAACAAAGATGCCAAGACAATTCAATGAGGAAAGAACAGTCTTCAACAAATGGTGCTGGATGGGCGCCTGGGTGGCTCAGTCATTAAGCGTCTGCCTTCGGCTCAGGTCATGATCCCAGGGTCCTGGGATCGAGTCCCACATCGGGCTCCCTGCTCGGCAGGAAGCCTGCTTCT
This sequence comes from Mirounga leonina, assembly GCF_011800145.1. Taxonomy (NCBI): domain Eukaryota; kingdom Metazoa; phylum Chordata; class Mammalia; order Carnivora; family Phocidae; genus Mirounga; species Mirounga leonina. The sequence continues at coordinate 1,298,000 of NW_023270680.1, forward strand.
CCCTCTCCCACTCCCCCTGCTTGTGTTCCTGCTCTCGCTGTCTCTCTGTCAAATAAATAAATAAAATCTTAAAAAAAAAAAAAAATGGTGCTGGAATGACTGAACATCCATACACAAAATAATACACTTAGACCTTACCTCACACCATATACAAAATTAACTCAACATATCACTGACCTTAATGTAAAACCTAACACTATAAAAGATTCTAGAAGTAAACATAGATCTTTTCAATCTTAGGCCTCACAAAAATCATAATTCCATAAGGGAAAAAAACTGATAAACTGGACTTCATCAAAATTAGAAACCTTAGCATTTCAAAAGACATCATTAAAAATTGATTAAGAGGGGCGCCTGGGTGGCTCAGTTGGTTAAGCGACTGCCTTCAGCTCAGGTCATGATCCCAAGGTCCTGGGATCGAGTCCCGCATCGGGCTCCCTGCTCTGCGGGGAGCTTGCTTCTCCCTCTCCCACTCCCCCTGCTTGTGTTCCCTCTCTCGCTGTGTCTCTCTCTGTCAAATAAATAAATAAAATCTTTAAAAAATAAATAAATAAAATAAAATAAAAATTGATTAAGAATAAGCCTCAGAGGGACGCCTGGGTGGCTCAGTCGGTTAAGCATCTGCCTTCGGCTCAGGTCATGATCCCAGGGTCCTGGGATCAAGTCCCGCATCCGGCTCCCTGCTCTGCGGGGAGCCTGCTTCTCCCTCTGCCTCTGTCTCTCTCTCTGTCTCTCATGAATAAATAAATAAAATCTTTAAAAAAAAAAAAAAAGAATAAGCCTCAGACTGGAAGAAAATATCTGTAAAGCATATAACTCATAAAGGACTTGTATTAAAAATATAAAAAGAACTGCTTCTCCTTCTCCCTCTGTCTGCCGCTCTGCCTACTTGTGCTCTCTCTCTATCTCTGTTAAATAAATAAATAAATAAAAACATTAAAAAAAAAAAAGGGGGGGGGCGCCTGAGTGGCTCAGTCGGTTAAGCGGCTGCCTTCAGCTCGGGTCATGATCCCAGGGTCCTGGGATCGAGCCCCGCATCGGGCTCCCTGCTCGGCGGAGAGCCTGCTTCTCCTCCTCCCTCTGTCTGCCACTCTGCCTACTTGTGCTCTCTATCTCTGTTAAATAAATAAATAAATAAAAATCTTTAAAAAATATATAAAAAGAAGGCAAACTATGGCTATAGTTTAAAAAAATGGCAGTAGTTGCCAGGGGAAGGAAGGGAAGGGTGAAATAGGCAGAACGGAGGATTTTTTGGGCAGTGAAACTATTCTGTATATTAACGGTAGATACATGTCATTACACATTTGTCAAAACCCATAGAATGTACAACACCAAGAGTGAACCCTAATGTCAACTATAGACTCTGGATGATAATGATGTGTCGAGGCAGGTTCATCAACCCTAACAAATGTACCTCTCTAACAGAGGGTGTTGATAATGGGGGAAGCTGTGTATGTGTGGGAGTAGGGATTTCTATGAGAAATCTCTGTATCTTCCTCTCAGTTTTGCTGTGAACCTAAAACTGCTCTAAAAAAATAAAGTCTGATATGTATACATATATATAATGAACTTTTATGACTCAAAACTAAGACACATACACACCCAAAATGGGATAAATATTTAAATTCATACTTCACCAATAGAATCGATACTTTATCATAGAAATGGCAAATAAGCCTTTGAAAAGATGCTCAACATCATAAATCATTAGAGAAATGCAAATTAAAACCACAATGAGATATCACTACACACCCACTAGAACAGCTAAAATCAAAAGGATTTACAATTCCAAGCATCAGCAAGGATATGAACCTTTATACAATGTTAATGAGAATATAAAATGGTACAGGAACTTTGGAAAAGTATAGAAGTTTCTAAAAAAGTTAAATATACACTAACCATATAAGCAAGCAATTTCTATTCCTAAGTACCTACCCAGAGAAATGAAACTATTTGTCCAAAACATTTTCCAGCATTGTTCACAGGAGACAAAAAGCTGGAAACAATCCAAATGTCCATCAACTGGTGAACTGATAAAATGTGGTCCATCCATACAGTGGAATACCACTCAACATAAAGAAACAAACTATTAATAAATGCACAACATGAATGGACCTCAAAGACATTTTTCCAGGCATAGGTCTACATTTCGTTGTTAGCTAATGGAATCTAGGATAAGTACCAGTTATTAACAAAAAAGACCATCATCTCTGGATCTTAAAGTGTAATCTCAAATGTCAAACCTGGCTGTCGGTGCTCCATTTCCTAATCCATAAATTGAAGACACTGGAATTGATGACAGTGAAGGTCTTTCTAGTTCTGAGGTTGGATAATTTGAAAACAAAAGTTAGGCAAGTATTATTTCTTGATGAAAAAGAGTATGGAAAATCACTTTGGGTTCTCATTCTGGTCCCTGTACCATGACACATGGGATATATACTCCCTCTGTACCATCTTCCCTGTTGTTGCCAAGGCTATTTTCTAACCAAGTTACATTGTCACTCTTCTGTTTAAAATCTTCAATGGCTCCCTACTGCCTGCAGTAAATATTCAAAATTCCCAATTTACTTTCCCTCCTCATTTTCTCACATACTAACCTGGGTTTTGTTTGTTTGGTTAGCGTTTTTTTTTTACTTTATTGTGGTATAACTGACAAAACTGTAAGATATTCCAAGTGTACATCATGATTTGATATACATATACACTGTGAAAGGGTTCCTCCCATCTAGTTAATACATCACCTCACATATTTATCCTCTTTTTGTGTGTGAAAACATTTAAGTTCTACTCTCACAACAAATTCCAATTCTATAGTACACTGTTATCAACTATAGTCACCATGTTATACGTTAGACCCTCAAACTTAATTCACAGCTGAAAGTTAGATTGGAGTTTCTTAAAAAGCAAAGACCAGAGTCAGACACACCTGGACCCAAATCCTGACTGCATCACTTACCAACTATGTGATCTTCCTGAACAGCTCCTTCGCCTGTGAAACAGTATTACCCCCCTCCTCTCTTCAGTAAAGTTTGTTTTCATTCTTCAGGACTCAACTCAGATGTGGTTTGTTTTGTTTTGATTTTTAAGATTTTATTTATTTTTTGTCACACGCAGAGAGTGTACAAGCAGGGGAAGCAGCAGGCAGAGGGAGAGGTTGAAGCAGGCTCCCCGCTCAGCAGGGAACCCGATGCGGGGCTCGATCCCAGGACCCTGGGACCATGACCGGAGCCAAAGGCAGACGCCTAACCATCTGAGCCACCCAGGCGCCCCTCAACTCAGATGTTTTCATGTCTTCATTCCCCTGCCGTAAGTTCTTCCTTCTCGAGCTCCCTAGCACTCTGCACAATGTTCCATCACAGGACTGGTCACTTTCTAATAGTGTGCACTGAACTGGTAGAAACTGAGGGTAGGGGGATTGTCTTATTTTGGTTTCTCCAGTGCACAGTGCATACTAGATGCTCAGTAACATCTTCCTTGGGTAATTAATAGAAAACAAATGGACAAAGTAACCCAGACTGAAAATAAAACATGTTGTAAAAACTTACTTTGAAAAAAACAGATTTTAAATCATCTATAATCTTACTAACATTAAATACCAATTTTAACATTTGATGCCTTTCCTCCTTTCAGGTGGGCAGAAGAAAGGAAACAAGCATGAAGTACAGTAGAGAAAGAATCAAGAACCCAAGCCCTAGGATTCCTGTATTATTTCTACCTCTGGAAAATGTTTTGTATATTTAACAGCATTATTAAACACATCACCTTAATCAATATGTTGTAGTATAGCAGTCTACCAGATGGTCATATTCAATTATAGATAAAAACAAAACATAACAAACCTCCATATAGGTAACATACTCCAAAGTGAAATACGAATTTTTGCATGAAAATAAATGTTACCCTGTGTGGTGTTTACTAGTGCTCTTCACCAAATATCTCTAGTTCTCCCTCCAGAAATATGATAGGAGTTCGCTTCTGTGCCCTCATGATGTTAGGTGCTACCATGTGACTTTCTCAGGTCAATGAAAGGTAAACAGAACCAACATATGCCATTGATTTAAGTCTTTAAGAGCCAGAGCACAGGGGCGCCTGGGTGGCTCAGTCATTAAGCGTCTGCCTTTGGCTCAGGTCATGATCCCAGGGTCCTGGGATCAAGCCCCACATCGGGCTCCCTGCTCAGCCGGAGGCCTGCTTCTCCCCCTCCCAATCCCCCTGCTTGTGTTCCCTCTCTCATTGTCACTCTCTCTGTCAAATAAATAAAATCTTTAAAGAAAAAAAAAAAAAGAGCCAGAGCACAACCTACGATGTTCTCCTTTTCCTGCCTTGGCAACAGTGGAGGACAGAGATGGGGTCCCCCTCAGCCTGGTACAGATGTTGTAGAGCAAAGCTTCCAAGCCAGCCCATGAGGAACTCATAGCACAAGCAAGAAATCAACTGTTGCTGACTGAAGCAACTAAGACTTGAGGCTGTTTGTTACTCCCACATATTCTAGCTATTCTGATATACACTATATAAAAAAGTTTAGTATTTCTCTACATCATCCCAATCTCCAGTTTTGAGAATGTTCTGCACAAAGTTGGGACTCAGGTTTATTAGCAAAATTTTTACATACGGAATGAATTTTAGGATGTCTTTAAGAGGAAGAAAAAAAAGACAGTCCAAAGGTTAGCAAAATAAGCAAATATTTTCAATGAAAAGATTTTAAAAATTGAAGTAGCTACACATAAAAAAGGCTAAAGTATGTAGCATAGCATAAACACGACAGCATGCTATCATTCCCCTATTTACCCAAAATAAATCCTTCCTCTACTTCCTCACCCTGCTGAGGGCAACAACTAGGACTCAGGCGGGGTTCCACAGAACACTGCAAGTAGTCACTACCAATCAACTGAGGCTGGCCCTCAGTATGAAATCTATCTGCCATCTCAAGCGGTTCTGTATCATCATTCTCACACTCGAGAAGTCTCTAGAGTTAAACTGGTTGCTCACAGTGGTGGAGACTACTGTCTGTTTCTGCAGTGTCCACTCCCTCCCTTAGCAACAACACTCTAAATCTATTCTAGGCAGCAATGCACTCAGCTAAAGGACTATGTTCCCAGGCTCCTCTGCAGCCACACATGGCCATATGACTAGGCTCCAACCAATTACAAACAAGCTGAAGCATATGGTACTTCTCAGAAGGGTGTTTTAAAGACAGGAATTGCACCCTTGGTCTACTCTTCCTCCAGTCTACTTCAACGGACATGGGTGTAATGAGTAGTCCTCTAGGAGCCATCATGGAGTCTGAGGGCAAAGGCCATATCCTAGAAACATCTGAGCAGAGAGGGAAAAGGAACCAAGTCCCTGATGATTCTGCAGTGCAGAGACACCAAACCAGAACTAGCGCCCACCCTCCAGACTTTGATGTGAGAGAAATAAACATTCCTAGTCAAGTCACTGTTACTTAAAGTGACACATAAAGTGTCACATAAAGACAAACCTAATCTAGGCCCAGGAACAGAACCCAGGTATCCCGACACAGAGTCCATAAACCTCCAGATATGTAGAAGATATCTGTAAAAGTCAAAAAAGTAAAATCGGGGCACCTGGGTGGCTCAGTTGGTTAAGCGACTGCCTTCGGCTCAGGTCATGATCCGGGAGTCCCTGGATCAAGTCCCCCATCGGGCTCCCTGCTCGGCAGGGAGTCTGCTTCTCCCTCTGACCCTCCTCCCTCTCATGCTCTCTGTCTCTCATTCTCTCTGTCTCAAATAAATAAATAAAATCTTAAAAAAAAAAAAGTAAAATCGTATCTTTTGAAAGCTGATAACCATAATTATTTCCTTTCCATTACATATTATCTAATTATAGTCTGATCTACACTGTGACAGCTAAATTTTTAAATACGATTTAAATTCCCCAATAATAAAAATCCCAAAATACCTTAGTGAAATGAGGGGCAAAGGTTAGGGGGCAGCCTCATTTAACTATCTCAGTAAAAGAAGTTGGAAAACAATAATGATTTTTATCATTTTATCATTTGTATCTCGAATAGTTTTTGTTCTTACAATGCCTTAATTCACAAAACCATCTGCTTCCATTTTATAACAAACCACCACAAAATCGAACAGATTAAAACAACACTCAGCTGGCTGGTTCCTCTGCTAGTTTTACCAGTGGTCACTTTCGTAGCTGCATTCAACAAGGAATTTGACAATAGGCTGAACTCAGTTGGGACACTGGGATAACTGGGCCTCTCTTTTTCATTGTAGTCCAGAATCCCTCCCTGTGCACATGGTCTCTCCAGCAGGGTAGGACCTACCTTCTTTCATGGTGACGAGGGCTCCCAAGTATGCAAGAGTGGAAGTTCCTGGCCTTCTTAAAGCTTTGGCCCCACACTAGCACAGTGCCATTTTTGCTGCCTTCTACTGGTTAAAGTGAGTCACTGGGCTAGACAAGATACATGGGGTGGTGACCATACAATAGCATAAATCCCAGCAGGCATGGTTCATTGGGGGTCACCAACATAACAGACTACCTTTTCCCCCTTTATTTACTATGCAGGTTAAGACCTTGATGGATGATCTATGGCATGCGATCACCTCTCTGAGGCTCAGCTGTCTGCAAATGAGGGACTAGATGAAATGTTCTTAAAATGCTCATCTGGTTTTAACATTTTATGAGTCTCTAAGTATGTACGTCTGATATGAGAAAAACTTGGCCATACTAACCAAATACTTCAACCTTGGTAGAACAATTAGATGATGAAGCTTTAAGGTAAAAAATACAATTAATTCTTTAATATGTTTCATATTGTTATTTTATAATGCAACTGGAAGCTAATCCAGACATGTGGTATACGCCACTAGGATCCCCAAGATCAGGAAATCAAGGAAGTTGTTTGTTCATTTGTTGGTAGGCTCCACTAAAAGATGGAATCCACAAAATCACAAAGACTTCCTATGACCACTGGCTATACTGCTTCTCATGCAAATGATTACACTGAGATGCAAAGAGTAAAAACGACCCAGTATGAAAGACATAAATCATTTTAAAACCACCTGATAGGAAGTCTCATTTAGGAAGAACTACTAATAAAAACAGCTGGCACAGTTGTAATATAAAAAGATCACTATGACCACATTCACAAGTTTGGATAATGAAAAAATTTTAATAATTCTGTACTAACAGTACTATATACACGGTTCTGAGGGAATTGCTTTTTGTTGTTCTTCATGTGTTCCTCATAATAAGAAACATTCTATAGAGATTTCTGCTGACCTAGCTTTTTTATCTTTCTTCTTTTTGTCTTTATTAGGGACAGCTGTACAGAAAGGAAACCTTTATTGTCCTTTCCCACCCCTAATAACTACTACATTATTTTATGCCATGACATTTTTAGAGTAAGTCTGGCATCTCATCACGTCTGTAACTAACAAGTTCTAGGATATCAGGCAAATGATTGATTGATAACTCATGGTAGTGGCAATAACAAATATTAGCAAATTCTTGTAATAGTACCTCTTAATAGCACTTAGTTTGTGCCAGACACTGTTCTAAATTCTACACATACATAAATTCACAACAATCCTAAACTAGGTGTGCTAGTATGTTTACTTTGCAGATGAGGCAACCAAGGCAGCAAAAAGTCCAGCAACTTCCCAATATCAAACAGTTAATAAGTAGCAGAAACTGGATTTGAACCCAGGCAATCTTGGTGCTAGAATCTGTGATGTCCCCCAGAACTTGGTTTTCTCATTCGTAAAACAAGATTATGGTTTTAAGCTATTGGCTTTTTAAAAACTGCATAGAGAGCACCTGGGTGGCTCAGTCAGTTAAGCGTCCAACTCTTGATCTTGGCTTGGGTCATGATCTCAGGGTCGTGAGATCAAGCCCCGTATCCGGGTCCATGCTCAGCACAGAGTCCGCTTGGGATTCTCTCCCTTTGCCCCTGCTAGCTCTCTAAAATAAATAAAAAGTGCATAGATGTACATACAAGATTATATACTCCACAAAAGTATTAATGATGCTATGTATTCTTCCAAATAATTTTCTTTCTTTTTTTTAATTTTATCATGTTATGTTAGTCACCATACAATACATCATTGGTTTTTGATGTGGTGATCCACGATCCATTGTTTTCGTATAACACCCAGTGCTCCATGCAGTTCGTGCCCTCCTTATTACCCATCACCGGGCTAACCAATCCCCCCTCCCCCCTCCCCTCTAAAACCCTGTTTGTTTCTCAGAGTCCATAGTCTCTCATGGTTCATCTCTCCCTCCAATTCCAAATAATTTTCTATACACAAAATACATGCATAGTTTGGGGTTGTGTGTTCTTTACAAAATAGTACTAAACTTACTGCTTTGCAACTTTTAGAAAACTTTTCCTCAAGTTTACAAATGTATCATAGACATTCTCCCACTTTGGTACCCACAGGTCCACCTCTCTGTCCTGAGAAAAACTGCATGGTGGTGCACTGATGGGTATTTTGCTGTAGCCAATTTTTCTCTACTTGTTTTCTACTTTTCTCTGCTGCCATGAGCATCTTTGCATGTATATACTTGCCCATTTTGTAGGAGCATATTCTGATTTCCTTCCTCATTTCTATGGACTTTCTTGGTCCCTTCCCACCCCACCACCATGTCCTAAGAGAAGCATCCTAATTCTTTTACTAAATTCCACACACTCTCCATATTCTCAGTGACTTCAAGAAAGTCACATCTTTAATCACCTATCCTAATCAAGCTCCTAAGCTTCAATGCTACACCCCCAAATACTCCCAGACGTTTCTATCTCCTCGACATCTATGCCAGAAACTTCAAAACTCCTCCTCTGCATTGACTGAAATCTCTCTTCCTTTCCATCCACATTACCAACAATATACTGTCTGCCTTGATCACCTCACACCATGACTATTACAACAGGCTGTTAATCTCTGCCTCCAGGTAACTCCTCTCTTCATATTATTACCAGTGTGGCTTTCCTAAAATAACTGCCAGCAAATCACCAAGTACTAGAATACCTACATTCAACTGTATAAAACGCACACAGAATACAAAGTAATTTAATAATGTTCCTGTCCTCTGGAAAACTGCAAATATCTGCTTTTAAAACTTTAATTTATAAAATAAAAGAGGGGCGCCTGGGTGGCTCAGCCATTGGGCGTCTGCCTTCGGCTCAGGTCATGATCCCAGGGTCTTGGGATCGGGCCCCACATCGGGCTCCCTGCTCCGCGGGAAGCCTTCTTCTCCCTCTCCCACTCCCCTTGTGTTCCCTCTCTCACTGTGTCTCCCTCTGTCAAATAAATAAAATCTTTAAAATAAAAATAAAAATAAATAAAAATAAAATAAATAAAAGAAAAGAACCTGGGGGCACCTGGGTGGTTCAGTCGTTAAGGGTCTGCCTTCGGCTCAAGTCATGATCCCAAGGTCTCGGGATCGAGTCCCGCATCAGGCTCCCTGCTCCGCGGGAGCCTGCTTCTCCCTCTCCCACTCCCCCTGCTTGTGTTCCCTCTCTCGCTGTGTCTCTCTCTGTCAAATAAATAAAATCTTTAAAAAAATAAATAAAAGAACCCGCTGGCGGTCCACAGATTAAACCTAACCCACAAGGTGTAGTCCCAAATAGTGTTTTAGATCTTAATGGAAGATACTTAAAAAGATACTTAAAAAGAGATTTCACATAAAATTCCAAGTCCCCAGTCTCTGCGGAAAAACCAGAGTATCTAAAAACAACATCTGATAGTTTCACATGGCAACCATCAGCCAGAACTGTCTATCAGTTGCACCTAAGCAAGGCATAGATTCCTAGAACCCCTCAGGCAGTTTTTACTCACCATTTTTTCCCCAACTCAAGGCCTTAAGTTATGTCAGCTGTCATTCAGGATCTTACAAGCTACATGCAATCATTTAAATTACCTACCTGGTCCCTGTAAACAGTTTATAACCCCTGGACTACAAAGCCCAAACTCATTAGCCTGGTATTCAAGGACCATCATGGCACGGCCCCAACTCCCACATTAAGCCTCTGTTCTAGTCACACTCCACCAAGAAAACACATTTTACACTTCCCGCCTCAATAATTTCAGTTACATTGCTACCCCAGAACACTCTCTAACTTTCTCATTGTGCTTGGCTAAATCCTATCAATCCTTCAAGTTCTAACTCAAGTACTGCTTCCTCCAAATCTTTGCAGAGACCCCTCTTGGCCACAAGAACCTTCTTCCAGAGTTGACTGCTCACCCCAACATACACTTAACACTTACATGCTCCTTGAATAACACGTGCCAAATGAAAGATCTAAAAAGTTATAGAAGAGTACTTCCCGGGCTTCTTAAACAATTTCAGCATTTGTGTATCAGACATAGTTACTGCTATCACAAAATTAACAGCAAAAGCAAAGTCAAACAATTTTCCCATCTTTTACATGAGATTTTTCTCTAGACAAGTGCGAAAAGAGCTGTGTCATTCCTGTTTCTCTTGTGTTAAGTCCTTCGAATTCTGCAAAGAGAGAGACTGACACTTCCCATCACAAATTCAGAATTGGTCTTTCTACTAAATTTTCACACTAACCACAAGCATACATTTATATGCAGGCCATCGCCAAAAAAAAAAAAAGAGAGAGAGAGAAAGAGAAAAAGAAAAAGAAAAAGAAATTGTCCCTATTTCACTCCATAACTTTTGCAACTCATACTGCCAAGAAGTTCTGAAAATAGACACTGTAGCACAAACATGATAAAGACAATTTTTAAAAAGAGGAGGAAGGGATTAATCAGCTTGCTGAAATTAAAAGATGGGACAAAACAATAAAGAAAAAAGAAAGGGAAATACACACAACACACAGAGACTGGTAAATTTATTCTATATCAGCTAAAAACTATGTTCAGTCCAACCATCTCATGGATTAAAAACTGTATCAAATCCTACCCAAGGTATCTCACACCTCCCCACCAGGCAAGAGTACAGAGAGCATCTAATATTATCTATAACTAAAAACTGACCTTTTTTTTTAAGATTTTATTTATTTATTTATTTATTTATTTATTTATTTATTTATTTATTTGACAAAGAGCGAGCACAGGTAGGGGGAGCAGGCAGAGGGAGAGGGAGAAGGAGGCTCCCTGCTGAGCGAGGAGCCCAATGCAGGGCTTGATCCCATGACTCTGGGATCATGACCTGAGCTGAAGGCAGACGCTTAAAGACTGAGCCACCCAGACGCCCCACACTGACCATTTTCATTTTGGAAATGAGGTTTCATGGAAGCCCCTCAGTCATATCTGCAAGAGGCTTAAGGAAACAAGGTTGGACAATCACTACCTGCCCAAAGGAAATCTGATTGTGGCCTGGGGAATACCATGAAGTTTTGCAAAAAGGTGGGGGAGAGAGGAAGGGTAGAGCAGTTTGTTTGTCACCCTGCAAATGGACTACAAACCTGGCGTGGCAGAATTAACTGATAGTAAGAAAATGTATTAAATCACTGTTTTCAGAATGGGAAAAGAAACTACTCTTTTTTTTTTTTTAAAGATTTTATTTATTTGAGAGAGAGAGACACAGCAAGAGAGGGAACACAAGCAGGGGGAGTGGGAGAGGGAGAAGCAGGCTTCCCACAGAGCAGGGAGCCCAATGTGGGGCTCGATCCCAGGACCCTGGGATCATGATCAGAGCTGAAGGCAGACGCTAACAACTGAGCCACCCAGGCGCCCCAGGAAAAGAAACTATTCTGATACTTTTAAATTTACATGGAAACCCTTGTTTATCAAATTTACATAATAATAACCAATATACTGAACATAAAATTGTATATTACACTAATAACATATTCTCAAAGACTAGAAATTCCATGAACAAGACCAACAGGACAAGAGCAAACTACAATGAGGTCAGGTTAGAGAACAACCGCTTAACAGATGAGAGGCTGCCATTCCTGGACCAGCTTTTCAAGTACATTAAAACATTTCAATGCCTATTAAGTGCCAGAAACCAGTAGCTGCCAAAATTTCCATGTATCTAATTTCTTGAAAAATAAGAAAAAGAATTACTATCATACAAATTTGCATTATCTCAAGAAGCATGAATAATAGTGGTATCTTCCAACTATAAATTGTTGCTTTATGAAACTGCATATATTACAATGCAATACACCTTTTTATTACTTATTTCAAGTTCACAGCTATGGAAATGAGATTTTGTTGGGGGAGGGGTCTTACAAATATAGAATAGCAACAGTCATCTGCTGCAGAGCCATTTTTTTGCTGTCCCTTGTATGACATCACTCGTTGTGCCCAATTTTCTACAACAATAAGGCTCAAGGTGGCTTTCTAATAACAGTAATTGCTCTCTGAAAAGAAAGTGGTTCAGAATATAGTTTGTTTTTTGTTTTTTTTTTTTTCAAAAAGAGTCAAGGATAGTGCCTCAGAAATCCTATCCTCACCACCTGCTTCTCCACCACCCCCACCCCCACACCCACCCACCCCATCCCTAACATTAACTTTGTTGACTTGGTAAAAAATATGGTAGAATGGTTGTCTTCCCAATTTAGTAATGTGAATATATATTCCCAAGAAGGAAAAATAAAATCAAAGCTTTGGGAAAAGTTTCCCAAATATTAACAGAAAATTAGACCTCTAGTATGTGCCTACTCTGTGGCAGGAGCTTCTTCACCAATGGAAAGACCTGAATCTCTGATAAAGATTATAAGCTATTCCAAATAACCAATTAGATAGTCCTTATTGCCAAGGAGAACTTCTAAACAAATGTAAACTTCACTGTCCCACTTCACGTTTGTGCAACAGGAAATCCTAATTTATATACCTACTTTTCAAACTCTGCCTCTAAGATCAATAGCTACAGTTCAAAATTCTTGATTTTAGGAAACAACTTTAAGATAACAAAAGTTAATTAAAACTAGTTAACTATATAGCCTAGACTTTCTAAATGTGATAAAACAAAAATTATCTAACAGTATAAAACAAGAAAATGCTAAGTTTACTTACCTAATTATTAAACATTCAAAAATTCAAACTCAAAAAAAAGTGTAATTAGCAGTGCATGGCCACCCTCTTTTTCTAAATCCAAAGACAAAAACACAATCACACTTTTAAAAAAAAATAGTGTCGTAAGACATCTTCTCTAGCGTAAAACAACCCACTTAGTGGCCATCTAAATAACATGGACAATTTAAAAACTTGTATCTCCACTGCATTTCACAAAAAAAAAAAAAAGAAAACATTATTTTTCATTTCTTAGATAATTATTTGCAATCCCCTGTAATTTTAGCATTTACAAACCTAATTTACATTTGTTACACTGCAGTTTCACTTTCAGGATCTTCACTACCCAACTGCAGTCTTTTCTACAGTGTATCCCAACACTGTACTGAGATACACAATTGAAAATGCTTCCTTTTGCTTTCCAGCTCACATATTAGTTTCCACTTGTATGTTTCTAAAACAAGTAGAGACTCCATTCCCTTCAAAAGACACACCAAATTTTTTAAAATTCACTAAAAAGTTTGGAATCATCAAAGTTACCACTAAATTTCGTGTGAGGAATGCTGTACCAGTTCTCAAATCCAAGAGAGAAAAGTTTCCTAAGACTTAGAATTGTACTAAACATTTCCCAAAGTGTTGTTTTTATAATGTTAGCATCACTCTGTAGAAATCTGCAAATTTCTCAAAGGGCCACTTTTTCTTTATTCATAAACTGAGATAAAAATTAAAATAATACAGTGGTAATACCCTAATCCAACCTTCCCTCCGGTACACCCAGGAGATGCACTAATACAAATGAACTCCCTTCGATCTCAGGGGAGCTGTGCATGTGTTTGTGCCTGTGTGTGTGTGTTTGCTTGTGTGTGTGCGCGTGCACTTGCATGTGTATGGGTGAGGGGCGTGACAACAGATGGGTCCACTCTTCCTAGAGTAATAATTTAAAAGCCAATCTAAAACATACAATAATCCCAAATTAATATTCAGAAAGAAACCAAGAAGAAATAGTCAAAATGGGAAGCAATTAAGTTAAAACCCGGGTAGGGCTTGATATGCGTTGCTTTAAAGGATACAAAAAAGTGACAAAGTTTAAAGTTACTTAAAACTCCACCTTCCTCCTCCAAATTCCACGTAATAGGGGAATAATAATGGCATTTTTACAGCAGACACTTCATTGCAATGCTTGCCAGTGGCATAATAAACCCTAACTTTGTATCACAAAGAGGCCAATGCAATAACGTATACATATCCTGCCCTTGTTTCTCTCACGATTGGTCACAGGTAAGAGCTGGAAATAAAACATGGAGGCAGGTTAAAGGGCCTGAATCATTTTCATGGTAACAGGAGAGCAAAGCAGAAAAAGAGAACACCCAGCCGGGGCTTCGTGGGTTTCCCACTACCCTGCTCTGCTCTGCCTCAGTGAACACTACTGTTTTCTTTACGGTGCCTCCCCAAACGTGACACTAACAGGACTAAACGAACGCGCCCCAACGACAACAGCAGACTCTCCGTAAACGTGCCGCTTTCCTGCGCGTCCCGGTGCCCCTGCCACCGCCGACAGTTCAATGAGACGATCATATAGCGAAATGAGTAAGCAATACACGCCATTCTACAACTTCGAAGACATTCACAGCTCCTCCAGAGCACCCTCCAGAGCCACGAGAGCTGAGCGACTCGCGTTTCTTAATTCCCAGGCAAAGTTGCCGAATGGCCATTTTGCAAAGAGGCACTGCCAGTGCTCGAATAGCCCGAGCCCAAGTCCTCGTGCGCGCTGGAAACCAAACGAAAGCCCCTCCCGAGCCGGTCCCGGCTCAGAGCGGCGACTCGGAGAGAAGTTGGGCAACATTCGCATCTGTCCTCTCTCTGAATAAATGTGCTCTCGCCGCTCGGCCTGGTGTGGGAATCCTGGCTACGCCTCCAAAACTTCTGCACGCTCTGGCCCCAGCTGCGCGATCCCACAGGGGCCGAGCTCCCCCGCGCTGGGCAGTGCGGTTCGGCGGTGGGGGAGGGGGACAGGAGGAAGTCGAACGACTTCCTAACGTGTCGTTACAGGAGGCAAGCGCAGGTTTGGGAGCACGGAAAGTTAAGGGGGCAGCCGGCTGACAAAGGGGGGCAGCGCGAGTTCCTCCCGTGCCCTCCTCCCCCAGCGACGCCGGCGGGGCGACCACCTGGCCCCGGCGCTTTGACAGCTCCGCGAGTGTCCCGCCGCGGACTGCTTGGTAGTTGACAAGGCGCTCGTGCGGGGACGACCTAGGTGTGCCCCGCTGGGGGCTTCTGCAGTGACCCAGCTCGGCCGCGGACAATCTACGGGAAACCTCTCCAAAGACAGCAGCACCAGGAAAGCGGGCGCAAGGGCCAAACTAGAAAGTAAAGTGTGGCGGCGGCGGCGCGGGCCGTCGGAGCCCGCTGGGCCGAGTGGGGTGCGGGCGCCCGCGGGAGGC